>NC_081793.1:9978290-10289957 GCF_963082965.1 Carassius carassius | reverse complement strand
GCAAATTTGAAATTTCCAGTGGGAGTTAAAACCAGACCAAGATAAGTATAGTTTAAAGTATGTTGAAGTGTGATGTTGTTTAAAGTGAATAAATGTTTATGTTCTAGATTTCTGGGCTTTTTCTGAAATATCATAATTTTAGTTTTTGGGATGTAGACGTCTAAGGCCCAATCCTGGCAGTATTTAGTTAAAATGTCAAGGTTGTTCTGAAGACCTTCTGGTGTTTTAGACAGAATTAGTAAGTCGTATGCATACAGCAAAATATTTGACCTCTGTGTGGTATAATTGTAGTCCTGGACTGTTTGACTGGGCTGTGTGAGAGCTGTCAATCACAGTTCATGCCCACGCCACAGATCCCCCCTCCCCTCTCGCGCACGTTACAATATCACATGCAGTCGCCTGAAGTTTGCTGGTGTGTTGGATTGTACGAAGCATGATGGCGGAGAGAAAATCTACTTACAAGCTTTCAATTCCTCGGTTAAGCTAGGAGCTAACCAGAGCTAGGAGGTCCAACAACCCAGGAAAAGAAAATTATGCTTCAATCTATGCTGAAGAGACAGGCGCGTTCACAGAAAACCAGGTACACACACCAGCACGAACTCCATGGGAGGGTGCTCATGGGAGTGGGGGAGGGGCATGAGAGTTGTTAACATTCAAAAACAATTCTATGTTCACTCAATCTTCCAGGGTTGCCGACTGCAGCTTTAACATGTAAACTTATCAATAAGAGCCCCATCTGATGATGCAGATGACCAAGCTGATTGATCAATGTTGCCAGTGCGACTCGACCAGAATGTATCAGATTTTCACCACTTTGTATAGAGCCAAATGGTCTGCCAAAACACAAGTGGAGAAAGACAAACACTGGTAATTTCACTTACCTATTTCAAACGTAATCTCCTCTGCTGCTTGCAATATTCCTACCAATTGGTTCCTTCCATAAAAGGAAGGCTTTTTCAGGGTAAGGCTATTGGGCAGTCCAGAAACTCTAATGACCAAGCCCTGATTCACTAGGGACTGGTAGGGGACCCTTCCAGTACCTCCGGCCTCCTCTTAAAGACATGGGCACACATATGTTAAACAATGTTACACAGTTGGACAATTGTGACCCTCCCTTCTAGTTGTTAGCCAGTGTAAAGGCTGCAGACAGTCATTTTGGTGAGGTGACAATCTAATGGTTGATGGGCAAACATTAGATAATTTATTTATTTGATAATAATACCATGGATTCATGAAGGTATAATAGGTTATCAAGATAAGCAGTTTCTTTACATCCTTTTTAAAAGTATTTGAAATTATGCTTACTGTATTTTTGGTTGAAGAGATCTTTTACTTTTCCCACCAAAACAGTGACGTGTTCTCTGGCACTGGGCATTGCGGCCGAGGAGCTGGCTACAGATGCAACAACAGACAACAATTAATTTCATAAAACTGTATTATGTAAATTTGCACTATTATGGGCCTGAGACGATTTCTGTGGATTTTAATATAAACCAATACCTTTGAAATGCAGTGCAAAGTTGTTCACTGTGTCAGATTTATCAAGGAAATCAGTGGCTCCTCTGCTGCTCATTTCAAAAACCTCTAATGAGGACTTTTGACGATCAAAGGACAAGATGGCTGTTTCCACACCCAACTCCTCAAGCTTGGACACCTTTACAATATTTAGATAAAGAAGACAACCGCAAAAATAGTAAATAATTTATTACCGGTATACACAAAATAGACAAAACTTACTTTTAAAAATCCAACATACACTGAGGAAACAACTCATAACAGGGCTTGGCAATATATGAAAACAGTGTTGTCACACATGGCAAATAAGTGGTCAGGGACCACCAGGGTTACAATAACTATACATTAGCTGTGTTTTTATATGCAACTAATAATTTGACTCATAGACATTTGTGACTACTAATGCTTCAATTGACCACCTTGATCTGAATAGACTAGCCTGTGAGAATATTTGATGTTGAAAGCCTTGTAAACAAAAATCAGATGGAATATTAATTTGGAATAAACTCATTTGAAATTATGATAAAATCTACAGATAAACAATCCAGTTGTCTAAAACAATGTTCTGCACACATTACAATTGCTGTTGATCATCCTTCCATCTAATTATGTAAGAATATCACTAATGCTTAGTAAATGAATCCTCTTTCCAAACCTCTAACTTCATCTTCTTGAGGTGCATTTTTATCCGGGCATCCCTCATCTCAGGGCTTAGGTCCTGTGCCTCCCCATGTGCCCTCAGTGCTGCTGCCTCCTCAACATACTTCTTTTTTTCTTCTTCCCCCAATGTGGCCCACCTTCCCTTAATATCATTCATTGTTCCTGAGGAAAAAATAGATGCACAGAAAACTTAACACAAAGTCAGCATCTTCTTTTTAAAGTAAATTTACATGACGACAATAAGTCGAAAACACTGGTTTTGGGTTGTGAAAAACCTACTTCTCTGTAACAACTCTGTAAAAACAAAATAACGTTAAATAGATCAACTGATGATTCTTTTGCAACTTGCGTGAGTGAAGTACTTGCTAAATACTAAAATATGTTTCATGACCTTTCATAACCCTCATGAAACTGATTTCAACAGGTTGTACAAAAACAAACAATTTAGTATAAAAATTAAAAGCAGTCGTTAAAGATGCTATAAGCGATCTTGGTTGGCGTACCTCTTGTTGATGTTTGAGCTAACACACAAAACGGAGGCTAGCTAGACCCTCTCTCCTCATCCGTGCAATAACCCCCCAAACCCACCCCACAACATTCTTGTCGGTTATTGGCTGGAACAGTTTGTTATGTTTTGTGCTGCTGGTCACTCTGTATGTTGCTCAGTTTGTTTGTGCTGCAGTTTGTGGAGCCTGGGATGTCTGCAGAGACTGTTTGTTTTTTTTTAACAGTGTGTTCAGTGTGTTGCGATATGTGAAAAATAAAACGTTTCGGCCTAAAAAAACGTGCAAGATTGCTTATAGCACCTTTAAATTGTGTTTCTCACCTTTGTTTTTCAATATATCTCTACAAAAAAGATTATAAGGCGACAACTCTCGAATGTGAGTTTTGGCCTTTGATGGCCGGGGCTCAGATGAAGCATTATCCTTTTCTGACCTTTTGTAATTACCAATCCAGTTCTGAAAAACAAAAAACAGCAAAAGGGCATTACATCAATTAAACTGAATGTTAACAAAACACTTAATTTATATATATATATATATATATATTTGACATGTTGTTTGTTAGTGTAGCACTAAAGTAAACCTTACTTCTACGACACTGGTGTCCAAACCAGTAGCCGATGCAGCTCTAGGAATTAATTCAGAACCAACTCGTGTCATTCCTTTTTCAAAGAATGACCTCAGGGTTTCCTTCTGAATTCCATTAATGGGAGTTCTCTCTTGTTAAATAATAATGAAGAAAGAAAAGGCTAATCAGTAATAAATCAGTAATAAAAAAAGACAGTGTTGCAGATCATACAATCGTTTTCAGACACTCTTGCCTAATGCTTCTAGATTAGCAACTGTAAGGCTTACCTCTCTGGGCCATCTTCAACCTAAAACATAAACATAGACTGGCACAAGACAGATTTGTGGACAATGAATTCCAAACAGCCCAAAACCAAATTTTATATTGTTCAACAAAAACAGAGCATGCATGGTAGTAATAAAAACAAACTTACCACAGAAGTTCTTGTAAAATTAAATGTATGCTGTAAAGGGAGACAAAAAGTTAGGTAAATAGATATTAATGTGACACAGGCAGGCAGAAAAATGTTTAGACAGACCTGTGCATTTGGGTTTTATTTTTCAAGTTCAGTGTCGAGGACACCAATAAATGGGACACAGACACCACAGTATATTTAACGTTAACGTTACTTCTAATAAATTGTCAGTGTTCCTCTTTTGCATTAATTTGTAAGCTTCCTCGTGTGGGATCAAATAATGCAGCCAAGCTTTGTTCAAACCCACAGAACTTTATTTTACATTCTAGTCAATATTCCAAGGTTTCCAAACAGCCATAAAATACGTCTTGGGTTTGAATATTTCACTCAAGTCAGTATGGGTAACGTTGGGCCTATGATATGGCTTCAGTGAAGCGTTATCGAGCATACACAATATTTGGAATAAGCCTTACTGTCAGTGTGTAAAAAGCAATTTTTACAGTTTAACTTTGCGTTTAACTATAAACTAAATTCCCCCATTAGCTTCAGAAATAAAAATATGCTTATTAGCAAATTTAATGCTCACATACAGCATGTAAAGTAGAGACAGGCTAATAACGTAATATGGCCTAGCTATTACGTTTGCAGACACATATCGCAATGCGCGTATTTCATGCAAATGTAGTACTCAGAAATATGGAAAGATTATTAAAATTAAAAAACGAGTGCTGCAAAATGATGGCTCCATTGTCGTTTTCCTTATTCAAAACCAATATAATAAATGGCAAAGCAAATGCTAAGTACATTACATTATGCATTTCTCATCCCACATGTGGCATTTACAAACGCATCTGGGATATTAATCACATCTTCATTATGTAACATCGTATCTGATGTACAGTACTGATTAAGACGAATGCAATGCATAATTAATTTAACATACATGAAGGGTTTAAATTACCCAAATGCACACATTTCAGATAGGCCTATACTAAACTCTGAGACAACATTCTAAACACTCACTCAAATAATATTAACATACGACGATTTATAATGCTACCACTATTTGGTAGTATAATAATGGATAGGAATATTATAATACGATATAATATTATTATAATATATAATAATGTATATTATTATCAGCTTTTGTAATGCTACCATTTACCCATGCTAACCATGTGCGCTCAGGCAGACTACGTTAACGTTAAGTTTAAATTATGTCATGATATTCATATAGTAAAACAGACAGTATTGCATCAAACATAGTTTATACTAAAACGTAAGTTTGTTGTGTGCACTATGTGTTGCATTTACCTGGAAAGAAGTAACTTTTGAAAAAGATTATTTAAAGATTAATAAAAACGAGGGCCGCAAAATTATGTCTTCCTCTTCTTTGCTCAGAATGAAGCGCATGACGTCGGATGACGACATGACGCAAGTTTTCCCCAACTAATTCATATGCATACAACGTTCTTTTTTAACATAAACACAAATAAGAAATTAAACAGTATTTGAAAGTATTAGACAATTAACATTTTACTATATTATAAAGAAATGCACAAACATACACGGCTATGCCTAGGCTACTCATATTACATCAACAATCATGTCACGCTCACGCAATACGATTTGTATGTATTGTTTTCTCTTATTGGCTAATTAATTACAGCTTAAAGGCTTAGTTTAATCATTTTAATGTCTTACCTGAAGATATCAAGCTGGAAATGTCGCAACGTTACCGCGTCGTCCAGTAGATTATTTGTGAGTGATCAACCATGTGGATGGATAATAACAGCCTTCTCAGCCTTCTAGTAGTCCTGCTCTTGTATATTTGTGGGTGATTAAGCATGTGGATGGGTGATAACAGCCTTCTGAGCCTTCTAGTAGTCCTGCTCTTGTACATTTGTGGGTGATTAACCATGTGGATGGGTGATAACAGCCTTCTGAGCCTTCTAGTAGGCGGAGGAGCCCCCTTCTGGCCCATATATATCAGCTGATAACCGCTGATAACGCCCATTCAATCGTGTGATCACAATCGAATCGGGTGATTTTAACCAAATGTGATTTTTGCCTTGCTGGACTGGTGATGTAAAAGGGGCAAGGTCATTTTTTATCCATATGACTAAACCTCCAGAATCTCTACCACGATGTACTGAGCTGAGTTTCCATGAGGGCACTATGATTTAAGAGTAACTTGAAGGACACTGAGTGGACACATCTGATCTACACCATGTTTCTGTTAGAATTAGGATGTCAACATTTGTGATGCTATTTACAAATTCTGTGTTTGTGCTTTTTAATCCAAATGTTTTAGAGCACAAACCCTGAATATTCCAAAAGCTAATATTTAAAATTTTGATATGATCAACGACTAAGCAATACTGCTGTTTATCTGGAGGCAAAACCAAAAACAAAACCTTTTATAAATAAAAATTAAAGAAATATAAAAATAAAATAAATAAAATAACTAAGTAATAGCAATAGTAGAGGAAGTAAAAAAGGTAGTCAAACTGATTAAAATAAATCATTGTGAATAATGACTAAAAAATAACAATAATAATAAAGTAAAAACAATAACAACAATTGATAATAAAAATAATCACAATGATAATAATCATCAATTCTTGTAGATTTCAGTTGAGCATTTTGTTGCAGAGAAGGCTTAGCAGTCGTTAAATTTCTCCCACCTCACTAATGGGGAGTAGTTCCTGAGCGGATGATGAGGGTGTCTGCTGGGACAGCACCTGGACATATCTGGGTGTCCGGCACTGGGATCGGCCTTCAGTGTAGAGCTGACTCTCCTGCTGTCTGTGAGACCATCCTGAAGTCCTGGGATGTCTGTGAAAGTCTCGTGGTGGTCTCGAGTGAGATGAAGGTCCAGATGCCTCGGACGGCTGCATTCTCATGTTTCTTTTAGCTCCTCTGTAGTCGGTTGTTGGAAAGCGTCCAAGAGCAACATCTTTGATAGCTTTTGCAAAAATCCTGACTCCATCCTGATTGAGGTGGAGCCCGTCATACAGGTGCCATGGTTTTACAGAGCTATGATGGACTAAGTGCACGTTGGGCAGACTGGAGCAGGAGTAACGGATCTCTTCATTGATCTGATCGATCACAGAGGGAGGGACGCCGAGCCGTGGGAGCAAGGTAGAGACCAGTACACGTGAAGCGGGGAATGTTTGTGAGGCTTTCTCTGCCATCTCATGTATTGCCTTAGCTGTACCTTCATTGAACTTATGGAGGTCATTTGTACCTGTGTGAATGATAACACACTGTGGGCTGCCGAGATCATCATTACTGAGCAGTTCATGAACTTGTTCAGTGTTTCTGCAGTGGAGAGCCGGGGAAGAGTTTCTTGGGTTCAATGTTCTTTCCAGTGCAGTCCATCAGAAGAAGCACCGAGGCCTGAGTTGCTTGTGTCCTGTGTGAGAGCACTCCTTCACTGAGGTCTGAGTCGCTGGGGTCCTGTGTGACTGTGGTGGTGTGTGAGAGCGCTCCTTCACTGAGTCTGCCGGTACAGAGCTGTGTGACGTCTCTTCAGGATGGAGCCGCAGGTTACTCTCAGTGCAGCTGTTGTTGGGAGATTCTCTGTCCTTGTTTTTAAGCTCTAAACACATTGCAGTCTGTTCTTTCAGCTTTTCTTTTAACTCGTGGATGTTTTTCTCAAACTTTCTTTCTCTCTGTATTAAGTCCTCTTTCATTTTTGACATTTCACCCCTTAGATTCATGTTGATTTTGTGTAACTCCTTAATTTCAGCCTTGAGACTATTGATGGAGAATTCATCTGGGCGGCTCAGGATGAGCTGCTTTAATTCTGACACCTCCATCTCTAACAGAGCCATCTTCTGGGGAAGACATTGGAGATAACTGTGTGTGTGTGTGGTCTGCTCAATGATCAGTCCATCGGCTGGAGATGTGCTGACCGGAGAGTAGGGAGACACTTCATTCTCATCCTCAGATTCCTCTGTTTCCTCCTCAACTATAAATCTTCTTAATAGCGTACTGTACTGTGCTGATGAAGGCAGTTGTCTCTTCTTGAGTCTCGCTGCTGTACTGATGATTGTTCTGGATGTAGTCTCTCTGATCGCTCTCACTGCTGTCAGTCACAGCTGCGGTTCCTCCAATGAAGCGATTAAAAGTTACCGCTCCGTTTCACCGTTTCTGTACTTTTTCTGTACTCTCTTCTCTCTTATATTTCCATAAGTGTTAAAACACAGGCTTTTTCTGAGCTTTTGCCTGAATTAACAGCAGTATTTTATATTAATTAACATGAGCTCATATCAAGTGCGTCTGTTCAGAATCTGTTCAGAGTCTCTGTACTGTCCCTGTCTGTGTGTGAGCTAGGTGCGTGAACACAGACTCAACAGCAAGCCAAACTCGTTTCCACGAGCCAGGACGCGAGAGCCTTGCTCCTTTATTTTCCAACGTTGCAAGTGAAAATCGAGTAAAACTGTAATAAACAGAATACAAAACATACTTAGGAACCTGCCTAGCAAGTACAAGATATAACTTTCACCATTTACCAACTTTAAACAGTCACGTTAGCTTAATAGAAAATGTACAATAACCAGCACGCTAACAGAGTATGAGTTAGCTAATTAGCAAAAGACGAACGTCAACAACGCAACGTGGCCACTAACATACATTCTCGAGTTGACGCCACATCGCGCTCATTAAGTTTACCTCTACACAAAAACATACAATATACATCATCACTCAAGTTAGACACTTACAGACATTGCCGCCTTACGAGTGTGGGACAAACAAGATACGGGAGCGAAACATCAGAAATATCCCGACGCTCTCCATCTGTGTAACATTACGGTTCTGGCAAGCTCAAGGACCGGAGGCTCATGGGATCGCCCATACGTAAACAGGAAGGTCATGTCAAAATAAAAGCTCTTTCAAAATAAAGACTCTTCTTACATTACAAAATACCTGTGTCTCTTTTCTTATAATAAACAAAATAATTATCAAGCATGAAATTGAACTTATAGCAAAAAAAACAATTCACAAACTGAGGACAGAACACTCCCCGTCTGGCATAATGCCACTACTCAACTTGTCTTTATATACTTTCCTTTTTTTTCTTTTTTCAGTGCACGTCTGTTCAGTCTTTTTCAAGGAGAAGGATGACGTCCGAGATGGGCCGCAGATAAGTCTTTGAAGTGCCCTGAGATGCGGTCTGCACCTCAACTTTGCGGACTCGTCCATCGCTGCTCGGAGAGGCCGATGTGACCAAAGCCATTGGCCACTCGTTCCTTGGTGCTTGAGTCTGTTTCAACAGCACAATGTCTCCAGTTTGTAGGTTGCGCTGATTTCTGTGCCACTTGCGTCTTGAGTGGAGAGTGCTTAAGTACTCATTTCTCCAACGGCCCCAAAACTCGTTTGCCAGTGCTTGCACTTGTTTCCACTGACCTCTCAGGAGATCTTTACTGGTGAAGTCTCCAGGTGGAGCATGTAGGCCTGGCTTTTGGGTCAAGAGCATAGCAGGGGACAGCAGAATAGGCGAGGAGGGGTCTGATGAGATGGGAATCAGCGGCCGTGCGTTGATAATTGCTGATATCTCTGCCATCAAGGTACACAGGACCTCGTGCGTCAGGTGAGTATGCTTGTTTTGCAAAAGCATAGAGTCTAGTATTCTGCGTGTGACCCCAATCATACGTTCCCATACTCCCCCCATGTGGGAGGCGTGCGGCGGATTGAACTCCCATGTGCAGTCTTTGCTGTGGAGATAACTCAGGATTTCGGTCTGCTTTTCCTCAGGACGCTCCATGCCCAGCTCTGCACTGGCGGCTATGAAGTTCGTCCCCCTGTCTGATCTGAGCTGCTTTGCCGGGCCTCTGATGGCAAAGAATCTTCGCAATGCATTAATACAGCTTGTGGCATCCATTGACTCTATGACTTCAATGTGTACCCCCCTGGTGTTCATGCACGTGAACAGAATGGCCCACCTTTTGCTCTGCGCTGCACCTCCTCGAGTGCGTCGGGTCATCACTGTCCACGGTCCAAATACGTCCAGCCCTACGTATGAGAAGGGTGGGGAGGTGTCGAGCCGCTCTGGAGGGAGGTCAGCCATTTTCTGCACTTCCAGCTTCCCTCTGAGCTTACGGCATGTCACACAATGATGAAGGGTAGAACTCACCAGTCTCTTGCCACCGACAATCCACAGTCCAGCTGCTCTGATAGCCCCTTCTGTGAACTGTCGCCCCTGTTGTTTCACTTCAGCATGATGGTGTTCTACAAGCAGCTTAGCTACATGGCTATACTTAGGGAGGATAATTGGGTGTTTTACCTCGGAGTCAAGAGAAGCATTTCTAAGACGCCCTCCAACCCGTAGCAGACCGTCGCTCATGTAAGGGTCAAGGGTCAAGAGCTGACTCGAGTTAGAGACTTCTCTGTTTGCTTGAAGAGCAGCGTATTCATCTGGATATGCATCTCTCTGAACAGTCTCTAGTATGAGCCTCTTAGCTGCTGCACGCTCCTCAGGAGTGCGAGGCCCACTGCACTGATGCCAGCCTTTGCATGTGTGCTGTGGTGTGTCTGTTGTGTCTGCCTTGTGCGAACGCACCTGATGTTTCAAGTAGGAAACAGCTCTCAGCAGAGACTTCCATGTGGAAAAGCGCTGGAATCTCTCAGAAGTAAGTCTCTTAGGTTTGAGGTGGGTAGCTAGAGCGGTCACCTGTGGTCTAACTTCCACATCTGCTTCAGGATCTATCAATCCAAAGTGATCACGTTTCTCCATCTCTGGAGGCTTGTAGAGGAAGTCGGGCCCTTTAAACCACATTGTGTCCATGAGCTGTGATGCTGCTACAGATCTGGTGGCTAAGTCCGCTGGGTTCTGTTCCGAAGGGACGTAATGCCACTGATCTGGGGATGTTGTCTGGCGTATACGATGCACACGGTTGTGCATGTACACATAGAAGCGCTTAGAGTCATTACAGATGTATCCGAGGACCACCTTGCTGTCGCAGTAGAATTTAACAGCGTCTGGCTTGAAGTCCAGTTCGTCTAAGATCAGCTCTGCCATCTCAGTTGCCAGAACAGCTCCACAGAGCTCGAGGCGTGGGATTGTGGGTTCTGGTTGTGGTGACAGCTTAGCCTTCCCTAGCACAAATCCAACCTCACAATGGCCCTCTACAGTGACAGCTCTCAAGTAGGCTACTGCCCCTATAGCCCAGTTCGAGGCATCAGAGAAAAGGCACAGTTCTGTGTATTTGGCTTTTGAGAGTGACATCTTCACATAGCAGCGAGGGACATTGAGGTTACTCAGCTTCTCAAGTGAGGCTTTCCACTCTTCCCATCTGCTCACCTTTTCATCAGGCAGAGGAGTGTCCCAATCCTGAACTCCGCTGGACAGCTCTCGTAGCAACAGTCTGCCTCTGATGGTCACTGGCGTTGCCAGACCCAGGGGGTCAAAGATGCTGTTAATGACTGACAGCACACCGCGCCGGGTGTAAGGTTTGTCAGCTACGGCGACCTTGAAGGTGAACATGTCTGTGCTGATGTCCCAGCATAGGCCTAAGCTCCTCTGTACAGGCAGGGTCTCGTCGTCCAGACCTAAGTCTTTGATGCCTGTGGCCAGTTCTTCAGGCTCAAAGGCTTTCATCACAGCGACGCTGTTTGAGGCAATTTTGTGCAGTTTCAAGTTGGACTCTGCGAGTGATGCACATGTTCGCTTCATCAGGTCGATGGCTGCTGACTTTGTGGGCAGGGATACGAGCCCGTCGTCCACGTAAAAGTGTCTATCAACAAACTGCTTAGTGTCTGCGCCGTACCTTGACTCACCTCTCTGAGCAGCTCGTCGCAGGCCGTAGATGGCAACCGCCGGGGACGGGCTATTGCCAAAGACATGCACACGCATGCGATATTCTTGAATCTCTTTCGAGAAGTCATTGTCTTCGTGCCACAGGAATCTCAGGTAGTCTCTGTGGTCGTGTCGCACCAGGAATCCATAAAACATCTGTTGGATATCAGCAGTGACTGCGATGAGGTCCTTTCTAAACCGTATCAGCACACCCAGGAGAGAATTGTTTAGGTCGGAGCCTGTGAGCAGCACTGAGTTGAGGGAGACACCATGCTGTTGGGCGCTTGAGTCAAACACGACTCGTATCTGCCCTGGCTTTTGAGGATGGTACACCCCGAAAATGGGCAGGTACCAGCATTCCTGTTTCTCTTGGACGGGCGATGCCCTCTCTGCATGCTTGTTCTCGAACAACTTGTCCATGAAGGAGGAAAACTGCTGCTTCATCTCAGCATTCTTGTTCAACGTGCGTCTCAAAGAATTGAGGCGTGACAGAGCTTGCTCTCTGTTGTTGGGGAGCGGAGGACGAGGGGACTTAAATGGCAACGGAGCTACCCAGTTATTCTCTTTATCCTGATGGAGTTCCTTTTCCATAATGCTCAAAAACAGTTCATCCTCAAAGGACATGGCACTCTTATTGTCATTGTCTGTTCTCTGGAAGACTGTGAGCCCGAGCTGTTCTTCAGCTGACTTAGGCTTTGTCATATGTGCAGAGTGGCCATACCTGTGCTCCCCGCCGTAGCTCAGTCTTTCTTTCACGCAAATGCTATTGTGGCAAGGAGTGAGGAGTGACGGACGTCCATTCTGGAGAATGTGGGTTCTGAAGGTGTTCACGGTTGGCTTGTGAGCATTGTCGATACACACTTCACCTATTATCACCCAACCTAAATCTAAACGCTGGGCAAAGGGTGCGTTGTGGGGCCCATTGACTTGATCTCTCACCTTGTGTGCACGAATCATGTCTCTCCCTAGCAGAATCATCATCTGGGCGTCAGGATCCAGCTTGGGAATATGCAGAGCGATGTGTCTGAGGTGAGGGTGTGCGAGGGCGACCTCTGGTGTCGGGACTTCAGACTTGTTGGTCAATATCTCGTTGCACTCGATGAGTGGCGGTAGATCAAGGCACACACCTCCATTCACTGCTTTGATTTGAAAGCCAACTGCTTTTCTTCCGGTCATCTCAGTCGTGCCGGCGCATGTTCTCATCAGATATGGTGACGGGCTGCTGTTGACCCCAAACAGCTGGAAAAATTCAGAGCGTGCCAAGGAGCGGTTACTTTGATCGTCGAGTATGACGTATATCTTGATGGCGCGTTCTGGTTGACCTTGAGGGAAGACGTGCGTCAGGCATACCCTTGAGCAGGAGCGTGGAAGACTGTTTAGGCCGCAGACCTTGGTGCACTGCGATCTCACTTCCACGGGAACACTGGCTGGCTGTGCCTCTGCGCCTGGTTGGACAGACGACGGAGGTGGTGGCTGAGAGGTATCAGGATGCATTGCTGAGCAGTGTCTTTCGCTCTCACACTCACCGCATTTCAGTGTCGTCTGGCAGTCCCTGGCAAGGTGGTTTGGGGTACAGCATTTATAACAGCGTTTGTGTTCTTTAAGAATGTCTTTTCGTTCTTGCAGTGTTTTCATTCTGAATGACCTACATTTCTCTAACGGATGTGTTTTCTTATGCACAGGGCAATATCGAGCTGGATCAATGTCTTTCTTTTCAGCGTCTGTGGCGCTTTTGGTGTCTGCGTCAACTGTAGCAGACACGTCTGTCTTGTGAACAGATACAGCAGTCTTGAATCCACTTTGCTTGAATGGAGTTTTCTCACCTTTGCTGTATGACTGGCTGTAGCTTGACAGGGTGAAACTTGGGTCATTGCGGGCTTTAGCCTGGCTGTTGATGAAGTCAACGAAGAACGAAAAAGGAGGAAAAGTCACTCTGTGTTGCTCTTTGAAGCGGGAGCCTGTGGTGAGCCATTTTTCCTGCAGGCCAGGAGGCAACTTCTCGACTATGGGCTTTATCCCACGAGGAGTATCGAAGTAGGCCAGCCCGGGGAGATAACCGTCGTCCTTAGCTGCCAGCAACTCCATAAGAAGATCACTGAGCTCTCTCAATTTTGCATTGTCTTTAGCAGACAGACGTGGAAAGCTATCCAGTCTTTTGAACAGCGCATTCTCCACCATCTCTGGTGTGCCGTAGCATTCCTGCAGTCTCTGCCAGGACAGATGGAGGGCAGCTTTGGGGTTAGTGACATGAACAGCGCGAATCCTTTTCACGTGCTCCGATGACTCTTTACCTAGCCACTTCACGAGGAGGTCTAACTCTTCACTGTAGGCGAGCCCCAAGCCCTGTGTTGCATTGTAGAATGACGACTGCCATGCGCGGAAGTTCTCTGGTGAGTCGTCGAACTCGGTAAGGCCAGTGGTCACTAATTCTCTGCGTGCTAGGAACTTGGCGAAATCTCTCATGGGTGGAGAGTCAGGGCAAAGAGGAGGCTGATCATGTCCGTATGGACTGTGTGACGGTTTTGAGGTTGGGGATTGTTCAGCTGCATGTGCGGGCTCATGTGCAAAGGGTCTGAAGTCTCTGAGTGGGGGCTTTACCTCTACAGTTCCATGTGCTGACTGACATGGAGGACTGTTCACTGTGTGCTGCATTTCATAGTGATGCGGTGAGGAAGAAGACTGTACGCTAATACGTGGCTGGCTTTTAACATACTCTTCGGTGCGCTGTCGAATCACTTGTGGCGGAACCACACTTCTTAGACTTTGTACATCTTCATTCCCCATAGCTACAGCTGCTTCTAAGACTTCAGCTTCAACCCGCGCCGCCTCTGCATCCCTTTCATACGCCAATGCCTCCAAATCTGCTTCTAATGTGGCCTTTTGCAGATCTAGCTTAGCTTGTTCCTTTTTCATTTCTACCTGTCGCTTAGCATAAGATACCTTGGTGAGCGCTGCTTCAGCTGCGGCTCTAGCTTTGGCGGCAGCCTCCATGACAGAAGATCTTGAAGAGGACGAGCGTTTTGAGCTGGCTCTCGAGTGAACCGAAGACTTTGAAGACGATGGACGTGGTAGCGGGCTTGCTTCAGGCTTTGTTTCATCTCTAGATTTCGTTTCAGACGCCATGTTGGAGTTCTTGCGTTATCCCTTGCACCCACGCTGGTTGTCTTTTTACTGTACTGTCCCTGTCTGTGTGTGAGCTAGGTGCGTGAACACAGACTCAACAGCAAGCCAAACTCGTTTCCACGAGCCAGGACGCGAGCGCCTTGCTCCTTTATTTTCCAACGTTGCAAGTGAAAATCGAGTAAAACTGTAATAAACAGAATACAAAACATACTTAGGAACCTGCCTAGCAAGTACAAGATATAACTTTCACCATTTACCAACTTTAAACAGTCACGTTAGCTTAATAGAAAATGTACAATAACCAGCACGCTAACAGAGTATGAGTTAGCTAATTAGCAAAAGACGAACGTCAACAACGCAACGTGGCCACTAACATACATTCTCGAGTTGACGCCACATCGCGCTCATTAAGTTTACCTCTACACAAAAACATACAATATACATCATCACTCAAGTTAGACACTTACAGACATTGCCGCCTTACGAGTGTGGGACAAACAAGATTGGGGAGCGAAACATCAGAAATATCCCGACGCTCTCCATCTGTGTAACATTACGGTTCTGGCAAGCTCAAGGACCGGAGGCTCATGGGATCGCCCATACGTAAACAGGAAGGTCATGTCAAAATAAAAGCTCTTTCAAAATAAAGACTCTTCTTACATTACAAAATACCTGTGTCTCTTTTCTTATAATAAACAAAATAATTATCAAGCATGAAATTGAACTTATAGCAAAAAAAACAATTCACAAACTGAGGACAGAACAGTCTCTCTCTCTCTCTCTGTCTCTCTCTCTCTCACACACACACACACACACACACTCCCTCTCTCTCACACACACACACACACTCCCTCTCTCACACACACACACACACACTCCCTCTCTCACACACACACACGCACACTCCCTCACACACACTCCCTTACACACTCACACACACACACACACACACACACACACTCCCTCTCTCACACACACACACACACACACTCCCTCTCTCTCACACACACACACACCCCCCCCCACTGTCTCACACACGCACACACACACTCTCCTTCCCTCCCTTTCTCTCTCCCTCTTTCTCTCTCACACACACACTATCTCTTTCTCTCCATCTCTCTCTCACACACACGCTCTCTCTCCCCCTCACACACACTCTCTCTCTCCCCCTCACACACACTCTCTCTCTCTCCCCCTCACACACACACACACACACACATTCCCTCTCACACACACACACACCCTCTCTCTCTCACACACACACACTTCCTCTCACACACAAACACTTCCTCTCACACACACACACACACTCTCTCTCTCTCTCTCTCTCTCTCACACACACACACACACACACACTCCCTCTCTGTCTCACACACACCCTCCCTCTCTCTCTCCCCATCGCACACACCCTCCATCTCTCTCTCTCACACACACACACACACACACACTCTCTCTCTCACACACACACTCCCTCTCACACACACACTCCCTCTCTCTCACACACACACTCCCTCTCTCTCTCTCACACACACTCCCTCTCTCTCTCTCTCTATCTCACACACACACACACACACACACACACACACACACACACACACACTTCCTCTTTCTTACACACACAGACACACACTCTCTCTCTCTCTCACACACACACACACACACACACACACACACACACAAAATCTCTTTCTCTCTCTCTCGCTCTCTCTCACACTCACACAGAGTGTGGGTGACTGTGCAGCCCAACTCCAGCATTTACTCTCAGGTTGAGGGTGTCTTTGCAAATAATCACAAAGGTTTCCATGACCTTGATTTTTTCAAAAATGAACGTGAAAGGCTCCATGGTATCACACTGCATTGACTCCAGCACCCTCCATGCTTCCCTTTGGTCATCATGATCCATCAACATGTATGTTGGTTCTTGCATCTGGCCAGTGAAAAGCCCAACACTGTTCCTCACAATGTATTTTGCCTGGTACATATGTTTCAATGTGAGGGGCAGCTCCTCCACTTCTACCTGTTCCTCCTATGATAAAGTAAAATATCATAAATTAAGACTACACTACAACATAAGATGTTTTGGGTGTTTCAAAAGGGGCCTAAAGACATCTTTTCAGCCTAAATAAAATAGTTATTATGAGTTATGGTTTGTATATTATTATTGTATTTTCATTAGGCTATTAATTGCTAATGTAATAGATAACGTGACAGCAGTGTATAAAAGAATCGCATTATTGGTGTACATTTGACCCACTTGACTTGAAATGTTTGTTACGATCTTCTATTTTTGAATATATCACATGATGTAACATGTTGTATAAATCTAAATAACGCATCAGTTTCAAGTTTTACATTTAATTCATTAATTCACACACTTTTCCACAATATTCATTTTTTTAGACCTACCTACAGTATATAGAATGCATACGTGAAAATGGTTGTCTGGTTAGTTTGGCCATACCTTGACTATTTGGGATCGATAAATCCTATAAATAGGTGGTAGGGTGCCTGCCATCAGCTGTTCTGCCTCCTCTGTCCAGAAGGCAAAGCGCTGCCCAAAGTTCTGCCCATGCCTATTCAAAAGTATTATACGTTTAATCCAGCATAATTGTAAGGCAGGGCAGTGTTTCACTGCTTGAAATGTGTCCTACCTTGCGATCGAGAATTTCTCCAGAATCTGGAGACACCACCACTTACGAATAGATGGTATGTTAGTCTGTAATACACATGTAATATTGGAGTCTTGCATTGCTTGTTTTTTAACATTCTTGGATACATGCATTCCATAAACTACAACTTACATCCAAAAAGTGAAACATGGCACCAGTACAGATGCAGAGGGCATACTGTTAAAGAGAAAAATAATGATTATGGAGATTTAGGAATCAAACAGGAAAAAACAAGTAGAAATAGTATAAGTTTACCATAAGCATGAATATCCCACAGCTCTGTCCATCTGACTGAACTGGAAATGGCTGAAACGTAATATACAGTTACTCAGATTTGATGTTGACAACCGTATATAATGTCCGCTGAGCAAAATGAAATGGCAAAATTACATAGTAAGCAAAGTTACATCAAAATCTTTGCCCATCTTCTCCACCCACGGTCCATTAGCCACTGCTCCTGCAAGTTGTCTGGAAAAAAATTATGCAAAACTAAATCCATAGAACAAGGCTTTTCCTCAATCCTAAAGCCAGAGAACAAGGCTTTTCCTCAAACCTGAAGCCAGAGAACAAGGCTCTTACTCAAACCTGAAGCCAGAGAACAAGGCTCTTACTCAAACCTGAAGCCAGAGAACAAGGCTCTTACTCATACCTGAAACCAGAGAACCAGGCTTTGCCTGAACAGGATATCAGTCCATTTCACTCAGTTTGATCTGTATTTGTTAAGGCTGTTACACAGTGTCATCAGATTGAAGATTTTTAGAGTGCTGTTCAGTCTTAACTGGAAAAAAAAAATTGTAGAAAACGCACTTTCTGTTCTCTGTTAGCCTTAATCGGTTACAGGTCAAACCTTGCTAATGTCCTCTGCTTATGCATTTCAAATCTAAATATGGTTCGGTATTTCTCATCTCCAAACGCATTTGGACATAATGAGTCCAGAAAAATAGCCTCCTTCTTAGCAACTAATAACACCTGTGAAGAACATACCCTATTAATGTCAGCTATAAGGGCACCAACTGGTTTAAAAATAGAGGAAAAACTAAAAAACAATTTAACTGTACACAAAGCATGTAGTGGCTTGCTGTTTGTGACCCCCTAGACCATGCTGGCAAAATGATGATGTCTTTAGATTCCACATTGTCCTATGAAAAAAAAAAAAAAAAACTATGTTCAGATCTCCTTGGACATATCTTCACTTCAAGAGGTGTATCTGCTGTACTTGTCAACACATTATGCAACTTACCGGCTAGGTTCCCTTAGTTTCCATTTAGGGACTTCAAATAGGTCAGCAATGTGGACATCCATTCCCCGAATAAAATTGTATGTCTGCATTTCATATAAATATCTCACAAAAGTAAGTACCCGCCCCCCCTCACATTTTAGCAAATATTCTGTTATATATTTTCACGGGGCAGCACTATAGAAATGAAACTTTGATGCATCTTAAGATAGTCAGTGTACAGTTTGTTATGCAGTATAGATTTATTGTTCTCTGAAAATAACTCTACATACAGCCATTAACGTCTAAACAGCTGGCAACAAAAGTGAGTGTACTTTTGCACAAATTTATGTGTAAGTCATCAAGTTAAATACAAATACATACATGTCTCCTGGCTGCCTCCTCTACCAGCCTGAAGCACGCATTCCCAATCTGAAAGCACAGAATGTTTTCCATAATTACAATAAAAGCATTAGAACCATCCAAACTCTTTACAGCAATATCCACTTACATTGCTCTCCACCTGTTCATCTAGCCCCAGGCTCCAAAAGTCCTCCCTTTGAAGACAAACTGGACCATCCAGAACAGCAATTTATTATTTAAAGCACACCAACAAGCTGTGCACGTGAATTTTTCCGGTTTAGTTTGGCACTCACCACTTGTTCTTGCTGAGGGCACAACCTCTTGGACCACATTGGACCTTTATTGGCATACTGGTGGTTCACCAGTCCAATGTCTTCTGCATCGTTTTGACTGCCCTCAGATTCATGGCCATAATCTACACAACAGGAAAGTAAATACTAATCGTCATTGTCAAGTGTCATGTTTATATTTGTTATGTCACCAAATAGGATTATTACAATACCATGTGGCCGAAAGTAGGGCCTTAGCTGCGCAACATTAACTTTCTGTATTTTCCCTAACATAGCCACACTTGCCACACCCTTCTCTGTCAGGGATGTGAGGGTGAATGGCCCTTGGTGGAGATCCTGCAAACAATTTCCCTTCTTCACCTTCTTTTTGGGCTCCCCAATTAGGACCTCGTCCCCTGCCTTAAGTGAGCACTGGCGAACCCCTTTGCTTTTCTTTGCATCAAAAGCCTTTTTTTGTTTCCCCTGTGCCTTTTCAATGTTTTCCCGTACCTTGAAGATAAGAATATATTACTATGCAAACATTCTTATTCAAATTGAAGAAGCCATCCACACAACTCTGAACAAACCGTTTCATTGAGTCCAGTTAGTTTTAGCTCCAGCTCCTCCTCTGGGTCTGCCAATTCAAAGGCAGCGTCTGTCTCACAGACATTTAATGCCTGTGGTAGACGGGTGCCTATTGTACATTAAAAAGTACGGGCTGTACTTGGTGGATTTCTAAATCGAAAACAAAATGTTTTGCATCAAATCACAAAATAAAACTCTTAAAACATGTATGCAATATACGTTATCTAGTCATTTTGAATAATAACTTGTTTTGCAGTGTTTGTTCCATAAACTATGGCCTGCAGGTGGATGTCCCAATCATCATGGTGCTGATTAACATATTTTCTGAGAGTCCTCTTTATATTTTGATTAGTTCTCTCATCCTTCAACATAGAATGTAAATATTACATGCACTTTAGTATTACATTGGCTTAAGTTGACTTTACTGTTTTGTGGGATGTCAAGATGGCACACTTACTTGGCCGTTTGACTGGGCATGGTATGCACTTGTGATGGCATGCTTGATGTTCAGCGCCGCAAATATGTGTGCATTAAGCTGTACAAAATTTAAACAAATGGTTATTTTCAATATTTATTGATCTCAGAAATTACCAATGACCGCTTAAAATAGCATGAATTGTGATGTCATATGTCCTGTGTGAAGGGAGAGGGTAATAAGGACACATACCTCCCTAACAAATGCACGGCCCCTGTCAGTGATGATTTTCCGGACCATACCAAATGTGTAGAGCTTTGATACAAGTGCCTCAGCCACCTCAGTGCTGGAGCAATACTTCAAAGGCTCAGCGATAACCCACTTCGTGAAGAGCTCCATCACCGTGAGGACGTATTGATGGTCTTTCATGGTTTTTTTCAGTGGTCCAATGAGGTCCATACCGACCACCTCCCACGGCTCTTTCACCTGTAGAGATATGTAATATTACCACATCACCTAATTTGTTGCTTCAAGTGGTACACCAAGGATATGCTCTACCTTAATAGGGTGAAGGGCAGGAGACACAGTCTTTATGGGATCATTCTTTTGGCATCTGTGACAGCTTTTGAGCTGATGGATACATTTATTATTTAAACAAATAATTATCTGAAGTCAAACAAAGCCATTAAATCAATTCATTGCCTGAGAGCCATAGTGTTAAATTCCATGAAAGTTCCAAAAATGTACCCAATCTGCCACATTTGCCTTTATGTTATCCCAGTAGTACCCCACAACAACCCTGTCCATGGTCGCCCTCACGCCCCCATGGTTCCCTGTGCCAGGGTTGTTGTGGCACTCCTCCAGGACAGCCCGCCTCTGCTCATCAGACAGCGCAACCAGACTCATGAATTGTGCACTGGGGCCAGTGTAGAATAATTTACTTTCTGTGATAGACAAACAATGTTTTTACATAATGATTTTGCTGCTTTGTTTGGTATTACAATACAACACTTATGTGCATGTGTCTTTGTTCAGGGATGCAAACAAGTGTGGTGAAAAATGTTGGGGGTTACTATGTCTGACTAGATGGAACGTTACTAACATGCTCACACGTGTTAATTAAAACAATGCTAATACTAGGGCTGGGTACCTTGAGTTCGATACTGGTTCCTGAACGATACTTTTTTTGATACCAATTTTATGAAATCCATTTTTAACAAGATTACATAACACATTACATCAGAAAACTTTGGTTTTATTTTTTCAGTGTGACTCATGCTCCTTAGCTAGTGCAAATTTCTTTTTAAAGAGCTCATGATCACCAAAGCTGAATTTGTTTGATCAAAAATACAGTAAAACTTGTAACATTGTGAAATAGTATTATAATTTAAAATCTTATTTGAATATATTTCAAAATGTTATTTATTCCTGTGATGTCAAAGCTGAATTTTCAAAATCATTACTTCAGTGTCACATTTCCATTAGAAATATGAAAACAGTTTGCTACTTAATATTTTGGAAACTATGATAAATGTTTTCATGATTCTTTGATGAATAAGAATTTCAAAAGAACAGCATTTTTTTTAACAGAAATCTTTTGTAACATTACACGTTTTAAGTTCACGATTTTGATCACTTTTCCTTACTGGAAAAAAAAAAATAATTCTGACAAACCAACACATTTTTGATTTATTGCAATATAATGTCAGCGTGATCAACAAGGTATCTTTTCATTTACCAGTCGAAGACGGAACAACTTTCTGCTCTTATATTTACTCCGTGCACTGTCAAGGTCTTCATCATATCTGTCGTGGTACCAGTCTTTGGAGTAATTATTTTACTGCAAATACTGCATCGCGCACTGTTGGCATCGAGCCTGGAGAAATGTAGCCACACTTTTGATCGACTTTTCCACATCTTTAGTGTGTGTGTGTGTGTGTGCCTAAATATGAGTACGAGTATGTTTTAGGTGTGTCGTTGTGCATTTTTTATGTATTTGTTTAAGCACTGATGTTGACGAGTTAACTCTTTAGGTATCGAAATCTGGTACCGAACAAGAAGTCATTTTCCAGTAGTATTGAGGCAATTCGGTCGGTACCTGAAAAGGATCGTACCCAGCCCTAGCTAATATTATTTCAAATTCCCACACTCACTTTCTTATAACAAAATTTGCATATAACCCGTCAACCAAATATTGCCTAACGCCATTGTAAAGGGCAAACTTCTCATTTCTTCCACTGAACTCCATTTTCTTCTTCTTCTTCTATGACGTTTTATGGCTGTTGGCAAACCAGCTTTAGGTGCATTTGAACTCCATTTTATTTAGCTGTGAGTGAATTGAAGTCTCGCGGTTCAAATATGTGCATGCGTGGAACGGATCGTGTAGTGTCAGAATTATCATTTGCGCATGTGCGTTTTCTAGTCTGCTATGCATGCGTAGAACGGATCATGCAGGTTGAACGGATCGTGTACCCACACCGAGTACACAAAGCTAGCACGCTTAAAAAAAAAATCAGTGACGATCTGCTGTGTGAGATCACGTGAGGCGCTCACTGTGGCATGATAATCTTAATAATATCTTGCAGTGTGTGATGTGCCACGATGTTCAAATCCTGTAGTGTGTGCATGCTTAATTTTTGAGGGAAGATACCCAGCTAGAAATCTTACGTTCCCAGGATGTTCTCAGAACGTCCCCACTGGTGTCAAGGACGTCGCCTAGTAACGTCCCGGGAACGTTCAGAGATGGTCATGATGTGGAGTTCTTTAAAGGGTCGGAGGACGTTATTTTGCGGACCTTCACAGAACATTCAGGATGTTATCAGAACGTTAATGGAACCATGTTTTATTTGGAAATATGATGTTCCCAGAACTTTCTCAGAACATCCCCACTGGTCTCAAGGACCAGTAGGGAGCCAAACTAGAATGTTATCCAAAAAAACACTTGTTCCTTAAGAACCTTAATCAGGAATAAGCATGCACGTTTAACACATTCAAAGATAAAATCAGTCATTTATTTATTTATTTCGTCTGAACAAAAACAGATTAATTGGGGTGGTGCTAGCGCAGTGGATAAGACACATGTCTTTGATGTGAGAGACCCGGGTTCGAATCCACTGTGAGACACTAATGTGTCCCTGAGTAAGACACTTAACCCCTAGTTGCTCCAGAGGTGTGCGACCTCTGACATATGTGGCAATTGTAAGTCGCTTTGGATAAAAGCGTCAGCTAAGTGAATAGATGTAAATTATTATTATTATTATACATTGAATGTGGTCATGCATAGGAAGCGTATAGAAACAAAAGCAAACACAGTCAATAAAAAAATAGGCTATACGTTTTTCCATATATTAGGAAACTGTAATAACAACAAGAACAAAGATTTATATTCATTTTATGTTCAGTAAATGCTGAACAACAAGTAACAAAAACAATTATTTATATTAAATATGTACTGTGTGTGTGTGTGTGTGTGTGTGTGTGTGTGTGCATGCGTGTGCATGTGTGTCAGTCACTGTCTCCATTTTCAGGAGGTGCCCGAGGTTCTTCTTCTGCTGCCTGAAAAAAATTAAAACATTATATTTACCAATCACTTAAACGACTTTTTAATTACTTTTAACTTCACTTTGTTTATAAGTACCAAGTACAAAAATCAAAACAGTTGCGTTATTCTAGAGAATATATATATATACATACATATAAATATACGTATGTATTTATAGAGAGAGAGAGAGAGAGAGAGAGATCTCATTGAATAAAACAACTTACAGGTGTCGCGACCACCTGTAACGAATGGTAAAATGAATAGGAGGAAGCAAGTGCGAGTTATGGTATTTAATAATAGAATGCAAACAATAAACACGAAGACAGGTGATCTTGAAGGGAATGTACAGTCCAGGAAGAGGCAGATCTCACAGATGATCCGGGGTGTGATGGTGAGTGGGCAGCAGGAGAGTGTGACACAGGAACTGCGGGGGAAGAGCCGTGAAGGTAAGTGGTGTGATCCAGGGATGAGATGGAGTGGACGGGGTTCCGGGAAGTCAGGAAAATCCAACTACGAGAAACAAACACAAGGAAGGCAGAACATGAGACATGGAATGACTAACAACGCTTTGATAAACACAAGACGCTAGACAGGGCAATATATGGGGAAGGGTAATGAGTGGCAGCTGGTGATGATGAACAATTAGCGGAGAAGCCCACTTGAAACAATCAGTGCTGACGCAAAACACACATACTCCACCCACATAGTGCAAAACCCGAGATCATGGTTTACCAACCATGACAGTACCCTCCCCTCTAGGAACGCCTCCTGGAGTTCCCAGACGGGCCTACCTGTTGATTGTATTCATCAATCAGGGAGTGATCCAGTATGTCCCTAGCAGGTACCCAACTCCTCTCCTCTGGACCGTAACCTTCCCAGTCCACCAAGTACTGGAATCCTCGTCCCCTCCGTTTTGAGTCCAGAATCCGATTAACCGAATAAGCTGGCTCCCCATCTACGAGTCGCGGCGGTGGGGGAACTGGGGTAGGCGGATTAATGCATGAATAAAACACAGGCTTAATTTTGGACACATGGAAGGCGGGATGAATCCTCCTGTACGCCGGAGGAAGTTTGAGGCGGACTGTCACCGGACTAATGATTTTGGTGACAGGAAACGGGCCAATAAATTTGGGAGCTAATTTATTAGAAACAGAATGGAGCGGAATGTTGTTAGTAGAAAGCCACACTTTTTGACCCACGATATATACGGGAGGCTTCGACTGGTGGAGATCGGCCTTGGCCTTAGTGCGCTCCCTCACTTGGAGCAGTTTCTCTTGGCACCGCTGGACAAATGCGTGAGTGGAGGGGACCGCGACTTCAGATTCCAGACTAAGAAAAACAGGTGGCTGGTAACCTATGCTACACTGAAATGGAGAGAGGCCCGTGGCTGACACTGGTAACGAGTTATGAGCGTACTCAACCATAGAGAGTTGTTGGCTCAAGGAAGAAGGATTCTTGGAGACTAAACATCGCAACCTTCTCTCTAAATCTTGCTTGGCTCGCTCAGACTGACCGTTACTCTGAGGGTGATAACCCGAAGACAGACTAACCGTCGCTCCTAACAATTTGCAAAATTCTTTCCAAAATTTGGCTATAAATTGGGATCCCCTGTCAGAAACCACGTCTACAGGGAGGCCATGTAGCCGAAAGACGTAATCAATAACAGTGACCACTGTCTCCATGGCTGTAGGTAATTTGGGCAAGGGAATGAAATGTGCCGCCTTCGAGAATCGGTCCACTATGGTCAAAACGACTGTCATTCCATTAGAGGGCGGGAGGGCGGTAACGAAATCTAGAGCGATATGGGACCAGGGTCTCGAAGGGACAGACACTGGTTGAAGAAGCCCATCCAGAGGTCGGTTAGACGACTTACCACTGGCGCAAGCTGAGCAAGCCAAAACAAAATCATGAATGTCGCGAGCCATCAGTGGCCACCAGAATCGTTGCTTTACTAAACCCTTGGTGCGGCTTATTCCTGGATGACAAGCTACATTAGAGCAGTGACCCCACTGAATAATGTTGGACCGTAACTCCTCCGGCACAAATAAACGATTCGGTGGGCACCCGTGCGGAGGCGTTACCGCTTCTAAGGCCGTTTTGACCTTCGATTTGACCTCCCATATGAGTGATGAGACGACTATATTCTCAGGTAAAATGCACTCAGGAGTCACCGGGCGTTCGGAAGGATCAAAAAGACATGACAAAGAATCAGGTTTGACGTTTTTGGAACCCGGGCGGTACGACAGAGCCCCCCTAGCCTGCCTGGAATTGAGTCTTTAAGCAGTTCTAATGTATTCTGAGTTCTTATGATCGGTCCAGACAATGAAAGGTACCCCTGACCCCTCCAACCAGTGATGCCACTCCTCTAATGCTAATTTGATGGCCAACAATTCTCTGTTACCAATGTCATAATTACGCTCAGCAGCAGATAAACGATGTGAAAAAAACGTGCAAGGATGCATCTTGTCGTCTGAGGCAGCACGTTGGGAAAGAACTGCACCTACTCCTACCTCTGATGCATCGACCTCCACCACGAACTGACATGTGGGATCAGGGGCTATTAAGATGGGAGTCAAAACAAAGCGGCTTGAGGTTGGAAAATACCGTCTCGGCTGTATTAGACCACCTGAACGGACTACTGGGGGAGGTCAAGGCGGTCAGAGGTGGGACTAGTTGGCTGAAATTACGAATGAAACGTTGATAAAAATTGGCGAACCCCAGAAACCACTGTAGGGCCTTACGGGAATCTGGACTTGGCCAATATATCACAGCCTTAACTTTGTCAGGATCCATACGTATTCCCTCAGACGAGACGATGTATCCTAGGAAGGGAACAGACTGTGCATGGAATAAGCATTTCTCCGCCTTGACAAAAAGACCATTCTCAAGTAATTGCTGGAGCACTCGTCTGACGTGTTGCACATGTTGCTGGAGAGATGAAGAAAAAATCAGTATGTCATCCAGGTAAACATATATAAACTGATATTTCATGTCTCTCAACATATCATTCACGAGTGCTTGGAAAACTCCTGGCGAGTTGGAGAGCCCGAACGGCATCACCAAATATTCAAAATGCTCTCTAGGGGTGTTAAAGGCGGTTTTCCACTCATCCCCCTTCCTGATGCGGACCAAATGATAAGCGTTACGTAAATCCAATTTTGTGAAGATGGATGCTCTCTGTAACCTCTCGAACGCTGAAAACATCAATGGCAAAGGATAGGTATTCTTTACTGTGATGTTGTTCAGCTCTCGGTAATCAATACAAGGTCGCAGAGAACCATCCTTCTTACCAACAAAAAAGAATCCCGCCCCCACTGGAGAAGAGGAAGGGCGGATGAACCCCGATGCCAAGGAATCAGAAATGTATTTCTCTATGGCCTCCCTCTCCGGAATGGAAAGAGAGTAAAGCTTGCCTTTAGGCGGAGACTTACCTGGAACTAAGTCTATGGCACAGTCATAGGGACGATGCGGAGGGAGAGAAGCAGCACGGGACTTACTGAACACTTCCTTCAGGTCCAGGTACTCCGCGGGCACGTTTGACAAAACCATGGTCTCCTCCTGAAAGACAGAAACAGACACTGTAGGACAAGCAGACTCCAGACAAGACTCATGACAATTTTCACTCCACAAGGTGGCAGTGTTGGAACCCCAATCCACTCGTGGATTCTGCTTGACCAAACAGGGATGACCTAAAACGATGGGTGCTACAGGGGAGTCCATAAGGAGTAAGGATAGGGTTTCGTTGTTGTTGCCTGAGGTGAGCAGAGTTATGGTTTCAGTGGTCTGGGTGACATGTGGCAGTTCCTGGCCATTGAGTGCACTGATGTGGATGGGACAAGGGAAGGACAGGAAGGTTCAGGTGACGTGCAAGGTCAGTGTCAATAAAATTACCTTCGGCTCCATAATCCAGAAGGGCGTGACAGGTGTGAGTGTTGTTGCCCCACCGCAGTTTCACTGGAAGGAGAGTCGATGATGTTGTTGAGCACTTCCCGGCGGAGATCCCACCCGATATTAGCCTCAAATTTACTACCGGGCCGGTACTGGTCATCGTAGAGGTCCCGGGGGGCGGGCAGTGCGGGTGGCGCAGCGGGAGAGGTCAGCTGGTGGATTTGCTGGGTAAGCTCAGACACCTGTGTCACCAGCGCTTGGACAGCGCATCCGGTGTTGACAATACTCTCCTGCTGCTGATCCATACGGGTGACGCTGTGATGGATGAACTCATACTCAAAACACACATACTCCACCCACATAGTGCAAAACCCCTTGGCACGGTGAGGTGCATGTTTGAGGGTTTCCCCTATATATGTATCAATTTCCTTATCTGTGTGTTTCGGAAATTGTTTGGCACAAGCACCTAGAAGAGAAAAAAAGGTAACAAAATAAATGTGAGTCTCAAATGCAGGAAATATTTTACAAGAACAATAGTTCACAGCTCCACCGAACAAAAATGGAAAACAAAAAGCACATAAACATGGACCATTATTATGATGTTATTGTTATACATGATTGCATTTAAAAATATGTAGACCAGACCATAGTTATTATTATAGTTTGGATTATTTATATTTTATATTTTTATAATATCCCATGAGTCCTAATAGAAACAATTTCAACTATTTCTGAAGTGCTTTTATAAAGAACACCGCTTTCTCACATAATGCAGTGAAGCAGCCCTGCACGAGAGAATAATTGATTCTCGAGCCATCGATATCAACAGATTCAGCTCCATCGCCACAGACCGCACCGGGGAACGCTGCGATGTGGAAATAAGATCATTCATTTTGAGTCAAATACAGTGATCTTTCACGCCACATTATAAGGTAAAAAAAACATCTTGATATAACATTTAACTTATCACATTGCTATGAAATCGATCCCTTTTTCTGGCATGGCAGCAATATGCTGTAAATTTGAAAACCTTTTTTGCAAGACAAACCTACCTTCTGAGATGACATCATGCTATTTGTCTGTAGGGCAGGGTCTGGAAAGCACAGAAAAGAGGCATAAAGTGAACTGAAATCACATATACGTTAAAGTCGGAGAAATTTATTTACACTGTTACTTCAAAGGATATATATGATAGATCCATGCCTGAATTTTAATAACTATAATAATAATAATAATAATAATAATAATAATAATTATTATTATTATTATTATTTATTTAATTAGTTTTTATTTTGTTTGTGTGTTTTGTATACAGTGTATTTATGTATTTATTGTTTGTTCTGGTTTTGTTATGTAGGCTATAAAGAAAACCAATAAAAATTAAATTTCATAAACATTATTAAACATGGACCTTTATTTTCAAAACTTTATTTTTATTTTTTTTTAATGTAAGTGCAAACTGGGTGCTGGTTGTTCGGCCAGAATAAGCTCGAGGTCGTGCACCTCTGGAAGCGGAGTTTTGCGCAAAGTTACAAAAACTGCACACATTCACGCTAAATGGGGTCTCGCGCCCACAGTGATGACGGCACCGTCGCGCTCGTGCAGAGGTTAAGGGACACGCGCGCGCTCACAGCCAAGCCTGTGAGAAGGCGCGTTAATTTTTAAATAAAGTATAACTTACAATATTGATAATAATTGGATTCATAGTTTATTTTAAAGTAGCTAATGTTAACATCACAGCCCCTAAAAAATTAATGAGCTTATCTGAAAAGGATAGATAGGCTGATCCTTTAGACCAAATTACGTCACGTAAAAATAACGGTATTTAACGACAAATAGCCTAACTGCGTTAATAGGGCGGACGAGTGGCATAAAGTTAAAGAAAAAGATGGAAAAACCGTTTGTCTGAGTAAACGTGGTACATTTACTCTGTGGTACATTTACTACTGGAAGAGACAGTCCATAAATTTTATGACATTTTATCCCAGCTAACACAGTTACGTCGATTCCATGGCGACGTTATAGTGGAACGTCGCTGGGACGTGATGAGTACGTCCTAATGACCAAACTGGCACGTTGTGAGGACGTGACATTACCGGATCATATTTGTCGCAGCAACGAATAAATCAATCAACGTATTTTCACCTCACCATACCTTGAAATACATAAAGAACTAATAAACTCAATCCATCTCTGTTGTAAAAAATAAACCTTATGAAATCTAATTGTAATCTAATTATAGGGGATTCATAGCAAATACATTCATTAAATACATGAAATGCAAACCAATAAAAAAACATTCAATTCTAATATAAAATAGACAAAAACACACTGCATTCACTCACAAATCAACATTTATTCAGCATTTTGAACATTGCACATCAACATTTTGAACATTGCACCAGTTCTTTAACCATGCAAAGTGTTACTAAGTCATGAGCACAGAAAACTAAACACATCAATTCATAGATTACACAATATAAACAATCGAAAATGTTTGTCTTATTAAGGATGGGGATAGTTAATGATGTTATCAGTGAAAATTATAAATAATTATCAGGACACTTATTGATACAACTCTACATAATTTGGTGCAACAAATAAATACATGATAAGTAGATATGAAACAATTCAGCAGATACTGAACTTTTTTTCCGAAACAAAGTAAAACTGTTTCCTGAGCATCGTATATGAGGCTCCTGGTATAAATGTCTGGTGGTGATGTGCTTTAATTAAACACCATGCAGGAAAAAATGTAGGCTAATTCCTGCGCACAATTTTCTATTTCATTCCCTCGTATTGCAAAATCGTGTACACTATTTATAAATCAAGAGAACGAATTAGTAAATTGTGTATACGATTTAGCAAATCGATGAAATGTAAAAGTAATCGTGCGCACGTTAGTACATTGAGGGAATGAATTAGTAAATCATGGACATGATCTCTTTTTTTTTTTTTCTTGCATGTCATGAGCGGGGCTTTTTGCTCACTATCAGAAGATAAACCTAAACAATATAGCAATTACCAAAGAACCATAATTTTTGAGCTTCTCAGAAGAAAAAACAAAACAAAAAAAAAAACATTCATAAAGAGTAATGAAATGAAAAATTAACAATATAGAGATTTCTAGCATCTCTCCTGTATTAATTGTCCAACCCGAAAAAAACTTAAAACAGTTTTTAAGAAAATTAGCGTATTGATTACTGACTGTGGAGAAGATTCTTTTAGACATTGCTGAGGAGGCAGAGTTAGCTGCCGGACAGCTGATAGAGAAGAGGAAGAGTGTCTTTCTTATGAGCTTTGGCATGCATCACACTGAGAAATGGCCTCATTTCCATCAGCGCTTGAAGATCTCTGATTCTTCAGTCACTTGGCTTAGGTATGGCCAGTACCTAAAAAGAAGCACAATATTAGTAGGCATTAACCAACAGGCACTCGTCATTTATGTACAGTAGGTTGACAGAGTTTCAATATGACAAGAGAAAAATTACTTGCAGACAACATCCATGCAGAAGAAAGTGACATTGGCCCTCTCTAACGATTCCATCTGTAAAATCATTGGGTAGGTGAAGACCTCGCCACGGTAGTGGTTCAGTCCTCACAGCAATATCCCTTGTCTGATACACAGGAGGACAATATAGTTAATGATCAAATTACACAATAAGACCTGTGGAAAACAAAGCTAATCAAAACCCTCTATTCAAAGCTTAATTCCATTTGCACACACGCACTTTCTCTTTCTCTCTCTCTCTCCCCCACACACACATTTCCCCATCAGTCTCTATATATGTGACTAACTGAGCTTTAAAACAATCTTCTTGGGAAAAAAAATCTAAGGGGATTAATTTACTTTACTTCCCATAAGGAAATTAAACATCACTCTGATACATTTATCTGAAAATGAGCAGTAGATATACTGTCTTAATATGTAATATTAGACATACTCTTGTCATGCTGCTGCCTCTGACATTGTTGGGAAAGGCTGATACATCCTCATCTATGGCCAGAAATAACCCCTTGTACAGAGAGGGTTCCTCATTCCTGTCCATTCAAATTGATCACAAAAAATTCACTTTTAACTGACCAAACATTACTCTACATGGAACTATTTCTATAATAATGCTGTGGTTTTGATATTGACATTAATGCCTGTGTTATATATATGAACATACCCCCTTGATTTTTTGAACCGATAATGTTGGGGATTGACATCGAAGGAGCCGATACTTCTATGTGAGCAAAAGTTTCGAAGACGTCAGAACTATATAGTGTCTGGCAGTTTGTCAGCAGTTTGGCAGCTCTTTCACCCCTGGGGTCCATTCCACAAGGCAGGTAGGACAAACTTTATGGGGCAAACAGAAATCATATCGTCCTGTGAAAAAAGAAACACATTAAACATTTGTATCACAGAATCAATTTTTTCAACTCAACTGACCATTATACATTCATTGTAGTATTTGATATGGCATTAACATTTTGTCAAAACGTTCTCTCTACAACAAAAAAAATACAAACATAAACCACTTTAAATGTAGTTAGTTGAGAAGAATTGTGAGACATGAACAAGAATGAATCAAGAAAAAGTTTAGCAAGGTCATTAGAAAAGTTGAGGAATAGGAAATGCAGTCATAAGTATAAAATAGGCATTCTCACCAATACTTGAAGTCAACTCCTCTTCTATATGAGGGACTTCCTCAGACACTGTGTTCAACTGACCTTCAGAAGTTGTAAAGGCCAATACATTTGGTTATCTATTCTATTAGGGTCTTAAAGCATCATATATTTTAGTCCAGAAAATTCAAAAAAATCCATCATACATCTGGCTCAGTGAGCTCAAACCATCTTTTCACTCACCAACATTTAGATAATTATCATTATTAAACTACCACAACAGTGCTAGAAACAACAAACCTAATGCACAGCGTTCTGCTTTTTGATGTTTCTTATGTCTGTGACTTGTGGCCTCTGTGCTTGTGACTGCCCTCTTTCTCTTTGTCCTCTTTCTTTTTTGAGGGACATGGCTTTCCATTACCATTGCAGCCTATGTAAAATAAAAATAAAATACTAATGTTTTCTGATAGAATATCAGACTAACTTATGGTTATGTTTGATGAACGCTTTTTTCCAAAGTAATTAACAATAAAAAACACAAATCAAAAACTAAAAAATATAAAATACTATACTTTTCCAATGTACATTAAATGTCTAGAATACCATGCCTGAACACCAACTACAACAAACAAACAATATGTAACACCAATAGTGATTTTCATATACATGGATGTTTTTCAAAATTTCTCACCCTGGCCTCACGGAGAAGAGCCTTGCTTATTTCAGCAGCCATATGGCCCCATTGAATGGTTTTCCGACATGGTGCACAGATACAATACAAAAATACAGACAATATAGACACACAATACAGATATGAAGATGTGAGTGTGTGTGTGTGTGTGTGTGTGTGTGTGTGTGTGTGTGTGTGAGAGAGAGAGAGAGAGAGAGAGAGAGAGAGAGAGAGAGAGAGAGAGAGAGAGAGAGAAAACTAGAGAAAAACAGAGTGATAGAGACAGAGATTGAAAGAGTGGCTCTTAAAAGTGCCTTTGTTTTCTATGTATAAAAGAGTTTATATGTAGAACAGCAAATAATCTGTAGAACAGACAAGAAAGCATCATTAGATATATCTCTGAGAAAAAATATGTTTACATTAAGCGAGACACTACAGGTGAATAGGGATTTTTATTTTTTTTAGAATACGTAGATTTCACCATGAAACTTCCCACAAGTATATAAAAACAATGTATTACAAGTTTTTAAAAATTGGGATGTTTAATTATTCAAAGTAGGCATTATCTCATTAAATATTCACAATTTTGCATATATTTACGGTAGATAAATAAGAACATATGAAAAAGCCAGGTGCAAAATTATTTTTTCATTTTGTTTACACACAAGATAAATAATTTCAGATGGATTTCAGGATATATACTTTCATTACATAGGAAATAAAAAAAAATATGCTGTCCATAGACTAAAAAGAAATCAATTTTCACCATATTTTTTTTATTAAAATGTTAAAATTAACATTTTTTACAGTAGCATGAACCACAAGTAGTCAAGTAAATTGAGTATTTAAAAAAAAAAAATTGACTAGTAGAAATCAGTAGTCGTGCAACCCCTAATGTGCATAGAACTTCTAACACATTAAAGCTGTGGTATGTAAGGTTTGTTGCTTTAGCGGTTAATGAATAAAACCACTTGCTTCTGCAGACGAACATTGTGGTCATATCTACTTCTCTCTGTTTATGGATATGAAGAATCACACAGGTACCAAAACAGAAAAAGTTTAATTACACCATGTGAACTAGAAAACACACTGCATTGCAAGGACAGAAAGGTTTGTCAGGACGTTGTAGTGTAATCATAGTCATTGTAGTTACACCATGTGAACCAGAAAACACACTGTATTGCAAGGACAGAAAGGTTTGTCAGGACGTTGTAGTGTGTAAATGATTAGTGAACAGTGGGCATATAACTGTCATAATGTCCTGTTAAACCACTCTGTCCTTTCAGTGCAGTGTGTTGTCAGTAACATCAGTAAGGCTTGGTCATTAGCTTTGCATGGTTAAATTCTGTACCGGAAAATGCAGAAGCAGATGTCCGGCATAAAGCAACACTTTTCAAAAGGCTCTTTTTTAATATATCTTTTTTAATACATATCACAGTATTTGTTTCCTCCTTTAGCTTGAGCAAATATTTGACATCAGTGTTTATGTGCACTCACTGTCTCTTTTACAGATGAACACAGAAGCAGTTTCTGAGATGTCAAGACCCTTGCCAAGTTCAGAACAGGTATTGTGTCATTTTGGTTGAGTGTGCTTACTTTATATCTACAAAATAGAAAGTTGACATAGAGACTTGTGGTAGAGTTACACACAGTTAAAAACTGTCTTTTTGCATTACAAAAAAACCCCACTTTAGATCATTAGTCAGAAGATCTTTCATGCAGCATTTGCACTTAACATTATAAAAAGCAACTTTCTCTCACTGAGAGGGGTTATTCAGCATATATGAGCTTGTTTTAGCTTCATTTCATCAGAAGCACTAAGCATTAGTGTACTCAGAAGTTCTAAACTGAAAATCCTGATGTTACAAAGAGGGTCAGAGTCATTTGGATCCAATTACAGTGCTTTATTAAAGAATGGTCAGACAGGCAGAATTCAGGAATGGCGTCAGGTATGTTATAGGGGTAACCAGAATCAAAACAGAACCAAGCAGAGATCAGGGCAGGCAGCGGAGAATCAGAGTCGAAATCCAAGATCAGACACGGGAAGAACAAACACCAGGGAAAATTTTTGTAAATGCTAGACAGGATAAACAAGACTTTGCAGTGAGTTGGCATGAGTGTGCGGCTTATATGGGTGTGTGTGTGTATTAGCTGCAGGTGTGTAATCAGATGCAGGTGTGAAATTAGATGCAGGTGTGTGTGTGCAATAAGTCCCCGGAGTGAGGCAGGATGGGAAATGGAGTTTGAATGGAAATGGGATGGAAAAAACAATGCAGAGTCCGGAGTGGAGTGCCCTCTATTAGAGCTTATGGGCACTCCAGCTAATGATCTTGACATAACACCCCCCCCTCCCCCCACAAGGAGCGGCTTCCAGATGCTCCATACAGTCTAGGAGGGCGGTGGAGCAGAGGTGGAACAGGGGGAGGGACAGAGGGCCAGGGCCACATGGAAGTGGAGAGGCTGGAAGCCAGGGTGGAGCAGGCGGAACTGGAACCCTTCCTGGGCTTCCTGGAGCCAACCAGGGCGGAGCAGATGAGACTGAAGCCCACCAGGGCAGAGCAGAGGACCACCACAGCCAAGCAGACAAGACAGAAGCCCACTAGGGCGGAGCAGAGGACCACCACAGCTGAGCAGATGGGACAGAAGCCCATCAGGGCGGAGCAGAGGACAACCACAGTCAAGTCAAGTCACCTTTATTTATATAGCGCTTTAAACAAAATACATTGCGTCAAAGCAACTGAACAACATTCATTAGGAAAACAGTGTATCAATAATGCAAAATGATAGTTAAAGGCAGTTCATCATTGAATTCAATGATGTCATCTCTGTTCAGTTAAATAAGTGTCTGTGCATTTATTTGCAATCAAGTCAACGATATCGCTGTAGATGAAGTGACCAGGCGACAGCGGCAAGGAACTGAATTTCCATCGGTGACAGAATGGAGAAAAAAACCTTGGGAGAAACCAGGCTCAGTTGGGGGGCCAGTTCTACTCTGACCAGATGAAACCAGTAGTTCAATTCCAGGCTGCAGCAAAGTCAGATTGTGCAGAAGAATCCGTTTCCTGTGGTCTTGTCCTGGTGGCCCTCTGAGACAAGGTCTTTACAGGGGATCTGTATCTGGGGCTCTAGTTGTCCTGGTCTCCGCTGTCTTTTAGGGCAGTAGAGGTCCTTTCTAGGTGCTGATCCACCATCTGGTCTGGATACGTACTGGATCCGGGTGACTGCAGTGACACTCTTATCTGGATAGAGATTGGATCTGGTGGCTACGGTGACCTCGGAATAAGAGAGAAACAGACAAATATTAGTGTAGATGCCATTCTTCGAATGATGTAGCAAGTACATAGGGTGTTATGTGAAGTGTTCCCGGTTCCGGTTTATCTAATTAATGCAGCCTAAAAATCCTTTAACGGATTTGGATATTAAAAGCATATTAGTATGTTATGTGTAAGCCAGGTTAAAGAGATGGGTCTTTTATCACAGCTGAGCAGATGGGACAGAAGCCCACCAGGGCAGAGCAGAGGACCACCACAGTGGAGTCGATGGCACAGGAAAGCAAGTCTGGTCAGGTGGGACTGAAACAGAGAACATAAACAGGTTAATAGCAGCCTCCGTGGCCATGATGAGATGGTAGCTGGCGTCCGTGGCCGTGACAGGGCAGACGGTGAGTTCATGGAGGGCATCCGTGGCCATGACAGGACAGACAGGGAGTTGGTGGATGGCCTCCGTAGACATGACAGGAACAAATGAGAGCTCATAGACGGCCTCCATGGCCGTGACGGGACAGGCGAGGAGTTCATGGATAACCTCCATGGCCATGACAGGAGAGACAGTGAGTTGGTGGAGGGCCTCTATGGCCATGACAGGATAGGACAAGAGCTCTGGAAGTTTGGCTGAGACGTGACGAGGCTCATGAAGTTCCGTGGTGATTTGACTGGGCTCATGGAGATCAACTGAGACTTGACTTAACTCACGGAGGTTAATGGGGACTTGACTTTGCTCAGGAAGGTCAACGGTGACTTGACTTTGCTCAGGAAGGTCAACGGTGACTTGACTTTGCTCAGGAAGGTCAACGGTGACTTGACTTTGCTCAGGAAGGTCAACGGTGACTTGACTTTGCTCAGGAAGGTCAACGGTGACCTGACTTTGCTCATTAAGATCAACGGTGACTTGACTTTGCTCATGAAGATCAACTGTGACTTGACCTGACTCTGGACAGTCAACGGTGACCTGACTAGACTCTGAGAAATCAACGGAGGCCTGATCAACGGGACTTGACCCTGGGAAGTCGACGGGGACCTGACTTGACTCTTGAAGATCAACTGTGACAGCCATCTTGTGAAGCGGCGCTTGGCTGACGGCCATATTGTGCAGCGGCACTGGGCTGGCGGCAATCTTGTGCAGCGGGGCTGGGTTGGCGGCCATCTTGTGCAGCGGGGCTGGGCTGGCGGCCATAACGTAAGTGAGTCAGAATCAAAAACAGAACCAAGCAGAGATCGGGGCAGACAGCGGAGAATCAGAGTCAAAAATACACAATCCAAGATCAGACACGGGAAGAACAAACACAAGGGAAACCGCTCGGAAATGCTAGACAGGCTAAACAAGACTTCGCAGTGAGTTGGCATGAGTGTGCTGCTTATATGGGTGTGTGTGTATTAGCTGCAGGTGTGTAATCAGATGCAGGTGTGAAATCAGATGCAGGTGTGTGTGTGTGTGTGTGCAATCAGTCCCAGGAGTGAGGCAGGATGGGAAATGGAGTTTGAATGGAAATGGGATGGAAACAACAATGCGGAGTCCTGAGTGGAGTGCCATCTGTTGGAGCTTATGGACATTCCATATAATGATCATGACACCTGATCATTGAAGCTCTAGCATAAGTGTATGTGCATAGAACTTCTAACACATTAAAAACTGTCTATCTGCAGTGCAATAAAACACTTTAGATAATAATTCAGAAAGATATTTCATGTTGGCAAATTTTGCACTTAACATTGCAAAAAGCAACTTTCTCTCATTGAGAGAACGGGAAGCTATTCAGCATATGTGAGCTTGTTTTAGCTTCATTTCACCAGAAGCAGTATCTAATCATTAGTGTATCAGAACCTCTAAACTGCATTAGCATTCGTTTATCAGAACCTCTAAACTGACAATCCTGATTATTGAAGCTCTAACATAAGTTTATGTGCATAGAACATCTAACACATAAAAAACTGTGTTTCTGCATAGCAAAAAACACATTAGTTCATTAGTCAGAGAGATCTTTCATGCTGGCAAGTTAAGCACTTAACATTGTAAAAAAGCATCATTTTCTCACTGAGAGAGAAGCTGTATTGGATATGTGGGCTTGTAGCTTCTTTTCACCAGATACACTGACTAATCATTAGTGCTCTCAGAAGCTCTATACTGACAATCCCGAGCACTGAAGCTGTAACATAAGTTTATGTGCATAGAACATGTAACACATTAAAAACTGTGTTTCTGCATTGCAAAAAACACATTAGTTCATTAGTCAGAGAGATCTTTCATGTTGGCAAGTTTTGCAGTTAACATTGTAAAAAGCTACATTCTCTGACTGAGAGAGAAGCTGTATTGCATATGTGGGCTCGTTTCAGCTGTGTTTCACCAGAACCACTTAACTAAACATTAGTGCTCTCAGAAGCTCTATACTAACAATCCTGAGCACTGAAGCTGTAACATAAGTTTATGTGCATAGAACATCTGACATATTAAAATCTGTGTTTCTGCATTGCAAAAAAGTACATTAGTTCATTAGTAAGAGAGATCTTTCATGTTGGCAAGTTTTGCAGTTAACATTGTAAAAAGCTACATTCTCTCACTGAGAGAGAAGCTGTATTGCATATATGGGCTTGTTTTAGCTTCTTTTCACCAGAACCACTAACTAAACATTAGTGCTCTCAGAAGCTCTATGCTGACAATCCTGTGCATTGAAGCTGTAACATAAGTTTATGTGCATAGAACATCTAACACATTAAAAACTGTGTTTCTGCATTGCAAAAAACACATTAGTTCAATAGTCAGAAACATCTTTCATGTTGGCAAGTTTTGCAGTTAACATTGTAAAAAGCTACATTCTCTCACTGAGAGGGAAGTTGTATTGCATATGTGGGCTTGTGTTAGCTTCTTTTGACCAGAACCACTAACTAAACATTAGTGCTCTCAGAAGCTATGTATACTGGCAATCCTGAGCACTGAAGCTGTAACATAAGTTTATGTGCATAGAACATGTAACACATTAAAAACTGTGTTTCTGCAATGCAAAAACACATTAGTTCATTAGTCAGAGAGATCTTTCATGTTGGCAAGTTTTGCAGTTAACATTGTAAAAAGCTACATTCCCTCACTGAGAGATAAGCTGTATTGCATATGTGGGCTTGTTTTACCGTCTTTTGACCAGAACCACTAACTAAACATTAGTGCTCTCAAAAGATCTATACTGACAATCCTAAGCACTGAAGCTGTAACATAAGTTTATGTGCATAGAACATGTAACACATTAAAAACTGTTACTGCAATGCAAAAAACACATTACTTCATTAGTCAGAGAGATCATTCATGTTGGCAAGTTTTGCAGTTAACATTGTAAAAAGCTACATTATCTCACTGAGAGATAAGCTGTATTGCATGTGGGCTTGTTTTAGCGTCGTTTCACCAGAACCACTAACTAAACATTATTACTCTCAGAAGCTCTATACTGACAATCCTGAGCTATGAAACTGTAGCATAAGTTTATGTGCATAGAACATGTACCACATTAAAAACTGTGTTTCTGCAATGCAAAAACACATTAGTTCATTAGTCAGAGACATCTTTCATGTTGGCAAGTTTTGCAGTTAACATTGTAAAAAGCTACATTCTCTCACTGAGAGAGAAGCTGTATTGCATATGTGGGCTTGTTTTAGCATCTTTTGACCAGAACCACTAACTAAACATTAGTGCTCTCAAAAGTTCTATACTGACAATCCTGAGCACTGAAGCTGTAACATAAGTTTATGTGCATAGAACACGTAACACATTAAAAACTGCGTTTCTGCAATGCAAAAAACACATTACTTCAGTAGTCAGAGAGATCTTTCATGTTCGCAAGTTTTGCAGTTAACATTTTGAAAAGCTACATTCTCTCACAGAGAGATAAGCTGTATTGCATATGTGGGCTTGTTTTAGCTTTGTTTCACCAGAACCACTAACTAAACATTAGTACTCTCAGAAGCTCTATACTGACAATCCTGAGCTTTGAAGCTGTAGCATAAGTTTATGTGCATAGAACATGTAACACATTAAAAACTGTGTTTCTGCATTGCAAAAAACACATTAGTTCATTAGTCAGAGAGATCTTTCATGTTGGCAAGTTTTGCAGTTAACATTGTAAAAAGCTACATTCTCTCACAGAGAGATAAGCTGTATTTCATATGTGGGCTTGTTTTAGCGTCGTTTCACCAGAACCACTAACTAAACATTAGTACTCTCAGAAGCTGTATACTGACAATCCTGATAACTGAAGCTGTAACATAAGTTTATGTGAATAGAACATGTAACACATTAAAAACTGTGTTTCTGCAATGCAAAAACACATTAGTTCATTAGTCAGAGAGATCTTTCATGTTGGCAAGTTTTGCAGTTAACATTGTAAAAAGCTACATTCTCTCACTGAGAGAGAAGCTGTATTGCATATGTGGGCTTGTTTTAGCATCTTTTGACCAGAACCACTAACTAAACATTAGTGCTCTCAAAAGTTCTATACTGACAATCCTGAGCACTGAAGCTGTAGCATAAGTTTATGTGCATAGAACATGTAACACATTAAAAACTGTGTTTCTGCTTTGCAAAAAGCACATTAGTTCATTAGTCAGAGAGATCTTTCATGTTGGCAAGTTTTGCAGTTAACATTGTAAAAAGCTACATTCTCTCACAGAGGATAAGCTGTATTGCATATGTGGGCTTGTTTTAGCGTCGTTTCACCAGAACCACTTACTAAACATTAGTACTCTCAGAAGCTCTATACTGACAATCCTGAGCTTTGAAGCTGTAGCATAAGTTTATGTGCATAGAACATGTAACACATTAAAAACTGTGTTTCTGCTTTGCAAAAAGCACATTAGTTCATTAGTCAGAGAGATCTTTCATGTTGGCAAGTTTTGCAGTTAACATTGTAAAAAGCTACATTCTCTCACTGAGAGATAAGCTGTATTGCATATGTGGGCTTGTTCTAGCTTCATTTCACCAGAACCACTAGCTAAACATTGGTGCTCTCAGAAGCTCTATAAAGACAATCCTGTGGACTGAAGCTGTAACATAAGTTCCTTTTCAGGAACTCGGGCTGTGTCGAGCGCTTTGGGGAACGTCCCTGACGAGACCGACTCTGAATGTCGTGTGCAATCTGTCCAATGGAAGGGCGTGACGTCACGGGCGGGGTGACGTAGCGACCAGGAAGCTATAAAAGCAAGTGCCGTGCAGCTGGCTTCAGCTTCGCGTCTGTCAGCAAGCGCTCTGTGTGTGCATGTCAAAAGTCTGTCCTGTTGGTCCTATTTATTGTTGTCTGTCTCTAAAGGCATTAAAATATCGCTAGAACAGCTCAATATGCCAAAAGTAAAGGCAAAGACCAAGCATGTGAGGGGCGAATCCAAGCCACGTTACAGATTGTGTGTTCCTCCCTGCCCTCGCTACATCACAGGTGGGGATACACACAATTTGTGCGTGGCTTGCCTGGGATCGAAGCACGCTGAGTCGGCTCTCTAGGGTGGCGACTGTCCGCATTGTGAACGATTGCCAATGCGGATGCTTCGATCCCGGAGGGCTCTCTTCGAGGAGGGAGCCTTCACCAGCATTCCCCGCGGTGCTGGCCCCGCTTCTGCCGAGGCAGAACGGCTGCTGCACTCGTGGGGTTCGCAGGTGGATCTGTCAGAGGGAATGGAGATGGGCCAGTCCTTATCTCCTTCCTCATCTGCCAGATCCGGCGCCCAAACCCTGGGTTCGGAAGCACGCTCATCGGTTTCTTGCCCCCAGGGCGAGGGATCAGCTCTTCACCTCTCTTACTCCGAGGAGGTCGATGTGGAGACTGTTGCTGGGGATCGAGATTGTGGAATCATCCATATTCGACCCGCCTCTTCAGCCCCGATTCACTATACTATGGCAGCGTGATGGGGCTGGGAGAGCGGGGTTATAGAGCGGTGCCACGGGTCGAACAGACGCTCGCGGGCTATCTGTCGCCCGGGTCGGCATCGTCTCTAAAGGCTCCGACATTGCCCACCAAGCCTCTTAGAGTGACATCTTCGCAGGTGGGAAAGGTTATGTGGCAGCAGGTCAGGCTGGGGCTTGCCTTCACACCATGGCAGTCCTGCAAGCATATCAGGCCGACCTGCTGGGAGATATCGACGAGGGGGAGGGGATCAAGTCTGAAGATATTGGAGAGCTTCGAAAGACCGCTGATCTCTCCCTCCGCACCACTAAAGAGACCGCTCGCGCGATTGGGTGGTCTATGGCAGCCCTAGTGGCCGCGGAGAGGCATTTACGGCTGACCCTGTCAGAAATTAGAGAAAGAGACAGGGTCTGCCTCCTGGACGCCCCACTTCAGCCTTCTGGCCTGTTTGGCGACACAGTCAATACTGTCATCGACAGGTTCCAGGAGGCACGGAAACAGGTGGCGGCATTCCCGTATTTCCTCCCTCGTCGCTCTCGTGGTACATCTGGGTGGGAGATGACCATGCCACATGCCGGCTCCTCATATCGAGAGGCTCAAAAACAGAGTGTCGCCGCTCGTGTTCCCCCACGTCGGGACCGAGGACCTCAGCGACGCTCTGAGTCAGGGACTTCCAAATCCAAGCCCGATTTAAGAACAGTTATCGAGGCCCGGACGCCCGTGGCACAGGGATCCAGAGGGTAGCCCCTACTGGGGTAGAGCGCAGTGCACCTCATTATACGGTGCCTGCCTCACCTCAGTGCCCTCAGGAGGTCAGTCTGCCAACCCTGCCAGAGTTCCAGGGCACAGCGGCCTCCAGCGAGCGCTGCTCCCAGTTATTTCCGCCCATGAGCGTAGCGGAGCTGGGATGCTCGCCGCCCCTTCGGGGGCCTCTTACACCAGAGGTCAGTCTCGAGAGACTGATTCCCTTGGTAGATTATTTAGCAGCGTGGAAACTACTGCCAAATGTATCTCATTGGGTCCTGGGTACAATAGAAAAAGGCTACTGCATTCAGTTCGGTCATCCACCGCCGAAGCTCAATGGGGTTACACCGACAGTAGTCGGCCCCCGGCAGGCTCTGGTTATGGAACAAGAAGTGAATACCCTATTAAGGAAGGAGGCCATCAAGGTGGTCCCTCCTCTAGACAGGGAATCTGGGTTTTACAGCCGGTATTTCATAGCTCCAAAGAAGGATGGGGGGTTGCGTCCGATCTTAGACTTACGTCACCTGAACCGCTCAGTTATGCCACTGAAGTTCAAAATGCTCACTTTCAAGCAGGTTGTAGCTCAAATCAGATCCGAGGACTGGTTTGTCACAATAGATCTCAAAGACACATACTTCCACATATCCATCCTTCCACAACACAGGAAGTTTCTGAGGTTCGCTTTCAGGGGCAAAGCTTATCAATATCGAGTACTTCCCTTCGGCCTTGCACTCTCACCCCGCACGTTCACGAAATGTGTAGATGCGGCTCTGGTATCCCTCCGTATGCAGGGCATCCGCATTCTAAATTATATCGACAATTGGTTGATTCTAGCTCAATCAGAGCAGATGGCGGTTCGACATTGAGATGTAGTTCTCGCACATATGGGATAGCTGGGTTTGAGACTAAATGCCAAGAAGAGTGTACTTTCTCTAGTTCAGAGAACCATGAGAGATTGAATGTGGGAGCAGACATACTGTCGAGGCAGGGGCCGAGGCCCAGGGAATGGAAACTTCACCCCGAGGTGGTGAAGCAGATATGGAGAGTGTTTGGCACAGCTCAGGTGGACCTCTTTGCGACTCAGGAAACATCGCAATGTCCCCTCTGGTTCTCTCTAGTTCATCCAGCTCCTCTGGGACTGGACGCTATGGTACAGACCTGGCCGAGGCTTCGTCTGTACGCATTTCCCCCTATCGGTGTGGTCCCGGGAGTTCTGGCGAGATTACGCTGGGACGGGGTCCGTCTGTTATTAGTAGCCCCGTTCTGGCCGGGCCGAGTATGGTTCGCAGATCTAGTCTCGCTCCTCAACGGCTCTCCATGGGAGATACCGATCAGGACAGACCTACTCTCACAGGCGCAGGGCACGATAATTCACCCTCGCCCGGAGCTGTGGAAACTGTGGGGGCACAGCTCATAGAATCCGGTCTCTCAACTGAGGTTGTTGAGACCCTCCAGTCCAGAGCTCCCTCTACGAGGAAACTGTATGCCCTGAGGTGGAAACTCTTCACCTCATGGTGCAGAGACCGCCAGCTTGACCCTGTTAACTGCCCAGTTGGTACAGTTCTGGAGTTTCTACAAGCTAGGTTCTCTGCAGGGTTAACCCACTCTTCCTTAAAAGGTGTACGTGGCGGCCATAGCTGCTAACCATGTCCCTTTCAATGATCAGTCAGTGGGTAGACACCCCCTAGTTACACGTTTCCTCCATGGTGCGCTGAGGCTGAGACCTCCATTACGATTCCGTGTTCCCCCCTGGGATTTGGTTGTGGTTTTAGAGGCTCTTTGTAAAGCTCCATTCGAGCCAATACAAGACATCTCAGATAGACACCTGACGCTTAAAACTGCCCTGTTACTGGCAATCACCTCGCTAAAGAGAGTTGGAGATCTTCAGGCCCTTTTGGTGGCCCCTTCTTACCTAGACTTTGCCCCTGGTATAGCCAAAGCATTCTTATACCCTCGAGCGGGTTATGTTCCGAAGGTTCCCTCTGTTACACCACAGGGGACCACCCCTCCACAACCTGTAGAGGGGTGGTCCACGCCCTCTACATTTGTCAGATTTTATGATCTTGATATGCAAGCCACTCCGGGCTCTTCTGTTCTCTCGCCTTAGCGGTGCTCTTCGGATACACACTAGACAGGGACTTGGAAGTCTGGCAGCGTGGGCACATCGTTCCCCAAAGCACTCGACGCAGCTCAAGTTCCTGAAAAGGAACGTCTCAGGGTTACGAATGTCCTTGAAGGAATGAGACGCTGCGTCGCAGAGCCATACTCCCGGCACCCCTACCGGCGCTTGCTTCCCTACTCGAAGCTGAAGCCAGCTGCACGGCACGTGCTTTTATAGCCCGCCCGTGACGTCACGCCCTTCCGTTGGACAGATTGCACATGATATTCAGAGTCGGTCTCATCAGGGACGTTCCCAAAAGCGCTCGAGGCAGCGTCTCGTTCCTTCAAGGAACAAGGGTTACATTCGTAACCCTGAGACGTTTATGTGCATAGAACATGTGCATAGAACACATTAAAAACTGTGTTTCTGCAATGCAAAAAACACATTAGTTTATTAGTTAGAGCGATCTTTCATGTTGGCAAGTTTTGCAGTTTACATTGTAAAAAGCTACATTCTCTTACTGAGAGAGAAGCTGTATTGCATATGTGGGCTTGTTTTAGCTTCGTTTCACCAGAACCACTAACTAAACATTATTGCTCTCAGAAGCTCTATACTGACAATCCTGAGCACTGAAGCTGTAACATAAGTTTATGTGCATAGAATGTCTAACACATTAAAAATTGTGATTCTTCATTGCAAAAAACACTATAGTTCATAAGTCAAAAATATCTTTCATGTTGGCAAATTTTGCAGTTAACATTGTAAAAAGCTACATTCTCTCACTGAGAGATAAGCTGTATTGCATATGTGGGCTTGTTTTAGCTTCGTTTCACCAGAACCACTAACTAAAAATTAGTACTCTCAGAAGCTCTATACTGACAATCCTGAGCACTGAAGATGTAACATAAGTTTATGTGCCTAGAACATGTAACACATTAAAACCTGTGTTTCCGCATTGCAAAAAGCACTTTAGGTCATTAGTCAGAGAGATCTTGTCACAGTGTCTGGGTTGTGTTCCCTGGGTGTCCACTAGGTGTCCTCCGTTCCCACGTTGTCTGTCATATTATCACTTCCTGTTTCCTTATTTGGTCACCTTCCTCCTTGTTTTAGTTAATTGATTGTTCCCCACCTGTCTCCAGTTTCCCCATTATCCTTTTGTGTATTTATACCCGGTCTGTCTGAGTCTTTGTCACGGAGTCCTTGTCTTATGTGTGATACATTTCATAGTCTGCTCTCGATGTGTGTTCTTGTTTTGTTTTCATGTTTTATTGGATTTTCTGGTTGTGACCCTGTCTGGACTGTTTACCCCTTTGGATTTTCCCTTTTAATAAATCTCACACCTGCATTTGGATCTCTCCTCGTTTTTTGTATCACCGAACGTGACAGAAGGACTCCGTCATGCCTAGATCCAGCGGTGTGGGATTTCGAATCTGTTCCCCAGCCACCATGGAGGAACGGAGGGGGAGATTCCTGAACTTAACCACCCTTCGTCAAAGGGGGAGTGAGGTGGGTGGCCTGGCACAATTGTTTTGGACCATGGCAGTCGGGTTAGGTTATAATGACGCAGCACTGAAAGACTTGTTTAATGATTGCCTGGATGACCCTTTGCCTCAATGGGAGATGAAGGGGTTGGAGATCCTGGACTTTTGGGGGTTTACCCATTACCTGCGCCATCGTGCTCAGTGGGATGCAGCAACCACACCTGAGTCTCCAGACAAGACTGCCGCCAGCCCTGCGCCACAGCACAAGATGGCCGCCAGCCCAGCGCCACAGCACCAGATGGCCGCCAGCCCAGCGCCACAGCACCAGATGGCCGCCAGCCCAGCACCACAGCACAAGATGGCCGCCAGCCCAGCACCATTGCACAGGATGGCCGAATCTACACCTGTGTTGCCAGACAAGATGGCTGACTCAACGCCTGAGTCTTTTGTCAAGGTGCCACCGGCTCGCCATCATAGAGGGTGGAGGAGGAGGAGACCGGCATCTACCATTCCTCAAAGCCCGGAGGACGTTCCCGAGCAGCCCGCTGTCGTCCCGGAGGACGTTCCCGAGCGGGCCGCTGTCGTCCAGGAGGACGTTCCCGAGCGGGTCGCTGCCGTCCAGGGGGACGTTCCCGAGCGGGCCGCTGCCATCCAGGAGGACGTTCCCAAGCAGGCCGTCGCCGTCCCCGAGGCGGTGACCGATGCTGCTCCGGAGGCCGAGGCGGTGCCTGATGCCGAGGCGGTGCCCGAGGCTGTTCCGGAGGCCGAGGCAGTGCCCGAGGCTGTTCCGGAGGCCGTGGCGGTGCCCGAGGCTGTTCCGGGGGCCGAGGCGGTGCCCAATGCCGTTCCCGAGGCGGTGCCCGATGCTGTTCCGGAGGCCGAGATGGTGCTCGATGCCGAGGCAGTGTCCGTTGCTGCTCCGGAGGCTGAGGCCGTGCCCGAGGCCATTCCAGAGGCGGTGCCCGAAGCCGAGGCATCTCCCGTCTCCACAGGTAGTCCTAAGTCGAGTCAGGTTCCAGTTGACCCTCCAGAGTCGAGTCAGGTTCCAGTTGACCCTCCAGAGTCAAGACAGGTTCCAGTTGACCCTCCAGAGTCGAGTCAGGTTCCAGTGAACTCTCCAGAGTCGAGTCAGGTTCCAGTGAACTCTCCAGAGTCGAGTCAGGTTCCAGTGAACCCTCCAGAGTCGAGTCAGGTGCCAGTGAACTCTCCAGAGTCGAGTCAGGTGCCAGTGAACTCTCCAGAGTCGAGTCAGGTGCCAGTGAACTCTCCAGAATCGAGTCAGGTGTTCGTGGACCCTCAGAGTCAGGGCTAGTCACCGCTGACCCTCCAGAGTCAGTGCTAGTCACCGATGATCTTCCTGAGTCAGGGCTAGTCACTGATGACCTTCCAGAGCCAGGGCTAGGTACCATGGACTTTCCAGAGACAAAGCTGGTCATCGTTGAACTTTCTCAGTCAAGTCAAGTCACTGGGTGGCCTTCTGCTCCGCCCTGTTGGACTCCGGCATCGACCACAGGGGCATGGTGGTCATCTGCTCCGCCCTGGGGGACTACGACATTGACCACAAGGACGTGGTGGTCATCTGCTCCGCCCTGGGGGACTCTGGCGTCGACCACGAGGACGTGGTGGTCCTCTGCTCCGCCCTCGGGGGCTCTCGCCCTGACTACACAGTTGTGGTGGTCTTCCTCTCCGCCCTGGAGGACTCTGGCGTTGACTACACGGTTGTAGTGGTCTTCCGCTCCGCCCTGGGGGGCTTCATGTTGTTGTTTTTGCTTTTTGTGTTTGTGTTCACTCCTGTCCCTGTTCCTTTCGGTTAGTCTCATAGAATGTCTAACACATTAAAAATTGTGATTCTGCATTGCAAAAAACACTATAGTTCATAAGTCAGAAACATCTTTCATGTTGGCAAATTTTGCAGTTAACATTGTAAAGAGCTACATTCTCTCACTGAGAGATAAGCTGTATTGCATATGTGGGCTTGTTTTAGCTTTGTTTCACCAGAACCACTAACTAAACAATAGTACTCTCAGAAGCTCTATACTGACAATTCTGAGCACTGAAGCTGTAACATAAGTTTATGTGCATAGAACATCTAAAACATTAAAAACTGTGTTTCTGCAATGCAAAAAACACATAAGTTCATTAGTCAGACAGTTCATTAGTTAGAGAGATCTTTCATGTTGGCAAGTTTTGCAGTTAAAATTGTAAAAAGCTACATTCTCTCACTGAGAGATAAGCTGTATTGCATATATGGGCTTGTTTTAGCTCCGTTTCACCAGAACCACTAACTAAAAATTAGTACTCTCAGAAACTCTATACTTGCAATCCTGAGCACTGATGCTGTAACATAAGTTTATGTGCATAGAACATGTAAAACATTGAAAACTGTGTTTCTGCATTGCAAAAAGCACATTAGTTCATTAGTAAGAGAGATCTTTCATGTTGGCAAGTTTTGCAGTTAACATTGTAAAAAGCTACATTCTCTCACTGAGAGATAAGCTGTATTGCATATGTGGGCTTGTTTTAGCTTCGTTTCACCAGATCCACTAAACAAACATTAGAACTCTCAGAAGCTCTATACTGACAATCCTGAGCTTTGAAGCTGTGACATAAGTTTATGTACATAGAACATCTAAAACATTAAAAACTGTGTTTCTGCAATGCAAAAAACACATTAGTTCATTAGTTAGAGAGATCTTTCATGTTGGCAAGTTTTGCAGTTAACATTGTAAAAAGCTACATTCTCTCACTGCGAGATAAGCTGTATTGCATATATGGGCTTGTTTTAGCTTCGTTTCACCAGAACCACTAACTAAACAATTGTAACAGTAATGACTCGAACCAGACAAATTAAAGAGTCGATCAGGGCTGTGTTTGAAACACGAGCCGAATTCCTCAGGAAGTCATAAAACATTCTGTGCCACAAGTCCCAAGCAAGATGAGCAACCAACTTGTTCACACAACAGCTTTCAACATTAACAACACTAGAACAATTATTTACAATTTCAGTTCGAAGGAGAGAAATTTGTTGTCAAATTTGTTGTTCGTAATGGAAATGCAACGCTGGACATCACATGTAAACCCCTGAGAGTTAAACACTTCCATTGACTTCCCCCCACCTAGCAGAACCAGACTGAAATTCCTAAGGGGGGGGGGCTTTGAACCTCTGGTCTCCAAGGAAGTCTTTGTCAATAGAATGGAATAGAATAGTCTTTTGTACATATATATGGACCAGAATTAACTCAAAAAGACTTATAAATGAATCAGTCCATCGCTTCACTCCATATTCATTTATGTGTAACCCACACATTTGACTATCATGTTATAATCACTTATTGTGTATGTCTTTTAATAACTATGGGATAGCTTAAGGATACATATGTAGTCATGTCTAGTATCTACGTAATCGAATCTGCTTGCTTGAATTAGTCCAGACAATCAATTATTTGTCAAATATATCATATTCTGGTTATAGGAATCATGTCCAAAATTAGACCCTGCAAGAGCGGGAAAATTCGGACCACATGCTTGGAAATATAAACATATGATTTATGATGCCCCCGAGCCAAGACAATATCTGATTGGTCAAGACAACATTTGAGGTGTGGCCAACAGGCCAGTTTAAATACTCTTTTTAGTCTCTAGCTACGCTTCTGCTATTAGTTATGTCTGTTTTTTTTAGTCTCTAGCGTTTAGCTTCTGCTATCAGTCATGCCTGCTTTTAGCTTTGCTTCTTAGCTTTAGCTTTTAGCCATGCTGTTTGTCATCACTGTTCTTTGAGTGCGGTCCCAGCATGCTTCAGCCTGCATGCCTGCTGCTACTTAGCCACGATGAGAAGAAACATCACCTATAGTCTCGTCAAACTTTACTTCTTTTCTTTTCCGTTTGAGAGTTTCATGTTCTGAGTTAAGTTTTGTAACGTCGAGTCTCCGACGCCTGACCTCGGGTGCCCGTTCAACTTCAACCAGCCACACAACTCCATCTTCAGCCAACGTCCAACCACGGGCTTCCCAAGATATCACTTCAGCGACTACTGAACTTCCAACCAATCAGCGACAACTTTACACAGGCAATGTACCTTCAGACATTTGTGCTGGTGTATCTAATATAATTTTAACCTCATTGAGGAACTCAATGCGAGGGTTGATTAAGTGATTGATGGCTGTTCATGTCTATGCAATTTAACGTATTGCTGTAAACTTGGGATTCCATATTTCCATTCTCTTAAACTCATCTTTCCCTAACTTTCGATCTTCCTGCAACTTGTGTGAATGTGTGAGTGCGTGCGTTTATGTGTTAGATTAGTTTATATGTCGCAGATTTATCTAATAAAGCCTTATTCATATTGAAAAGAGAAGTATCTTGTGTTTTGTGCTTACAAGTTAATGTCTTAAACTGCCGATCTTGTTACTGTGCTAATTGATAATGTTTTCACTATACTTTGGATATTAATATCCAGCGCAGATTTGATGTTAAACGGCTCGTTCAGTGAATCGCAAGGCGTCTCAGTGATCAGCCGTGAAACCGTGATTCTGTTCAAATTCCCTTTAAAATCTTAAATGATTCCCTTTAAGCTAAATTGACCTGTTTCCCTTACATATTTATGGTGGAGAATGCAGGCAGTTTAATCTAAATTGTGAGCATAAACCAAGTTATTTAATCTTTTATTTTGATGAAAGATGAGAAGCTAGCGAGACGTGAGTGTGTGTGTTTGTAAGACCCGTGACGTAAGCAGCGCGCGCCCGCCCGCTTCAATGAATGAAAGCAACCAGAGGAGACTGCAAGTCCGTGTCTCCATTGTTAACAGCAGTAAGTGAACTTAAAAGTAAACATCTGAGATCGTACAATAAGGTAGAAATTGAGCGTGTTCCTAATACCTTGCTTATAGCTGATTTGATTTCACTGCGTGTTCCAGTGCCTCTCAAAAGCTATCTCAGTCAACGTTCGCTGAACGGAGCTAAACTGCTGTGATTCAAAGGGAAATAAATCGGTAAATAAAAAATAGTTTTGAGCGTGTTCCTCAATCTATGTATCAAAGCCTCAGTATTCATAGTTTGATTGCCAGTGCGTGTTGCACTGCCGAATCAAATTTGACTCCCCTAAGTTAACGTTAAACATTAGAGATTAATGTTTGCCTGTTTGTATGTGGTCACAAAGTGAATGCAATCTCGCGGAACACTGCGTGTGTCCAAGAGTAAGTTGAATGGGAGTGTTTTAAAAGCTTGATCTAGTAAGTTTTAACTGTGTACCAACAGCGAAGGAAACCTTTTGTGTTTGTGTCCAGAAAAACTGGCACGGAGATTCAGATCGCTATCACTGTGTTCCCTTAACAACAGCAGGAAGCTGCTATTTGAATTAAGATAAATTTAACTCTATACGAACTGAGAGTTTAAGTGCCACATCGCAAAACCAACTAAAAGCGGTGTTGTTATGTGTACAGTGTTGAAATGAGCCGACATTTCATGTTACATGTTTAACTGTACGTCCAATGCAACGATTCATGTGCACAGTGACGACCGTGACATGGAAGCCTTAACGTACTTCCGGAGCAACTTTGCACTGCAAACGCGCAGCGCATCGACACTAGTGTAAACAAACTCCACGGTGTTGCTAAGCTAACGAAACCGTTGTATTTACATTGAAGTCTATGCTAAATCCACTAGCCTCAAAGGTTAGCCGTTGGCATTAACATCCAGTGGTTAAATAGTGTGTGTTTGTGCAACGCTGACATGATTTAACCCTTTAAACATCTTAACTAAAACTTGCTGGTCTCTTTCGCTCTCTCTTATTGCCCTCTTTTCTCACTATACCACTTATTTTCATTTTACTAGAAAGGGAAATACTGACTCACAATTATTAATTGTCAAATTGAAATTTAATTGAAACATTAAATTTATTTTGAATCATTTAAAATTTCCCTCTCGGATCATTTCATATGATCTTTACTTCTAGTATTCTGTTTTGGGCCTAATTATTTTAGGAATGAATAAGCCTTGAACTTTGAAAGTTTAAGTAAACTTATTCTACCTAATCTATTTATTACCCATCTGAATATAAGCTATTCAGACCTTTACTTATTTGATTGCGTTTAACCCCTCTTCCTGTTTTGGTTATACACTTAACCACTATTGTTTTACTTATTGATTTCCTCTATTTAATTTAATTTTTGCATATTTTGCCCATTTTTTTTTTTTTAAACTTTACTTTTTTCTTACCATTTCTTTACTTAGTGTATCCTAGCTTGGGAACGACACACCTGAGCCCTGAAAGGAGACATTGTTATCCCTCACTACAAGTTCAAATAAATTAGAAAGACAACTCTCTTTCACTTAAAGTTTATTTTGTTTGATTAGTTGTGCAGCAACTAAAACAACGCTCTCCTTGTAGTTGAGATAACTGCTACTGAGACTTACCATCTCCGTCCTTTCTCTCCTTTACTTTCCTCTTCTCTTTTTACATTTGTAGGACATGTAAGAACCATCAATCAATTCTAAGTGAATTAAATACACAATCGTGTGTCAAAGACGACGAATCATCCTTATGAATTTGATTGTAATCATCCTCTCCCTTGTTCTTCCTAACCTCCCTACATTTGGAAACGCAATCCAAGTTTTAGCATCTCATCCAACATTGAGATGAATTTAATAGAGATATGTGTTGAAAATCTGTCACCTTTGCAGCCTCGCTGGTGAGCGGTCCAACTGTAAGGTGTACGGTGTCAATCCTGTCAGACTAAGGAAAGAGATATCAGCATTATTATTGTATTCTTTTGTCCAAAACAAGAAATATAATAATATTGTTTACCTTTTGTGACAAAGTCTTTGCATCTCTAGTCTACTTAGACACCCTGAGACCAACACAGTCATCACCACACTTCACTAGTGGTTCACAATCACTGATACAACACTTAGTTGTCCCACCACACATAGGCTTTACTCCACACAGATCTGTGTCAGTCTCACTTCTCCCCAGCGTGCCAACATGCCGCAGACTGCAGACCCCATTGCCCATGGGGAAGATGTGAACACTTGGCTGAGAGGCATGACAGACAGCCTCACCCCAGCTGAAACTGAGCGTCAAGCACATCACCCACCTTCAAGAGGAGCTGACACGTGCTCAACGTCGCATAAACAAGCTGGAAGTGAAAGTTCAAGATCAACTCAAAGCACCCAGCAAGAGGGAGCAGGAAACAACAGAACAAGTCATGAAGCTCCAAGCAGCCCTGGCAGCAGCTCAGCTCGACCAGCAACATGCAACGGCTGCTCAGAAAGACCTGGTAAACAGACTCCAGTATGCCGAACAGCTACTATAGAAAGCCCAGAATGGCATCAGAGACAGGAATTCTGAAATCAGTGCTTTGAAATACCACCTTGAAAGGTACAGAACTGAAACGGACAATCTGACCCAACAACTAGACGATACAAACGATGAGCTCTACATGGTCAGAAAAGAACTCCAAAATGCTTACAAGCAGAAACAAGAGCCAAGAAAAGAGAAACATCTCCTAGCCTCATCACTGCTGAGCAGAGCAGAGTCCCACGTCCAAGAACTGGCATATGACGAAAGAAGCGAAGGGCCACAACCTAAAACCTCACCTGCCTTCGCCACACAACCCTTTCCTGCCAACGAAAGAAAACCTCCCATCCAAGACCTTGGAGCTGCACACGGGATGACCATCAAAGACCTCAACAAGCTGTCTGAAAACATCAGCAGGTTCAACCCGGACTCCACAGAGAGCCCCGACATCCAGGCTTACCTGCGGGATATCGAATTTCATCTGGAAGTGAGACCTCATGTGACTGAAAGAGACTGGTTATACCTCCTTAGAGCCACGTCCAGTCCCGAGGTACGAAACTTTCTAGATCGACAGCCCAGTCAAACTAAGTCAAACTACCAGCGACTTCGTGAGGTCCTGATTAAAGAGTTTACAGACCCAGAGTCTGAACATGGACTGTTGACCGCCTTGGAAACCAAACAAGGTCAACAAGAGACTCCACAAGCTTACTACAACCGACTCCGACAAGCCTACTTTGGTGCACACAACCAACCTGACCTTGAAGAGGATGTGAACTTCAAAAGCCTCTTCCTAAAAAATCTGCACCCTGGAGTCAGTCACCCTCTAGGTGTCATGGCCTGTCCGAACTCCATGACCATCCAACAGTTGCGTGACCTAACACAGAAGGCCTATAACAAACAGAAGATGGCCTCAAAGAAAGGTAACAGAACCTCCACACTCTTGAACTCTGTCAACAAAGACTAAAGCCTTGCACTGGACGACACCCAGTGGCATCACAACGCCAGAGGCTTCCATCAAGAGCACAGAGAGCGTGACACCCATATCCATGACCGTTTTCAGCCCAACTGCTGGAAAAATCCATGGGACCAGCCACGCTTATCAAGAAACCAAAAGGATGAGAACATCTGGAAACCTAACCAGACATCCAAAGGTAATCACCTGACTCATCCAAGAGCAACTCGTGTGGGTAAGCGACAACAAAACCCACCTCAGCAACACTCAGACATGCACAGTGCTGAGTATGCGCAAGAACATTACAGCTTACCATCAGAAGACATGGGACAAGTCATGAAACAACTGAGAGAGTTCCTTCAAGACCATTCACATGCATATGACCACAAAGTTGAGTCGTGCTCGCTGTGACCAGCGACAGAACGGACGGCCGGTGATCACCTGGTGCACCACATCAGAGATGACAAGCACCTGTTCAACAACGACCCGGAACGAACAAGTCTTTCACGGCCAACCGTTGATGAAAAATCTGAGGTACTGTACTAAAGAACATCATCTCAGTCACTAACAAACTGTCAAATGAACTCCAACTCCAAGAACCACATTCCCTGTCTGTGCAACAGCAACCACCAGAGCACAGAAGGTCAGAAAGTCTGCTACAGCAAGAAGGCACCACAAGAAGAATGCAACATAGGAGACAAAGTTTTGCAACCCAGCTTCACACAGCCATGCCAAACTGCCTCCGGCTGTCTGCTAAAGAACTTCCTGCCTCTCTGGACTGACCCCCATTAGACCATGGACACGCCCTCATCCAAGCCAAGGATGCTGAGAGCCAGTCTTCAGTGACATACTAGAAAAAGGGGGAGACAACACAGACTTGAACAGATCTGACCACACATGCACAACACCATTAACACACACAACATTACCTACACCCAGTGGTAACCACATCTACTGATAACACATTCAACAAACGTATTCTTCCCACAGGTAGAATATCCAACTTTTAGCATAACAAAGTTACACATACCCACCATGAAGAAACGTGCAGCCATCCTCACAATAGGTAGAACACCTGAAACTAAGTTAAGGTTCATGACACACTAGCTGCAACTGACATCCTAGCTCAATAGTAGTTGTAACCCATGCTAGGAAAACCCATAGCAGCTTTGTTTTGTTTTGTTCTTCTTTTACCTATCCTCCTTCCCCTCTTTCCTGAGTAGGTGAAACACCTAGACACCCTGCAAGGGTCAAAGGTCTGATATTAGGATTGACTCTGAACACCTAATATCCACCAGCCACTCTAAACTGTATGGAAGCCAGAGAGCTCCATGCATGATAGGTCAATTCATTTAATTGAAAATGAGGTTACTAGAAAACTAACGGTAAACGTGTAAAGTAAGACAACCTAGAAGAACCAAACAAAGTTAACCACAAATTTGATTGATGAATCAAAATAAAACAACTGTTCCAAAATAATCTAAACTATCCTCAATGTCCTAAACTACATTGACTAATTGAACTTAACCATGTTCACCTAAATAACCTGATGCCTGCACCAGTACAGTAACTGTCATGGAGGTGTTGTCTTGTTGTTTGCTGTGTTTGTCTGCTTCTTCTGCCTTTGTTTCTCCAGCGATCGACGATGTCTTCAGCTAAACACCTCGCCGATCGAAAGGGGGATATGTAACAGAAATCACTCGAACCAGACAAATTAAAGAGTCGATCAGGGCTGTGTTTGAAACACGAGCCGAATTCCTCAGGAAATCATAAAACATTCTGTGCCACAAGTCCCAAGCAAGATGAGCAACCAACTTGTTCACACAACAGCTTTCAACATTAACACCACTAGAACAATTTACAATTTCAATTCGAAGGAGAGAAATTTGGTGTGAAATTTGTTGTTCGTAATGGAAATGCAACGCTGGACATAAACCCATGAGAGTTAAACACTTCCATTGACTTCCCCCCACCTAGCAGAACCAGTCTGAAATTCCTAAGGGGGGGGGGGATACTACAAACTACTGTATTTCACATATAGCAATAAACTGTAATTTGCTGTGCAGTAATGTCCTGTAATCCATTTTACAGCAATTAACATCATTTTTACAGGATTTTATTGGCAACTTGTGTAAATTCCTGTAAATTCTACAGTACATTTTTTACAGTGCAGATCCAGTCTGTATCCAGATCAGATGGTCACTGCAGTCACCCTGATCCACTACGTATCCACCCCAGATGGTGGATCAGCTCCTAGAGAGGACCTTTACAGCCCTGAATGTCAGTGGAGACCAGGACAACTAGATGAGCCCCAGAGACAGATCCACAGTCAAGACCATGTCTCCTAGATGGCCATCGGGACAAGACCACAAGAAACAGATGATTCTTCTGCACAATATGTTTTTGCGGCAACCTGGAATTGAACTGCTGGTTTTGTCTGGCAAGAGGAGAACTGGTCCCCCGACTGAGCCTGGTTTCTCCCAAGGTTTTTTCTCCATTCTGTCACCGATGGAGTTTTGGATCCTTGCCGATGTCTCCACTGGCTTGCTTAGTTGGGGACACTTAATTTCCAGCAATTTCATTGACTTGATTGAACATATACTATTTAAACTAAAATTCACTGATGAACTGCCTTTTTGCTTTATTGACACACTGTTTTCCTATTTAATATGGTTCAGTTGCTTTGCTACAATCTATATTCTTAAAAGCGCTATTTAAATATAGGTGACGTAATAAAATCATTAGATTGAGTGGGGAATATATATTCATTAAGGTAATAGGTGCCCCACTCAACATCCCTCTGAGCAGCACATTTTGACCTGAGTTATCAACCTGAACATTTACATTTGAGAGAGGGAGATGTTTGTGAATAATACTCCCCTACAGTAACTGGTAAATGATGATCAAAACAATTTGAGCAAAAGAAACCTTACAAGACAGAGAAGTACAACAGATAGCAAGTTTAAATGTTAGAAGATATACAAGAAACACAAAAACTGGTCGTACAATCATAGATTTTAGAAGAGCTGGCAACTGCAGTTTTTTGCAGGTATTCAAATCAGACAGTCATGTCAAGATCAATCCAGATACAGAATATCAAAAAAGTCAACCTACTGCCATCTCTTAAAATCCTGCATAGCCAGTATGACCTCTTATATATATACCTGTATATTGTGGCGGGGTGAAGTAGGACACGACACAAGGATGAGGGTAAGTTCCCCGAAAGGTGGATTTTATTTAGGGAATCCGTGAAAGGACGGGCAATGCTGTGAGGTGGTTTGGGGTGTTTGGTACTCGGCGTCTTGTCTTGAACGTGCTCTAGTGCAGTGTGGGTCCGTGCTCTCCTGTGGCGTTGGGGCTGGCGCTCACGCTGCTTTCTAGGGGCAGAGGAAAAGACAACGTTAGCCGAATCTCGTGGAGACATCTCTCACCTCAGTGCCCGCTTGCGGGGTTTATATCTGCAGCGGCTGATGACATGCAGGTGTGGACGCTCAGCCCGTGATGAGTAGGCGCAGGTGTGTCTGCAGCGTTGTCAGGGCGACGCTGATGAGCGCTCAGGACACGTGTCACACTCCCCCCACCTAAGCATCATCCTATACCTCTGGAGCAGCGGGGAGATCGGGGGAGGGCGGGGAAGTGGAGCCTGACAGACCTGCGAGAGCTGACCACAGGTGGGAGAGTCCGTCGGCGTTGGCCGTCCCCGTCCGATGTTGTATGGTGAAGTTAAAGTCCTGGAGCGCCAAGAACCACCGCGTCACCTTGGCGTTGGTCTCCTTCGCCTGGGCCATCCACTGCAGGGGAGCGTGGTCCGTGAGGAGGGTGGCAGCCGAGGAGGTAATAACGGAGCTCCAGGACTCCCCACTTGACTGTCAATGCTTCCCTATTTATGGTGGCATAACGCTGTTCTGCGGGAGTCAGCTTTCGACTGATGAACATCACCGGGTGTTCCTCTCTGTTGTGGCCCTGCGACAAGACGACTCCCAACCCGGTGTCGGACGCGTCGGCTTTGCAGCAGGAAGGGGCGGTTGAAGTCGGGGGCACGCTGCTTCTGTTCCGGAGTTCCACACGACTTTCTCCGGCTGCCCCTTCCTGGTCAGGTCTGTCAAGGGAGAAGTTAAGGAGGAGAAGTTAGAGATGAAGCAGCAATAATATTCCGCCAACCCCGAAAAGGCCCGTACCTGTGTTTTAGAGGTGGGCCGCGGCGCAGAGAGGATAGCTGCCTAAGGGCAGAGGAAAAAACAACTTTAGCCGAATCTCGTGGAGACATCTCTCACCCCTTGTGCCCGCTTGCGGGGTTTATATCTGCAGTGTCTGATGACACGCAGGTGTGGCCGCTCAGACCATGATGAGTAGGCGCAGGTGTGTCTGCGCCGTTGTCAGGGTGACGCTGATGAGTGCTCAGGACACGTGTCACAATATATATATATATACACATATATACATATACACACACACACACACACACTCACCAGCCACTTTATTAGGTACACCTGTTCAATTGCTTGGTAACACAAATCGCTAATCAGCCAATCACATGGCAGCATCTAGATGCGGTGAAGACAACTTTATGAAACCGAGCATCAGAATGGGGAAGAAAGGGGATTTTCATGCACAACCATCTCTAAGGTTTACAGAGAACAGTCTGAAAAATAGAAAATATCCAGTGAGCGGCAGTTGTGTGGACAAAAATGCCTTTTTGATGTCAGAGGAAAATGGGCAGACTGGTTATTGATGATAAAGAGGCAACAGTAACACAAATAACCACTCGTTACAACCCAGGTATGCATAATACCATCTCTGAATGCGCAATAAATCGAAAGCTAATCAATAAATCGAAGCTAAGAACAGGAAACGGATGTTATGGTTCAGGCTGGTGGTGGTGGTGTAATGGTGTGGGGGATATTTTCTTGGCACACTTTGGGCCCCTTAGTACCAGCTGATCATCGTTTAAATGCCACAGCCTACCTGAGTATTGTTGCTGACCATATCCATCCCTTTATGACTACAGTGTACCCATTTTCTGATGGCTACTTCCAGCAGGATAATGCACCATGTCACCAAGCTCAAATCATCTCAGACTGGTTTCTTGAACATTACAACGAGTTCACTTTACTCAAATGGCCTTTACAGTAACCAGATCTCAATCCAGTAGAGCACTTATGGAATTTGACGGAATGGGAGATTCACATTATGGATGTGCAGCCGACAAATCTGCAGCAACTTTGTGATCCTATTATGTCAATATGGACCAAAATCTCCAACACCTTGTTGAATCTATGCCATGAAGAATTAAGGTAGTCCAGCCCGGTACTAGCAAGGTGTACCTAATAAAGTGAAAAGTTAGGGGGTATATATATTAGGGGTGTAACGGTACGTGTATTCGTACCGGACCGTTTCGGTACAGGGCTTTCGGTACGGTGCACGTGTGTACCGAATGCAATATTTTGTGCGCGGAACATCGGTACATTTTACCACACGAACATATTAAGTAGCGGAAGTCTCCGCGTTCAGCGCAAATCCCGCCCTGCAGCTGATTCTAAAGTTTTCAAAAGGCATCACGAGAGTGTGAACATCACTACAACTAGGAAAAAAAACGACTGCAATTCAAACGCAGCTCCCGTCTGCATTTAAACAGACCTTTGCTCTTAATTCCGATCGGGCCAACCCAATAACGATATCCGAGCAGGTCTAAAAACTGAAAGCGTTGTTGCTGCACTTTACACTTTGGAAAAGTTATATATATATATATTTTTAATATGAGCAGCCCTACAAGCTGGGATTGGTAATGCTGCACTGTAATCATAGTTATTTATTTATATTTTTCATTATATTTTATTATGTGATATTGGTTTGAGACAGAGTATTATATTTAGTGTACAAAGTTCTCCACTAAATAAAATACTTAGTGGTATTTTATATAAATATATATATTACACTTTAATAAAAAAAAAATATATATAATTATTATTATTATTATTATATTTTATTAAAGTGTTTAAAGGACAAGGGAATATTGTTGCGCTCAGATGAAGGCTGGTTGTAAGTCCAGGTGCGTGAAAACCAGTAAAATGTAGAAGAGACTGTTGATGGTTCGCACTCTGAAAAACTAGACAAAGTCTTTAACAAAAAGAATCAATCATTTTATTAGAGCAAGAGCAGACGTTTCAGCCATCCAGCTATTCTCAATGCTCATAATGAATCAACAACAGACATGCAGTCAATTAATACCCGATAGATAATCAGGAAACAAGTAACCGGTGCAAAGGGAGGGGCTACAGCCCAGACCCAGAGAACAAATAGAAGCACAATTATTTTGATAGAAAAGTTAACAATATTTATCTCTAAAAAAGAATAAAGGCATTTACAGAAAACATGAATAGTTTATCTCTTCATTCATCCCTTTCGGGAAAAGGCTGTTGAGTTCAAAAATCCAAAAAGATTCTCTCTGTAGCAGTTTTTTTATCTACATCACCACCTCTCCTTTTAGGCAAGACTCTTTCGATGCCCAGAAATTTCAGGTCAGAAATTGCATGCTTAGCTAGTTGAAAATGTTGGGAAACAGACAAAGTTGCATCACATCTCCTGATTGCACTCAAATGTTCCAAAATTCTCGTTCGTAAAGCCCTGATAGTTTTGCCTACATACAACAATGGGCAAGGGCAGATCAAAATGTACACCACGTGAGTAGATTTACATGTAATCAATTGCTTGATTTTATATATCTTACGTGTGTGCGGATGTGTGAAAGATTGGAGTTTAAGGTAATGTATACAGGAAGAGCAACTTTTGCATGGAAAATTACCCTGGGCATTAGAAAGAGTACCAGAAGGAGGCGTGGCAATATCAGCATGGACCAGCCTATCTCTAAGGTTTGAGCTTCTAGAAAAGACACAAAGAGGCAAATCTTGAAAAAGTCCATTCAGTTGATAATCACTTTTAATTATATGCCAATGAGAATTAACAATGTTTCTAATTTCTCTGCTCAAAGGACTATGGGTCAGTTTTAGAATGCAGCGGTTCTCATTTTGTTTGGAGACCAAATTAGACGAATGTGTACCAGAGGCACATACTTTGTTTAGTGCTGTATCAAGCCAACTGTTGGGATATCCCCTAGAGTTAAAATATCTGTATAGAAGTCTTGCTTTTACCTCAAAGTCATTTTTGTCAGAGCAGATACGATGCAATCTGGTAAACTGACTGAAAGGCAGACCACGTTTCAGGGATGTTGGGTGAGCACTTGTGGCATGAAGTAAGCTGTTTTTCTCTGTGTCTTTCCTATATAAAGAAGAAACAATATGTCCATCAATAACAGAAATACAGGTGTCTAAAAAGTTCACACTAGTGGCACTCGCTGTCAAGCAGAACATCCTGACCTAGATGACTAATTTGAGACAGACATTTAAGGAAGTCAGATGTGTCCTTGAGATAGCTTGGGAGCAAAGTAACCAAAGGTCTGAGAATGAAGTCTACAAAATTAGAAAGAGGTTCAGTAAGACTATTATTACCTGCAACAATTGGACGACCTGGTGGATTAGATAGATTTTTATGAACCTTAGGCAAAATATAGAAGGCTGGTCTAGTTGGGGTACGATTGAACAAGTATTGAAATTCTCGTTCAGAGATAAGAGAAGAGGAGTGAGCTTGCTGAAGGAATAGTTCTATTTCCTTTTGAAATCTACTGGTAGGATCAGTGGGCAAAGCTCTATAATAAGACCGGTCTTGTAATTGTCTTAGAACCTCCTGATCGTACAGGGTTTTAGGCATAATTACTAGACCACCTCCCTTATCAGCTGGCTTTACCACAATATTTTTATCTTTGCAAAGTTTGTCAAGGGCCTGTCTTTCCGAAAGTGTCAAATTATTCATGCCATTGTGAGAATGGGGATTGCTAAAAAGCTGCTCAACATCACGTTCAACAAGTCTACAGAAAGTATCCAATGAAGGGTTAAAGATGGGAGGGCAAAAAGTACTTGTAGGTTTAAATTTACCTCGCTCCGGTTTGTTGTACATCTGAGAAGAGGTAGTTGTAGTGTCCTTGTAATAGGTTTTCAGTCTCAGATTGCGAAAAAATTTAAACAGTTCTATTTTGGTGACAAAGGAATCAGCAGGTTTACTAGGGAAAAAAACTCAAACCCTTATTTCAAAGGCTTACTTCATCTGGGTGTAGGGTGTTGCCTGTAAGGTTGAAGATTAAGTTATCTTTTTCCGGCTCTGCTTCCTCACCTTTGATGTGGATTTGCTGTCTGGTCTTACTGCCTCGTCTACCTCGGCGCGTCTTCTTAGGCGTGGACGTGTGGCACTTTGGAGGCTGTCGGCAGACATGGGGACTTGTGACTTGGTCTCGAGTCGCTATTTTTATGACTTGTGACTTGACAAAAAATAAAATACTTGAGACTTGACTCGGACTTGGAAGTTAAAGACTCGGGACTTGACTTGACTTGAGACACGATGACTTGAATGACTTGAGTGTTAATCACATTATGTTTTCAGTTTGAATATAAAATATAAATTATTTTTTTTTAAATAAAATTGATTACTCAGCTGGAGCGCAGGCTGAGAATCGCGTTGTCATGACTGGACCAGGACACTATCATCAGTCATGCCCTCTCTACCTTACGCAGACCACGCCCACTTAGATCAGATATCACATCACATCAACATCTCAGCTTGAGGGGTACCAAGGGTCATCGCTTTTGTCGTCAATAATTCGCGCCTAAAAACGCGTGGAAATCGCTAGTTGCGCCGCTTTCTCCTTGTTTCCAAAGCACTCGGACAGTTGCGCCCCTGAGGCGTCGAGCGTGTCTCACCGCGTGCGAGTCGCGACCGCGTTGCTTCCATTATGAGCGCGCATACCGGTGGCGCATACATGGTGGGATAGGCCACATCGTGCTCGGCTTGCAGACAAGACTCTCGAATCTTATATTTTGCAAGTGCAATACCTTGTAATAGAGGTAATGACTTACGGATGTACTCAGAGAGAGATTGTGTGTGTGTGTGTGTGTGTGTGAGTGAGTGAGTGAGTGAGAGAGAGAGAGACACACTCGTGCTTCACCTGATGAAGGAAACCCAAACGGAGTCTGACTCCAATCACAACCCCAACATTCAGAAACTAATTGACAAAAATCTGAAGTATAATTATGATGAAAAATGAAAAAATGAATTTGAGCTCCAAACCAAACTCCAGTGTTATTCGGCCCTAAACAGAACCACAAAACTGGCAAATTACTTATCACTCAAGCAATTAAAAGAAAGACAAATCCTTTCAAAATATCGACTCCGTGATCATGATTTGGAAATAGAGATTGGTAGACATAAAAGATCCTGGCTACCGAGAGAAGAGAGACTGTGCAAACACTGTGAGCTGAATCAAACAGAGGATGAGAAACACTTCCTTCTTGTCTGTTCCAAATACAGCATTACAAGAGAAACATTCTTCCCACAGTTTGAAGCTTTGAATCGTTCATTCTTGTCTCTAAATGACTCAGAGAAACTACTCTATATACTTGGAGAGAATGAGACGGCAGTCACAATAGCTGCTAAATATTTACACACCTTACGAAAGGGATAATTTATTATATTCAACTGTTTTATTTGATATTCTTAATTGTATATAATTACTATTATTAATATTAGAAATATCTGCTGCTGCTATTTTTATTGTATTTTATTGTAATCATATTTTATTCTGTATCTAAATGCTAAATTTGGCAATACTGTAACTCAAATGTCATGCCAATAAAGCAACTTGAACTTGAGAGAGAGAGAGAGAGAGAGAGAGAGAGGAGAAATGTAAGAAAGTTTAATGTTGTATGTAAACTGTGTTTGAGGGGAAGTCGTGTATGGAAGTAAAATAATGACTTATGTCTTTGAAACAAAAAAGCATGCTGAATAGCACTATCTGAAAAAATAATGCATTGAATTAACAGTTCTTGCATTTTAATGCCTTGTATTTCCAGGGCTTGCATTGTTAGGTCCTGAAATGTAGTATAGTTGTTCGTTTAAGCTGTGAATATTTCAATTAAAAATATTTCACACACTTTTTCATAATAAAAAAATCAATAATTCATATTCACGTTCCAGAATTCACTTCCAAAATATTAAATCGGTTAAAAAACACGATGTATAATATTCAACAGGCAAATTTCGGTCCATTTTATTTCACTTTCCAAATTCGCTTCCACAAATTCAGTAGTTAAAATTCGGCAGATAATTCGCCCTTTCACATCCGGGAGCTGCAGGAATAGCAGTAGAGCACAGAGGCATGATCTCTATCTACTGTCAGTCGCTCACCAGCAGGTGGTGCAAGCGGCTGTTAAATAAGGCCAAAGCAACAGGTGGATTAAGTAATACAGTTACAAAAACTGATCTGCAGAAATTAAGCAAGCGCTAAGTAGAAGTTTTGATTATCGGGGCATTTGGAAAAGCTGATTGTGCGTATGTTTATTTCAACCTCTTTTCTGTTACCAAGTAAGCAGCATTCGAAGGAGATTATTATGGTGTTTTACCCAACGCTGAATTACAGAACTAACATTACATCTAAGGAAGACATATATTGCTTTCGGTTGTTTAGTTTGCCTAACTTTGTGTCATGGCTTGTGAGTCGCTGTGCTGTAATACTGGGGATCCCCTCACGTCACACTCCAGGATTCCCCAATGACGAGTAACGCTTCTCAGTCAAATAATACTGTGATATAAGACCTCAGATCTCAGAATACATTTTATTGATGATTATGCAAACTATATAGACAGTTAAGCAGATGTAAAATATGAACGAACGCTCAAGGTTTCACGCGGTTTCCCTCAGAAATCTGTTAAAAAAAAGAAAACACGTGGCTCAGCGCACTAACAGTGACAGCGATTTAAAGACAATCTTACTGATGATGCAAACTATATACAGACAGATGTGGATATGAACGCAAGTTACGGAACAAGAAAAAGTGCATGTTATATATATAATTTAATTTATTTAAAAAATAATTAATGAATGAATAAGGGGCAATTCACATATCGCGCCTAATAATGCGTGGAAAAGGCTATGTGCGCCGCTTTCTCCTTTTTTCCAAAGTGCTCGGGCAGAAGCGCTCCTGAGGCTAAGCAACAATGACGCTCTCTCTCCATGAAGACGCGGAAATTTCAGCAAAGGATAAATGGATTTGCAGCACAAAAAAAATCGCTTTCAGTAGCTCTGCTACTAAATTTATTTCAAAATGGCAATCCATTCAAAGGAGATTATAATGGTGTTTTACCCAACACTGAATTACAGAACTAACATTACATCTAAGGAAGACACATATTGCTTTCGGTTGTTTAGTTTGCCTAACTTTGTGTCATGGCTTGTGAGTCGCTGTGCTTTAATACTGGGGATCCCCTCACGTCACACTCCAGGATTCCCCAATGACGAGTAACGCTTCTCAGTCAATTAATACTGTGATATAAGACCTCAGATCTCAGAATAGATTTTATTGAGGATTATGCAAACTATATACAGGCAAGCAAATGGGATCAAAAAGAATCCAATGCGCTGCATTTTCTTTATAATTGATTTCCATTACCACTGGTCTATAAAGTCGACAGTCACACAAAGATATCAAGACCATGATTAGTTTTAACAATATGCAACCAATTTATATTAACATAAAAAAAATGAGTTAAAAACAATCTAGGTATATTCTGAAAATGTAAACTGAAGAAATTATTGACGTGCTACCGCACCCAAGGGACCGTCTGACAATTCCACTGACTGGGTTAAAAGGTCCGATGTGTTTTAATTAAAATTCTAAATAACACAGTCAAATTCTTAATCTTGTATTTCTCATAGTGATTTTCTACAGGTGAGATTTTGCCAATACCTCCCTTCATATATTTACAGTATACAATTATTTACATATTAAAGATCCCTGGAAAGGGTTTTCATGTTCCAACAGTTGTAGTACATTGCTAGATACAAGACTGACTAACTAGGGATGGGCGTTTTCCACAAATATCACATTCGACTATTTGAGCTCACAAAAAAAGAATATTCGTTTATTTAAATTAAGTTTAATGAGTCAGACATTTTTCAGCAACATTTGTTTTCGTCATTTTGAACAAGCTTACACACAATAAGCTTGAACATTACACATCGTGTTTTGTAGCTGAAAACCTTTAACAATGCGTGCAAACAAATAAAAGTACAGATTAAAAGCAAAAAAATAATAATAAGTGAACAAAGAAAAAACGTAAAGCAGCCTGCAGCAATTAGGCTATTGTACACTTAACTTTTAAACTGTCAGCAAATCTTTTTTTATTTTTTTCTATTCTTTCAAATGTTCTTGTTAAGAAATACGGGCATGTAAACATGATTGGGGGAAAGTCGGCTCCTTAGTCTGTTAACAATAAGGACGGCCGCGGAGAAAACGTGCTCTGACGGCACAGACGTTGACGGGACTCACAAATAACGCTGTGCTAAGCGAATAAGTTTTGTGAAACGCTTCGTGTTTTCGTTTACCACTGAATGGGATCCTCATCTGGTGGAATACATGGAATACATGGCTCCAGCAAGAATTGTACCCACTCGTCTCGGCTGGACTCTCTGTAATCATCGCTGAAGTACTGGCTCAGCCTTTTCCAGCCTTTTCCTACGAGTTGTTATTGCATCCTCTTTATCGTTGGTGACGGCGGCTGCATCCGCACCACTTGCATCAAGGAAAATGTTCTGATAATGTTCAAATAAAGTTTTTTTTCTTACTTCTCTCATGTTTTCATCGAGAAACCTGAGATGTTTGTGCCGAGGGTCTAGGGCAGACGCGAGAAGAGGAGTTTCCACTGTATTCTCCAAGTTAGCGGTGTTTATTCGTTGCATGAGAGATGCTGCAACAATGTTCTTGAATTCGGTCACTTTCTGTGATTCTCCACGGCATATTTGAAGTAGGCCTACTGTAGAAGACCGCAGTTCTTAGGGGGCGTTCACTTATCGCGTCTTTTGCATGCTCAAGTTCGTTATTTCCAATGTAGGCGCGCGGTATGCGCGCTCATAATGGAAGCGACGCGGTCGCGATGCGCACGCGGTGCGACGCGGTCCCGTTTTTTCCAGGCGCGTCCGAACAGCATCGAGTTAAAAACATCTCAACTTTCAGAATGCCGCAAGCGCACCGCGGGTCATGTGACAAGAACTAAACATTCAGCTTCATCCTTTCCCGTAACAACGTTGAAAGCTCAGCCAAGATGAAGGAACTGCTGAACATAGCTGCTTACTTGGTAACAGCAAAGAGGTTGAAATAAACATACGCACAATCAGCTTTTCCACATGCCCCGATAATCAAAACTTCTACTTAGCGCTTGCTTAATTTCTGCAGATCAGTTTTTGTAACTGTATTACTTAATCCACCTGTTGCTTTGGCCTTATTTAACAGCCTCTTGCACCACCTGTTGGTTAGCGACTGACAGTAGATAGAGATCATGCCTCTGTGCTCTACTGCTATTCCTGCAGCTCCCGGATGTGAAAGGGCGAATTATCTGCCGAATTTTAACCACTGAATTTGTGGAAGCGAATTTGGAAAGTGAAATAAAACGGACCGAAATTTGCCTGTTGAATATTATACATCGTATTTTTAACCGATTTAATATTTTGGAAGTGAATTCTGGTACGTGAATATGAATTATTGATTTTTTAATTATGAAAAGGTGTGTGAAATATTTTTAATTGAAATATTCACATCTTAAATTAACAACTATATAAAATTTCAGGACCTAACAATGCAAGCCCTGGAAATTCAAGGCATTAAAATGCAAGAACTGTTAATTCAATGCATTATTTTTCAGTTAGTGCTATTCAGCATGCTTTTTTGTTTCAAAGACATAAGTCATTATTTTGCTTCCATAGTCGTGGCCTAATGGTTAGAGAGTCGGACTTGCAATCGAAAGGTTGTGAGTTTGAGTCTCGGGCCGGCAGGAATTGTGGGTGCGTGCATGTAAAGTTCTCTCTCCACCTTCAATACCACGACTGAGGTGCCCTTGAGCAAGGCATCGAACCCCCAACTGCTCCCATAAATGGCTGCCAACTGCTCTGGGTGTGTGTGTGTGCACTTCGGATGGGTTAAATGCAGAGCACGAATTCTGAGTATGGGTCACCATACCTGGCCGAATGTCATGTCATGTCATGTCACGTCACATCGATAGAGAGAGAGGTGTTCAGAGAGGAGTCTGTTGGATGTTTAGCTGTTATTTGTTTTATGGAAAATGTAAAACATTTCAAACACTGTTGGCAGAAGTGAAAAATAAATAATTTTATGAAGTTACAATTTTGTTTGATTCCATGATGTATTTTACTGAACATGAGTATTTACAATGCAAATCCAAATTATTTTAATTTACTGTTACTTATATCTTGTCTTTTAACTTTATTAAGATCAGATTCTGCAGGTAAAATTACAATAATAAGGTGACTTGACTTGGACTTGACTTGACTTACTACAGGACGTGACTTGACTTGACTTGCCCAAGAAAAAAATACTTGGGACTTACTTGAGACTTGAAGGTTAAGACTTGAGACTTACTTGAGACTTGCACATGTGTGACTTGGTCCCATCTCTGGCTGTCGGTGTCGCTGGACTGTCCTCCTAAAAAAAAAAAAATCACTCTCAACACTAGACGCTGAGGTCAATGAGGCACCATCTTCAAAACGAACTTTGCGAAGTGGCCTGGTTGTTTTGGTCTGATTTAGCCATGTGTAGACTTGGTTATCCCTGTAATCCATTGTGTCTCTGCGAAATTTTCTTATCTTGATTTGTTGTAGATCTTGTTTGAATTTTGCCAAAGACTTTTCAAGAAGCTCAGTATGTTGTTTGAACACAGTCTCATCATGGGAATCAATGATGGAGGTTTGAATCTCATCGATGTCTTGTTTAGTCTTAAGTAACTCTTTTTGTGTGAACTCTATAATCAGGAGAGTAAGATCTAGAGATGCCTTGTTCATAATCTCACACCATCTATTGCAAAAGGCTGGGTCTCCACGACCAATGGTTGGAGCCTTCTGGATACGAAGGCCTCTAGGTATGCGGCTAGCTCTCCAGTATTCACTCAGTGTAGAACCATGAAGGTTATAACGAATCTCTTTTTCCATAAGATGTTTGTAGCGTTTCATAGAGAATTCAATGTCCTCTGGTTGTAGAGCATTAGTTTCATCTCTTGGGAACAAAATGTTCTGAGAATCTTCAAGACTGAAGGTAAAAGTGGTAGCTTTGCAGTCAGTCAGTTGGTTGATCTCTTTAAAGGATGACATCTTCACCAAAAATAGTAAAGGTGGAGCAGCAAACAATAGAAAGGAACTCAGAGGACAAGGGAATATTGTTGCGCTCAGATGAAGGCTGGTTGTAAGTCCAGGTGCGTGAAAACCAGTAAAATGTAGAAGAGACTGTTGATGGTTCGCACTCTGAAAAACTAGACAAAGTCTTTAACAAAAAGAATCAATCATTTTATTAGAGCAAGAGCAGACGTTTCAGCCATCCAGCTCTTCTCAAAGCTCATAATGAATCAACAACAGACATGCAGTCAATTAATACCCGATAGATAATCAGGAAACAAGTAACAGGTGCAAAGGGAGGGGCTACAGCCCAGACCCAGAGAACAAATAGAAGCACAATTCTTTTGATAGAAAGTTAACAATATTTATCTCTAAAAAAGAATAAAGGCATTTACAGAAAACATGAATAGTTTATCTCTTCATTCATCCCTTTCGGGAAAAGGCTGTTGAGTTCAAAAATCCAAAAAGATTCTCTCTGTAGCAGTTTAAACATTAAAGTGTTTAAAAAAAGACAAACAAATTGTTAAAAAAAAGTTTAAAGTAATAAACAACCTGCAGTTTAATGTTTGAATTTCTTTAATTAATATATATATACCGTATTTTCCGGACTGTAAGTCACACTTTTTTTCATAGTTTGGCTGATCCTGCGAATTATAGTCAGGTGCGACTTATTTATCAAAATTAATTTGACATGAACCAGCAGTCAACGATACATCAGCCATCTTTGTTGTGTGCACGGGAGTCGGTAGTTTGATTGTTTTCGTCTTCCGAGCATGTAATTTAGATTCAGACTTTTCTGACCTACTTTGCCTCCACCAAACTCAGAATAACACAAATGAAAGAAGACTATTTGATCTGAAATAAATCAAAGGGCTTAGCAGCTGCCCAGCAAAAGTATGACTGCTCTGCCATCTTGCGTCACATAACTCCCCACATGGAGCTTCTTTAAAGCAAATCACAGAACAGGTACTCCATATGGAGTGGTGGAGTTGGGTTGAGTAATATGCATAATATGCATACATGGGCAGTCCAAAATCAGACTTGTAACCCGATGGTTGGGGATTTGAGTCTTAGGACCAGCAGTAATTGTAAGTGGGGGAGTGTATAACCAGAGCTCGCTTCCACACTCAATACCAGACCCCTAAGGTGAGACCCTTGAGCAAGGCATTGAACCCCCAACTGCTCCTCAGGTGCCGCAACAATAGGGCTTCCCACTGCTCTTGGTGTGTGTTCACTTGGATGGGTTAAATGCAGAGCATTATTAGATGTATTTAGTTAATGTATGTCTAATGGTGTATTATTTTGTTGCCTCATATGGGCAATTATGTTACTGCTGCATAGCTATTGTATTTATAATACAATGCATCTAACATTTATAAGATATTTTACAGTATAAACCCAGTAATATTGTAACTGCTGGAGAGCGCTGCAGAGTTATGTGTGCAGAAGCAGCTGTGCAGATTGGAATTCAGGGTCAAAGAGATAAGGAAAACACGATTTGTTGTTCAAAAGCTTTTATTTAGAATTTATTAAGGAAAAGACCACACTTTGTTGTTTAAAAGCTTTAAAATCGTTACAAATAAAAGACGAGGCAATGTTTGTTGTTAATGCTTTTTATTGGCAATGTGGATTATTGAGCAAAAAGGTGATTTGCCGGACGAGATGCAGAGGACAACATCAGAGTATAGAGGAAGTAGAAAGAAGAGATAATGAGTGACGCTATTTAAAAAAGACATTGAGGGCATGTCCAGTCTGGATGACCTCATTTGGTAAATCTAAACAAAAACAATAGGGTTTCAGTGCTTCATGCTTGGACGCCTAATAATCATAAAATTATCATTAAAAAAAAGTGTTTCAGCACATTTTCAAAACAATTTTAACCTCTTATAATAACAATGTCAAATTCCTACAATTACAATCAGGGGCGTAGCACCAAATTTTGGGCCCTGGGTACAAACCATCTTGCTGGGCCCCCAATACCATAGTGATACCAATGGGTAAGGTATTGCATTTTTATCATAAAAACACTTAAAATGTAAACAAAATAGGCCACACTCTGATTAATATATTTTTGTTTTATTGTCGAAAGTACTACTTACTGAGATGACAAAAGGTCTAGCAGGTCCAAACCTGGACTAAATCAAATATACTGTAAAGCAGTTCTGAAAATGACCATACCAAATGAGAAAAACTTTGGTCTGAAACACAAACTAAATAATGTCAGTTTTTACTAAATGCCCATTGACGGGTCTTTGCATGCGCAAATTTGCTGATCAGGTCTTTAAAGTCCAGTTTTTTGCTAGCATTTGAACAATAGTTTTCCTGTGCTTATCAGTAAGAGTTGTTGGCCATAATCCTGGGTCCTCTGACAATCCCTCTCCAGTATCCCTAAGTCTCTCATTCTCTTCTCTTTCCTCTTCAGCTCTGTCCTCCTGCTCCTGACTACCTTCATCACATTCTTCACTTTCCCTCTGATCACTTATATGAATATCAACCTCATCTTCTATTTCTGCCTCTGCTACAAGAGGAAATAAGCAAAATGGGTACATTGTTATTGTACACATTTAAACTTTAAACTGTAAACTTTAAACTGTAATAAGTAATTACACTTTAAAGTTTAAATGTGTACAATAACAATGTACTAATTTTGCTTATTTCCTCTTAACACTTAATTACTAATTACTAAGTGTTAAAAAGCTCACCTTGTCTCACTGTCACACTCACATCCACCTCACTGTCACTGCTTTCACCTAGCCATGATGAGGGGCCTGCTGCTGCAGGGTCTGACTCTGAAACTGAAATATATGGCTTCAAATGGTTGCTAAAATATCCTTTATTGTCACAATACCTTTTTTTTAAAGTGTAGGCTAAGTACAAGATAATTGATGATTATTTGTCTGTTTAAAATAAATGCAGACTAGACTATAGAATCACAGGGTAAACTAACCGCCAAACTAGACATTCAGTCTTTGAATTATGTTTTAAAATAAGTCATTTTTCAATCATTAAGATGTGCATTATTATACTGAGAACAATCCTGTACTTAATGTAAGAGCGTGTGCGAGCTAATTTGCATAACAATGCGGTAAAATAAGCGCTAACGATCTGTGTTTTCGCGGGTGTTAGATTTTGACAATGGAGGGAAATATACAGTGTTTTCATGTAAACTTCTGACTCTGAGAGTGGGGAGAACTGCAGCAGAAGAGGAGACAAGCATTTAGGCAGCTGCCTAGAGTGGCAGTGTGTTGAGCTCCGTCTGCTTCTCACTCCCTGTTATTTACGTAAGGGATAATGTATAACGTTAGATTACATTATCCTCCGCTTCGTGTCGGGGTCCTGTTCAGCCTGTCGGGGTTGTTATTCGCTATAACGACCGCCTCTCTATACATTATCCCGCTTATTACATGGCTACCCACAAAATAAATAAATAATTTGCCACGAATTATTGATTTAAAAAGGAGTTTATTGATTTAAAAACGATTGTATTGCTTCCGCCAAAGAAAATAGTCCGTTCCGCGTCCATAGCAACGCGCTGTTTTTCATGGCAACGGTCTGTTATACTTCGCAGCGGTCTGTTATAAAGAAATAACAGACCGCATTCTACATTGGAATTCAGCCAAGCCATGTAATAATCAGAAACATTGTTTGCTCGCTATGAAGGGTGTGATACTATAAAGTATTGGTATATTATTCATAAATGCAAACATAAATGTATGCTATTCTACCGGGAGTAGATATTTATGTTAAAACAATGTCAATGCTTGATGATGCATTTGGAGCTCACCTCTCTTTTCAAAAAAATTTGTGAGCAACTGCTTGCCCTCATTTGCCCTTCTCTCTTTATTCTGCTTCTCTTTTCGTTTTTGAGCCCCTGATTTTCCTTTCTTAAGGAGAGACATGACTCTTCACGGCTCACTCCAGCTCCTGTCTCATCAACTGATTCAATCACCGCAGTCCGCAGCAGAAGCACCTGACCTGCGGGTCGTACCATTTGCATTGATTCGAGAGGGGTGTGGGGGCCTGCACAGCATGAAAATGACTTTTTTATACCAAACCAGCGCCTAACTACAAGTTTAGTTTTGCACAGGAACTTTTTTAGTTGTACATAAATGCTATACAAATGTTAGTGCATGTATATGTATGTATAGAAAACTGACTACTAAGGGCCCCCCCCTGCCTCGGGCCCTGGGTACTCGGTACCCTTTACCCCCCCAGTCCGACGCCCCTGATTACAATAGGGTTTAAGCACATGCTTGAACCCATGAGCCTCCATGTAGTTCAACATAATCACCACCAGGTGTCCGACTAGAAGCATATTTTCAGAAAATTTGAGACCCAAATAAAAAGTCCAAGCCATTTCAATGACAAAAAGTGTCCAAATCATTTGATTTTGTAAACTATTCGATACACACAGTAATAAAATACTGTATATTTAAAAAGTTATTTTAGTTATATTAGTATTACTATTAACGTAAAACCAATGTAAGAACAAAATGTATGCAACTTAAACTGGATACGGAGGAGTAATAAAATAAGCAGGTTAAAATCACAGCACATGCGGTATTTCTGACTGTGAACGGATATGTCAATCAACATCTGCGCACACAGCGCATTGCGTGAATCCTGTCGCAACCATCCTTTGTCAAATGATAAGCACACTACTATAACACGATTTTATTTTCTGTTCTATTAGTGTTCATTACAAAACTGTGGGGGACAGATTATATTGTGACCGTTCATCATTATAAAATATACATCTAGAGTGCAATATTGAAGAACAATTAATCAGTTTAAAAAGGCCATTATCTCTACAGTTGATTCATGTGAAATATCCACTCCTGTGCATCCTTTGCAATATCATCAGACGATCGCTTGTCTCTTGTCGGTGGAAAGACTGTAAAGCCGCGCGATGCGTGATATAACAACAGATGGCGTTAATTATCTTTTTTTTAAAATCTAGTCACAGAAGAAGGCACTCTGCTGCTGCTTCAATGCATTACGTGACTCGTCAGAACACGAAAAGGAATGTAACGTTTGGTTGCGCTCCACCGCTACTTGCTGGACAAAGTTAGATTCAGGAAAACCTATACTGTTTTAAAAGTAGCGTCGCTACTGTAAATAAATTGAACAATGTAGTTTAGCTTATATCGTCGCTAATTGTAGCCAGCTACTCCCAAACACTGATTTCTTTACAGGAAACAATTTCAGTCACAAATTCAAATATGTTTACCCTTATGAAAATTAACCATGGTTTTACTACAAATAAAACCAAAAAACCATGGTTACTATAGTTAAACCATGGTAACCACAAGTTGACCATGGTTTTGCTAAATTAACCATAGTTTAACCATGGTATTTGTAGTAAATCTGTGGTTATACAAATGGTAGTCAACACGCCAAAAAACCATGGGTTACTACAGTTTTACTATAATAAAACCATGGTTATTTTTCGTAAGGGTAATTATGAGATTAGAACATGTCTCCAGATTATATTATATAAACAACACAACGTAGAAAAGAAAGCAACAACGAAACATTTGGGGAATTTAATAGATGGTTTAAAATAGATTACCATGTAAAACCCGACAACGACACACACACACACACACACTGACATGGTTGAAATTGTTCATCAATAAATTCACAAATAGTATTTTCAAAGATTCAGATTCACCACATTCCCTCGCCCCATGTTTATCTGAGAATATCTGTGTGCACATGGGTGTAGTTTCTATTCAAGCATGTACACTCCATTGAGGTGCGTGTGCAGCGGCAGCGACAGATGGCGGTCTCCTCTTCCCTCGGGAAGGCAATCTCTACGAATGCGAACGCGTGTCAATCACCCGCTCTCATGTGATGGCGCCTGCCAGTGACGTGCCCACCATATGGCCTGGCATCAGAGCAGGTAGGCTATGTAACGCTGCCTGCAAGGGATACCGCACCGATTCGCTGCAGTCCGGAAAAAGGATAAATCGTATCGGATCAAGAGACAATTGAGCTTTTCTTTTTCTTCTCAGCGTAGTAGGGAACTATAGCGCGGAGATGGTGTAGATATACGCGGCCTCATCCATAGAGCACCACAAACTAGGTGAGTTTTTCGACCGTGATAGAATATGTTATCATAACAAATAAATAATGATTAGAATGTGTTATGTCAACTGGTACTGGTTCAATGTATTTGTTATGTAAATATCCAATTTAGATATTTATCATCGATGTTTTTATATATATATATATATATATATATATATATATATATATATATATAATTTGAGTCTCTATCATACGTTATAATTAAAGCAGACGTGTAATGTTACATATGAGAACGAAAAGATATATCAGAACAAATATAAAAAAACGGCTACACATTTTATAGGCTAATTCTGTTTATTTATACATATTTCACAAAACATTTAGGAGAGTGATTAGCAGATAGTGTTGTGTCGTATATAATATGTTGTGCAAGAGAGAAAAAACATTTAATTATTTTAAAACATTTAAACAGGTAAATCTATTTAGTAGCCTCTGTTACATTTTCAAATACTTTTGCTGAGATGATTTACCTCGAGCTACTAATAATGCAAGTTTTTTGGGGGGTGGGGGTGTATCAGTGAATAGTGTTAACGTCACTATTTTAACATCATGCAGGTATTACTACCAATAATACCATATAACAATAGTTTACATAGTATAGTCTACAAATTATTTCTAAACAAATTAGTGTTCATTAGATTGCGTTTTCAGAACAAAAACACTGGACCTCTCATATTACATTAACAATTAAATTGTGAGTGACTGTTTTTGTTCTTCTTATTATTATTACATAAAATGCTACTATTATGTTTATACGTTCAGTAAAAATATTTATAAATTATTATAATTATATAAATTATAATTATTATAAAATTGTTATTTATTTATTTATTTATTTTATTTATTTATTTATTTATTTTATTTTTTTGCTTTATACTACTAGCCCATTTCAGGGATCCTGCATTCATAAAAATAAATATTAGATCGACTGTACCATTACAGCTTTTCTTTCGTTTCGTTTTCCTTTTTATGTTTTCGCCATTTTAAAAGTTTTTTAAAAAGCGAAAGTACCCCCCCCCCCCCCCCCCCAAATGTGCTGAGACGCTGCCAGAATGAAGATAGAAATGAAAGGGTGAAGGGGGTATCCGCTGCTCAGAATGTCCCCCTGAGACCCAAAGACAGGGGCCGCGTGCGAGGACCCGCTGCGAATGGCCAAACATGACCACATAAATTGGAAATTGGAGAGTGAATTAAAATAACATTTTATATTAGTCTTCTCCCACGATACTCCCAGCTTTCTGAAAATTATGACATAGTTCATATACTCATATTTCCTATGCCAATGACATTTTTGCTCTTCATTTTTATATAGTTTTACATTTAAAAACTATACTTATTTACTTCCCTAATGGCAGAGTGCATTACCTTTACATTTCGCCGATGTCATTATTAATATTTTAAACCACATGCTTTACACAATTTGAAAGGCAGAGTTTAATATTAAAACGTGTTTCGATGTTTCAGTGCCGCTGCCATGTTGACTAGATTATTCAACGAACCTTCACTGCTTCCGGATATGCAGAAGTTCGGGGGCTGGGTGGATGACAGCGGGAGCGAGGACTGCAAGGACGAGGAGCAGGAGCGCTGTCGCCTAGGCGACGAGGACTTGGACGACGGCGATGTGAAAGACGGGAGCAGCCGGGCTCAGTCAGAAATTGCAGGGGAGGAGGACGATGATGAGGATGTTGATGAAGATGATTGTGGAGATGACGGGGACGGAGACAGGCCCAAAAAACGTGGGCCAAAAAAACGCAAAATGACACCGGCTAGGTTAGAGCGCTCGAAAGTACGGCGACAAAAAGCAAACGCAAGAGAGCGCACACGCATGCACGATCTAAATTCAGCACTGGACAATCTACGCAAGGTCGTACCATGCTATTCAAAAACTCAGAAACTCTCCAAAATTGAAACACTAAGGTTGGCGAAGAACTACATTTTGGCGCTGTCAGAAATTCTGCGGAATGGAAAGAGACCGGACGTGGTTTCCTATGTACAGACACTGTGCAAAGGCCTCTCCCAACCCACGACCAATCTGGTGGCTGGGTGCCTCCAACTTAACTCAAGGAATTTTCTAATGGAACAATATCAAGAGGGAGCGCGCTTTCACTTACCTAACCCCTCGTTCTCAATGCATGCATTTCCGTACCAGTGCTCCCGTCTGTCAAGCACACACTGTCAGTCCGGGTCCAATGCACATAGCCTCCGAAATCACTCTTTCTGTTCGGCCTATGAGGCTCTGTACACCGAAAGCACGTCCCCAGAATACAACAGTCCAGATTACGAGAGTCACCACAGCCCTCCGATGTGTGTAAATGGTAACTTTGCTTTAAGACAACAGGATTCACTGTCACCAGACGCGGAAAGAGGTTATCAATATTCAATGCATTACACCAATCTGCATAGCTCACGTTCCTCCGCTAGTCATTGTCTTGCTTACGGCCCAACAGGAACTCGCAGCGGCAGCGCTCACTCAGAGACTTCCACCCTTGCACCGTTTCATGATGTACATGTGCACCATGATCGTGCGCCTCCATACGATGAACTCGACGCCTTTTTCCACAATTAGGTGATTTTCCATGTTAATGAAAAAAAAAAAAAAAAAAACCCCAGCGTGGAAGAGGATTTCTACCTTCAAAACGTTAATTTAATTGATAATAAAAGTTATTAAATCATGATAATATATATATTACATGATTGGACAATTATCTTGATTTTTCAATAATTCCATAACGAACCTTAATGGAAAAATATAAAAGAATATAAAAGAAGTGAATGGATCCAACTAAAAACATTTTGCAAAGTGGGATTGCAATTTCTGATTGATTCTAATTTTTGAACCAAAATAAATATCTAACGTAATAACTCAAGAAAAACATATGAAATGAACAAAACTGTTAAATGAACTCTGTTTCTTGATCAAATAAATAAAGATGCATACTGTTCCAGAATCATCTGGGACTGTCCTTTCCTATTGGAAATCGGTCAGGCATACATTTTAAGAATATACAAACTAATTCACAAACAAACTTGTGAGTAAACCCAGTAAAATTTCACAAATAATGAAAACAAAAACATTTATTTTATTGATGTTTTGATGAAAATTGTAAATCAGTTTTAAACTATTTCATATATCACCAATGGTAAGTTTAATGTAATGTATTTTTGAAGTCGACAGCTGTAAATTTCACAATATCACAATCAGATAATTGTACAACCGACAGTGCTGGGATAAGATAAAATGCAAAACGGTTGGAGGACGAATTAAAATAGAACGAATCATAATTTGTTGATATATATTAAAGATCACACACACACACGAGAAAAAAAATCTACAGAAGTTTGTGTGATAACATATACGGAGTTACATTCTTTGGAGAGAGAGAGAGAGAGAGAGAGAGAGAGAGAGAGAGAGAGAACGGAAATAAATAGACCTTCTGATCATTATGTCAGATCATTTAAAATTAAAGGGCAGCTGTCCTGCATTGGAAACGTCAAACAATTGATAATAACACTAACAACTACGAATTCATTCGGGGGGAAAAAATCAAGGCGTTATTGGTTGGGTTAAATTATTATGTATATGCATAATAATAACAATCTTCGATTTGTGTTCTGTATTTTCAGTCTCAGTGTTTTATTATATATATATATATATATATATATATATATATATATATATATATATATATATATATATATATATATATATATATATATATATATAATAGAAACTAAAATATCTTTAACATTTTGCATATACTAAAGCGTAAATTGCTTAAATTTGATTATGCTGACATATTTACTACATCCATCATCCATTTGGTTAGCATAATTAAAGGACTGATACGTCCTGTTTTCAGTTAATTCTAGACTGCGAAACATTATTATTATTATTATTATTATTATTATTATTATTTTATTATATAGTTCACATTATAGATAAATTAACTAATTCGTGAAATAATTTTACTTCGTGGCAGTAAGTACATTATCCCACGTTTGGAATTCATTATCATTTTAGCAATCACGAATATACCAATCAGAGCAATTTAAGTGGACAAATAAATAGTTTGAGTGGGGCAGCAAATGTTGCATTCGTTAAAGCACTGTGTAAATGGTATTGCTACAACAGGACTACTTTAATTCTAGGTTCCTTTAAAAACTAGAGCAATGTTTCTATGTATGTAAAAAGTTACATATAAATGATCACACAACAAAACCGTTTTTGATTTTTTTTTTCTATTTTTATTTTAGGTTCCTTCCGAAATCAGGTAGTACTGCTCATCACATAAACATTTGAGTTCAAAGAGCTTATTTCTTTTGTGATTAAGGCATTGATGTTTTAAGCCCAGAAGGTAAAAGCCGACAAGGAGACAAAAGGCGCTCCCTCCTTAAACTCGACCACAGCCGAGGTGATCTTGAGCGGCGTCCAGAGGCCACGGGCTGGCACAAAAGCTTGGGACTCAGGAGACATGCGCTTGCCAATTCGCTAAATGTCTTAGCGTCAGTGCGCAGGGCCAGCGGGGCAGCCCACCACAGCGATGCCAGCTGCGCCGTGTGCCAAGCCTGCCCAAAACTGCGCTGCTGGGTGGAGACGGTGTTTCTTTCTTAATTCAGCAGCATCTGTTCATTACTTCATATTTTACAGGAAAGAATGGTTCAACTATATGCTGGCAACTGAAACAGCAAAGCCTAACTATCGACACTGCACCGTATAACAGTTGGAACAAACACGTAATACTATATATTAATTCATCTAATACATTTTAAATGAATAATAATGTAGCGTAGCTAAACATGATGTGGAGAGAAAAAATATTCTAGGGTGAAAGCTATTCTTAAAATAAAATGGAAAACGAAATTGCATCACAATGACAAGTGATCAGCCAATGTACTAGCCTGTAAGAAATGAACAGAAATATTTGAAATAGTTATTACAGGACAAAATGTAAAGTATTATGTGAAAAAAAGATTTCACTTACTTAATCTTTAGGTTTAAATAAAAGCAAACATATCTATATACATCTATTATCAATAAAAATAAAATAATAAACTCATCAATTACAATAAGTATTACGTTTAAAAATAATAACACCTATAACAACATGCCACTCAAACTTCGACTGACTAAATATACCAAATTTTGATATTCAGATGAAATGACAAAATTCTAAAGTGCTGAGTTGAGATTTTGTTCCATCAGAGATCAAGAGAAAAAAAATAATAATTATGTGGGGAGAACACCTTGCCCCATCTTACCTATTAACAGCAAAACTTAAAAATATTTAAATAAAAAAATAAATACATCACTTAATGACTTAATAACATTAATTGCATCTGATAATTTATGATAGAAAATAATTAGTTGTTTTCTAATCTCGGATATTAATATATTTGGATTTTAGAACACCTAGTATCAAATTTACCCTCATGATACTTAATGAATTGAAGCTTTCTCTGAGACAGATTTGGGTACAGTGTGCAATGTACTTGGTGTACAACTTATGTAAAAACCTTTAACATTTATCTTTTATCTTTTAAAACCAACATTCAGACTCCACTTTTAAATCAAACGTGGGTGACATGCAGTAACTGTGTTCATTGTACCATTTTCTGCATACCAGCCACACCCCAGTAGTGCCTGTCATGGAGGCTGGCACAGATTGGCATAGCTTATCAAAATTCCACAGCATCTGTTCTCTATGGCAGGGTGGCACTGCAGAGAAAATGAGTGCAGAGAAGAGGATAAAAAGATGCGAGATTTTTTCTTTTTTTCATACTTGGAATATACATTTATGTAAATCAATTTAAATGCATTTATTCACAGTAAAAATGTGGTGTTTTTTTTCTATCTCATACTGTCTATTAGAATGTGAGTGGTCAGTGTTGCAACACAAATATAGGTAATAGAAAAGTACAATGATCTCCCTTTTATAGTGCCATAGTGTGTTCCCTTTCATAATTGAGCGTTTACAGCATAGTGTTCAGTGTGTGTTTATATCTTGAGTACATATGAGTGCTTTGTGGTTGTTGCTTTTCTGCACAGATGGCATGTGGTTGGGGGAGGGGGGTGGGGGGAGTAGTGGGGTACAGGTTTTCTGATGATGCCATGCAATGGTCACATGGGCATCAGTAATTGGGTGCCATATTGCCTGGTTTGCAGGGCTCTGGGGTAGCCAGTCACCCAGCTGGACCTGTCAGATGGCATTGAATCCAGCTCACTACCCTTGTATCCCTTGTTCTCTGTCTCTCTGTCTTTCTCTCACTTTTACATTTTTAAACAGACTGTCACTTTTCTCGTCTTACATCCATTTGAGCCTTTGGTACACCTGTCCTCATATTTTTCATCTTCATAGCAATTAATGTGTTAAGACCAAGAACAAAGAAAGGTTCTCGTGCAGAAACACTTCTCACTTAACTGTTATAAAGAATGAATTTTGATAGCAATAATTTTAATCAGCCAAGAACTCAGAAGATCAACACTTGTAACTTTTTTTCTTTGACAGTAAGATAACCCCACCACCCATTTTTTTTATTAATTGCTTATTACTATGATTATTATGATTATTATTATAAATAATAATTTATTTTTGATGGCACAAAATCTCATCAGAATACCTCTGATGAATGGCTACTTTTAAAATTTTTAATATATATATATATATATATATATATATATATATATATATATATATATATATATATATATATATATATATATATATATATATATATATATATATATATATATATATATATATATATATATATATATATATATATATATATATATATATATATATATATATATATATATATATATATATATATTAAATCTGGCCTGACTTTAATTTATGTCATACAATTTTTGACAGAGCTTGAGGACCTTTCAAAATGTTCTTAAAATGTGGTGGGAGTTGGAAAATGTGTGATACCCCCTTAATTGTCACCATCCCACCTGTGGGACGCTTGGCACTCTTTTATTTTGTTGTCCCTTTTCTCTATCAAATATTTTAGTAATCATCATAAATTATAATTGTTTGAAAGCTCAGAAGCCCAAGATTCATCCTGTGAAAACCATTTTGAAATTGGACATTGTGTTACCATGGAAATGGTACTTTAAAATATTTTGGCGGTCTCCTCGGACAGTGTCAAGTGTCATATTACAAAATGCATTACTGTCTTTTACAATCAAAACTTTTTATAATCTTGACATAAAACATATCATTGGAAAGGTCTGGGTCTCTGGATTCCATATTTAGTGGTAGAAGTAATATTGGCAGAGAAATCTAGAAATCGAGTTTTGATGACTGTCCTCTTTAAAAAGAGACCAAACTTTCCTCTGCATTCCAAAGTGTTTTATAACAAATTATAATTATAACAAATTAAGTTTGGATAGTGCACTTTAATGCCTATTTAAAAAATGGGGGGTGATAGTAAAATACTGAAAAGCTTTTTCTTTTTTTTTTGTTATTGTTCTCTCTGTTACATGGAAATTTGTAAGTGCGTGTGTATAGTTAAAATCCAATAAAACAATTAAAACAATTATAAAATGTGTTGTTATTACTGTTGTTGTATTGTGTTATACAAATATATACATACATTTAGTCATTTTGCGGATGCTTTTATCCAAAGCGACTTACAATTGAGGGATACATAGAGCGATTCTTCTTAAAGGGGCGAATAGACACAGGATGTGCTTGTAATACCAAGTTTTAGGCATTGTTCAAATAAGTACAAGAGAATGAATAAATAAAGGGGAAGGTTTTTTTCTTTTTTCTTCTCAAGTAGCTTCGAAAGAGATGAGTTGCTTGAAAATTGCCAGGGATTCAGCATTCCAGATAGGGGTGGGAATTTCATTCCACCAGCCAGGAATGGTGAATGAGAATGTTCTAGAAAGTGATTTGAACCTCTCTGTGATGGTACCATGAGGTGTCGCACACTAGTGGATCCCAGACTTCTGAAAGGGATGTAGATTCGTCGTAGTGAGTGGAAGTAGGTAGGTGCTGAGCTCTGTGGCTGTTCTATAAGAAAGCATCAAGTCCAGTCTAGAAAAGCTCCGTTAGAAAGTGCCTGATTTTTCTGATGTTGTGCAATGCAAATCTGCAAGATCAGGCAGTCTTTGCAATGTGGTCTTTGAAGGGTCAGCTGATCATCAACGGTTACACCAAGATTTCTGACCAAAGTTGATAATTTATAAAATGAGGTAATTGTGGAAGAACCTAGCTGGATGGTGAAATCATGCTGTAGAGTTGTAGTAGCAGGATAAAACAAGAAGATCAGTTTTTGCCAGGTTGAGTCGTGATATTCTTTCATCCATGCCGAGATGTCTGGCCGGCAGCCTGAGATCCGTGCAGCTCCTGTTGGATCATTTGGTTGAAATGAAAGATAGAGCTGTGTGTCATCAGGAAAGCAATGGTAGGTGAAGCCTTGTGCCTGTATGATGGGACCCAGTGATTTTGTTTATACAGAGAAGAGGAGGGGTCCAAGAACTGATCCCTGAGGAACCCCAGTGGCCAGTTGATGTATTTTGGATAACTCCCCGCCCCAAGTCACCATGAAAGACCTGCCAGGTTAACATCCAGTGTGTTGTTCTATGAAAGAAACAATGATATCTGGTTAAAAACTACTCTTTTGAGGGTTTTCGCTGTGAATGGAAGGAGACAGGTCTCTAACTATCTGTAAGTGAAGTGTTTGGTGTAGGTTTTTTGAGCAGTGGGGTTATCCGAGCCTGCTTGAATGCTGTGGGGAAGGTGCCTGTGAGGAGAGTTGTGTTGATGATGTGTGTGAGTGCTAGTAAAAGTGTAGGAGAGATTGTTTGGATAAGGTGAGAAGGGATTGGGTCTATATATATATATATATACAGTCGTGGCCAAAAGAATTACATAAATATTGGAAATTGGAAAAGTTGCTGCTTAAGTTTTTATAATAGCAATTTGCATATACTCCAGAATGTTATGAAGAGTGATCAGATGAATTGCATAGTCCTTCTTTGCCATGCAAATTAACTTAATCCCAAAAAAACCTTTCAACTGCATTTCATTGCTGTCATTAAAGGACCTGCTGAGATCATTTCAGTAATTGTCTTGTTAACTCAGGTGAGAATGTTGACGAGCACAAGGCTGGAGATCATTATGTCAGGCTGATTGGGTTAGAATGGCAGACTTGACATGTTAAAAGGAGGGTGGATGCTTGAAATCATTGTTCTTCCATTGTTAACCATGGTGACCTGCAAAGAAACGCGTGCAGCCATCATTGCGTTGCATAAAAATGGCTTCACAGGCAAGGATATTGTGGCTACTAAGATTGCACCTAAATCAACAATTTATAGGATCATAAAGGACTTCAAGGAAAGAGGTTCAATTCTTGTAAAGAAGGCTTCAGGGCATCCAAGAAAGTCCAGCAAGTGCCAGGATCGTCTCCTAAAGAGGATTCAGCTGCGGGATCGGAGTGCCACCAGTGCAGAGCTTGCTCAGGAATGGCAGCAGGCAGGTGTGAGTGCATCTGCACGCAGAGTGAGGCGAAGACTTATGGAAGAGGGCCTGGTGTCAAGAAGGGCAGCAAAGAAGCCACTTCTCTCCAAAAAAAACATCAGGAACAGATTGATCTTCTGCAGAAAGCATAGTGAATGGACTGCTGAGGACTGGGGCAAAGTCATATTCTCCGATGAAGCCCCTTTCCGATTGTTTGGGGCATCTGCAAAAAGGCTTGTCCGGAGAAGAAAAGGTGAGCGCTACCATCAGTCCTGTGTTATGCCAACAGTAAAGCATCCTGACACCATTCATGTGTGGGGTTGCTTCTCATCCAAGGGAGTGGGCCCACTCACAATTCTGCCCAAAAACACAACCATGAATAAAGAATGGTACCAAAACACCCTCCAACAGCAACTTCTTTCAACAATCCAACAACAGTTTGGTGAAGAACAATGCATTTTCCAGCACGATGGAGCACCGTGCCATAAGGCAAAAGTGATAACTAAGTGGCTCGGGGACCAGAATGTTGAAATTTTGGGTCCATGGCCTGGAAACTCTCCAGATCTTAATCCCATTGAGAACTTGTGGTCAATCCTCAAGAGGCGGGTGGACAATCAAAAACCCGCTAATTCTGACAAACTCCAAGAAGTGATTATGAAAGAATGGGTTGCTATCAGTCAGGATTTGGCCCAGAAGTTGATTGAGAGCATGCCCAGTCGAATTGCAGAGGTCCTGAAAAAGAAGGGCCAACACTGCAAATACTGACTCTTTGCATAAATGTCATGTAATTATCGATAAAAGCCTTTGAAACGTATGAAGTGCTTGTAATTATATTTCATTACATCACAGAAACAACTGAAACAAAGATCTAAAAGCAGTTTCGCAGCAAACTTTTTGAAAACTAATATTTATGTAATTCTCAAAACTTTTGGCCACGACTGTATATATATATATATAATTTAAATTAAATTACATTACATTTAGCTGATGCTTTTATCCAAAGCGACTTACAATTGCTATATATGTCAGAGGTCGCACGCTTCTGGAGCAACTAGGGGTTAAGTGTCTTGCTCAGGAACACACTGGTGTCTTACAGTGGATTCGAACCGGGGTCTCTCACACCAAAGGCATGTGTCTTATCCCCTGTACCAACACCACCCCATTAATTTGATTAATTAATTAATTAACACCCATAATTTGAACTGTGTTTCCGCCAAAATCAGTATTGTTTCAGGTCGGTATTAAAAGGTCATTTCGATCAACAAACAAGGGCTGCACGATAAATCGCATGTGACTGGCATCTCATCAGTAAAGCCGGTTCTGTGATTAATAGTACCGGTAAATCTCCATCATGTGCTTTTAGATGGAACAACATTTAATAGACAGAGCCGTAGATCACTGACAAGCTATGCTATATCGCGTTCATTAGATGAATCACATTATTAATGCAATTTTGCGTAGCTTGCACATAGCACTAGTCAACTAAATGAATGTAACATGGCAGAAAGGAATGCACTTTTGTAAGTTGAATTTAAGGAAATGCCATTTTGGAATTTATGTGGTCTAATGTTATATTGTTGTTCATGTTCTTGAAATTTTCTTTTATTGCTGTAATTAATTTATAGCATTAACAAGTTGACTGATGGATGTATTTTTGATGATTTATTTTAGGTTTTGATACCATATGGGTTCAAACCCTTTCCAAATTTGTTTTCTTTTTGACTATAAATTGAACGTTACAAAAGTTATGGCTATCTGAAGTTGGCTTATAGCTATGATTTTCAAGAATGGAACTTTGAGAAGAACGGGTTTAAATGGGTTTCACTGTAGTAAAAAAAAAGAAAGAAAGAAAGAAAGAAAGAAAAACCTTACTCAAAAATTAAATTAAATTGTATTAACATAAATTTATATTTAATATGGTGATTCCCCTGTTTTTAACCACTAGAGGGACCCTGACACTTTGAGAACCACTGCTTTAAACAACCCTAATTTATTTTTAAATTATTTTTTATTCATTAATTTAAATTGTACCGAAATTTGCAATTATATATTTCAGAAAATACTTTGAGACTATTATAAGAATAAAAACATATATAACACACCTAATGCATGGGATTCATATCAGGAAAATGTGGGAAAATGTCTAAAAGACAGGCATTAACACATTACATCCACATAACACCAGCAACACAACATCAGATCTAACTTGAGCATCTGTGATAAAGCAATGCAAAAATACACACACAGGTATTTATCTTCTGCAGGTTACATGTCCTTTAAGTTGCCCATTTGTAACCTCTGGTAACAATATACTTTACTGTTTTCAAAAGATAATAAAGATAGCAATTTTCTTACCTTACTTTAACAGGACCGCGCAGAACACAGAAACCTGGCTAAAACCTGATGATTACATTATTTTAAATAAGTCCATCCACCAAGATTACTGTTATAAACATGAGCCACATCCAAAAGGCAAAGGGGGAGGTGCTGCTTCAGTTTATAACAATGTTTTTAGGATTTCTCAGAGGGCAGGCTTTAAGTATAACTCGTTTGAAGTATTGGTGCTTCATATAACATTATCCAGAGAAAAAAAATGTTAATGATAAATCCCCTGTGATGTTTTTTCTGGCTACTGTATACAGGCCACCAGGGCACCATACATACTTTATTAGTTTGGTGTTTGGTGATTTTATATCCGAGTTAGTTCTGGCTGCAGATAAAGTTTTAATAGTTGGTCATTTTAATATTCTTGTTTATTATGAAAAATATGCATTGGGATCAGCATTTATAGACATTCTGAACTCTATTGGGGTTAGACAACATGTCTCAGGACCTACTCATTGTCGAAATCATACTCTAGATTTAATACTGTCACATGGAATTGATGACAGCTTTCACTGTTATGCTGATGATACTCAGCTCTATATTTCTTCGCGGCCCTGTGAAACACACCAATTTGAAAAACTAATGGAATGCAGAGTCGACGTGTAATTGCATACAGTATGCTTGCACATACAAGGAATTTGTTTTAGTGACATAAACTTCCAGTACACAGAGACAGCAACACACAGACAAAAAATAAAATAAAAATTAGGCTAATAAATAAGTGTATAAACAATTGTGCTATAAATGATAATAGAATAGGATTGAGTAGGATGCAGGGATTTACTAGGATGGAGTGGTAACAAATAAATATAAGGATATTGCACATTTTTATTGCATAAGTGGGGGACATTTAACTGTTCATGAGGTAGATTTTCTGGGGGCAGTAACTGTTCTTGTGCCTGACTTTTCTGGTATTTGCGGCTTTGAGGCGCCAGCCAGATGGCAAAAGTTCAAAGATGGGGTAACTTGGATGTGAGGGATCCAGAGTGATTTTCTGAGCCCTTTTCCTCACTCTGGATGTATACAGTTCTTGAATGGTGGGAGCACCAATAATCCTTTCAGCAGTCCGAACTATTCTCTGTAGTAAATAATAATAATAATTCATTACATTTATATAGCGCTTTTCTAGGCACTCAAAGCGCTTTACATTGTCAGGGGGGTATCTCCTCATCCACCACCAGTGTGTAGCATCCACCTGGATGATGCAACGGCAGCCATATTGCGCCAGAACGCCCACCACACACCAGCTTACTGGTGGAGAGGAGACCAGGAGTGATGAAACCACTCAGCGGATATGGGGATTGATAGGAGGCCATGATGGTCAGAGGCCAATGGGCGAATTATTTTTTTTTTTTATTATTTTATTTATGCAGATTTTTTACATACATAATACAAACAATACAAAAATAAACGAACACAAACAGCCAGCAATCGCACATAATATAAAAAGGAAAAGGTATACTTATACGTGTCCATTCACTGAGCAGATGCCCTAAAACGTCCACCGATTAAGTCAAGGAAGCCTGTACCTGAGGGGAGTGAGGGACTCAGTGAGGATAAAAAATAAATAGAATAAAAAAATATATATAAAAAAGAATAAATTAAGTCCCAGTTTGTGGGCTCTTCTTCCTGATGTAATCTATGAAAGGGCCCCAGATCTTCTTGAATTTATCTAGAGAGTTAGACATAGAAAACCGTATTTCTTCAAGGTATAAACAGGAAACCATATCATTAAGCCACCACTTGAAACAAGGAGGGGAAGCTGATTTCCACTCCTTTAGGATAACTCATTTTGCGATGGTCATACCAAACATGAGGGCTTGTTGTAAAGCAGAAGGAAGAGCCAAAGAATCGTTGGAGCAGCCCAATATCACTAAGAGACAGTCAGGAGCCAGTTGTCTATTATAAACAGCACTGTACAAACTGAAAATGTCAACCCAGAATCTAGTGAGCTTAGAGCAGGACCAGAAAAGATGCCCAAGAGTTCCCTCCGCTGATTTGCATTTATCACAAGTTGGGGAAACAGCAGGAAAAAATTTATTCAGTCTAGTCTTGGAAAAGTGCAACCTATGAACTACTTTAAACTGGATAAGCTGAAGTCGAGCATTAATAGAGCATGATTTTATCCTGTTTAAACCTATCGCCCATAACTCATCAGATATAGCTTCGCCAGTGTCCTTGATCCACGCCTCTTTAATATGGAGAGATGGGGTTGCCACAACGAAGAGATTAACCAACCGAGAGACCAAATGTTTGGAGGTGGGAGGGGTGGTCATTATATCAAAAAAGTCATGTTGCATGGGGGTCGCATTTAGAGGAGAAGAAGTATGCTTGACAAAATTCCTAATTTGTAGATAACGAAAAAATTGATTAGTAGAGAGTTTAAATTTAGCCTGGAGTTGGGCAAAAGAAGCAAAGTGATTATCAATGTAGAGATCTCTGATAGTAGTTATACCTTTATTTGACCACTGCATAAAACCAGCATCTATCATACCAGGCTTGAAGCAGGGGTTCTGACATATGGGGGCATGAATTGACTTTTCTGGGAGGTTCAGAATTACCTTGATTTGCTTTAAAATCTTTATACAGTTGCAGAGTAAGAAATTATTCCATAACGATTTAATTTTAATATCAGGTTTTGAGAATAAAATGGCTGACAAGGAGGCACCAGTAAGTGACACAGCATTACTAAGCTCAATCTCAGGCCATCTAGGGCCGGGACCGCACACCTCTGACCCCACAGCCATGGAGTGATTCCAGAAAACCCATGCTCAGGCGTTACAGGCCCAGTAGTAATGCCGAAAGACAGGCAAGCCTAAACCACCCTCCTCCGTGGACTTCTGTAAGTGGGCCTTTGAAATACGGGCAGGCTTGGAGGCCCAGACGAAGGGCATGATAATAGAGTCTAACATCTTGAAAAAGGAAGAAGTGAGGAAGATGGGCACATTCTAAAATAAATAAGTACATTTTGGGAGCACAACCATTTTAACAATGTTGACACGGCCAATCAATGAGAGGGGGAGAAGTTTCCACTTATCTATCATACACTTAAGCCTGCCAATCAGATCCATATAATTAAGTTTAAAGAGAAGTTTTGGACTTCTGGGGATGTTAATCCCCAGGTAAGAAAAATGTTCATGGGATACTCTAAAGGGCAGATTATGAAGAAAAATGGAATCAAGACCATTAGATAAAGGCATAAGAACAGATTTCTCCCAGTTTATAGTAAATCCAGAGAGTCGTCCAAAGCCATCTATCAGATTAAGAAGGGGTGAAAGGGATGTTTTTTACATCTGAAAGGGTCAGAATTATATCATCTGCGTATAGACCAATGGTGCACTCGGATGTGCCGCACCTTATGCCGGAAATTTGGGGGTTGACTCTAATGGCAATGGCCAGCGGCTCAAGAGCTAAAGCAAAGAGCATTGGAGAGAGGCAGCAGCCCTGCCTGGTGCCACGGTGTAATGGGAACGGTGGAGATCTTTCATGGTTGGTTAGAACAGAAGATTGGGGAGCAGCATAAAGCATTTTTAATAAATTCATAAATTTCGACCCAAATCCAAATTTGTCAAGTGCAGCGAACATATATTTCCATTCCACCTGATCAAAGGCCTGCTGGGCATCAAGAGAGATCACAGCAGAGTGGGGCAGTTTAGTTGAATACATTAAATTAAGCAAACACCTTGTGTTTGAAAAGGAAAATCTATCGGGAATGAAACCTGATTGATCAGGATGAATTAAAGTGGCAATGTATTTTTTTAACCGGTTGGACAGGACTTTAGCTATAATTTTTTGGTCGGAGTTAAGAAGGGATAGGGGACGATACGAAGAGACATTTGTTTCGTCTCTGTCCTTTTTTAATAGGACACAGATGTGGGCGTCGTAGAGAGTATGGGGGAAAGTACCCTTTTTCACTGAGCAATTGACCATCCGCAGTAGGAGTGGGGCAATAACGTCTATGTGTGTCTTGTAAAATTCTATCCCGAACCCATCTGGACCGCATGCTTTGCCACCGGGAAAAGAACGAATAGCGTTTCTGATCTCCTCCAGTGTAAATTCAGATTCCAATTCTAGTCTTGCAAACTCAGAAAGAACTGGATTGTTTAGAGTATGAAGAAAATTGGCAATATCTGTATCCGTGGCAATAGATCTGGAAATATATAGCTGGCTATAAAAACTAAAAAATCTGTCGTTGATCTGCTTGTGGTCAGTTAATAGCTGACCGGTGGAGGAGGAAATTTTATGTATTGCCCTATCAGAAATGACGCCCTTCAGTTGCCTAGCGAGCAATTTATCAGCCTTATCACCCAACTCGAAGTGCTTCTGCTTTAGTTTGCGAATATAGTTCCCAACCTGCTCACCCAGAATATGGTTGTATTCGTATTTCACTTTCAAAATAGAGCTAAGAGTATCTTCAGAGCCTGAGTTTTGATATTCCTTCTCCAGTTTAGCTAGTTCAGCCTCAATATCAGTGCGATGCCTGATCCTGGCCCTTTTGCGAGAAGACTGATATGAGATGATGTGCCCTCTTATCATGGCTTTAAACGACTCCCACAAAGTAGAATCAGAGACAGCGCCGTTGTCATTAGTGAGCATAAAATCAACAATTTTGGTTGATATATAGGCCCTGAACGTGTCATCCAGATATAGAGAAGGGTTGAATTTCCAGCTATATTGAGGGGCATAAAGTTTAAAGTCAATCACCAATGAAAGGGGCGCATGGTCGGAAATTAAGATACTGTGGTAAGTTGAGCTTATTACATTTGAAATAAGTCTGGAGTCAACCAGCATATAATCAATTCTAGTGAAACTGCCATGCACGGGGGAGAAAAAAGAAAATTTCTTTTCTAGGGGGTGTTGGTGTCTCCATATGTCAACCAAATCTAAAGAATTGGCAAGGTTATTGAGAACAGAGACCAATTTCAATAATGGGGCCACGGATGAGGAGGACCTATCCAATAGCGGATCAAAATAGCAATTAAAGTCGCCGCCGATAATTATGTTGAAATCATTGTATTCTGTGACAAGGTTGAATATTTTACAGAAAAAATCGGGGTTATCGAAATTTGGGGCATAAATGTTTAAGAGGACTAAAGGGACTAAGTTAACCGTACCCGTAACAAGTATGAATCTCCCACCTGGATCGGTAGTCTGGGATTTGAATACAAATGGGATGGTTCTGCAAACAAGAATGGCAACCCCCCTCGCCTTAGAGGAAAAGGTGGACTGGTACACCTGTGACACCCACGCAGATCTTAAGCGCCTCTGCTCTGAAGGCTGAATATGGGTCTCCTGTAAAAATAAAATATCAGACGACAGGGACTTCAAATGTGAAAATACTTTACCTCGTTTAAGAGCCCTGCCCATACCCCTACAATTCCAAGTGGTAAAAGTGATGTGACTCATCCCTGATCTAAGTGAATATATGACATATATCTATGTGGAGGGACATAGGATGAAGTTGGACACGTGACATACAAAGGGCTGGCAAAACAAAACATAATAAAAAAAGACAGATAAAGAAAAACAAATAAAAACCCCAAAAGACCCAAACCCGCTAAAAGAACTAAGCGGTACATCCCACTAGCTAACAAGGAGGCAGCCGGGTAACAGAGCCCGCCAACTTACACACCAAAAAAGGCCCACTTACCACGGGGCCCCGTGCGCATCTCCAACACATTAACAAATGGTTAAATTGCACCCACAAACAGTACTCAGTAAGCGATATTCAGAACACACGCTTGGTGAGATGAAAATAACAAGAGGAAGGGTATAAACGGTGCAGCATAGAACATCAAACTTAAGAAAATAAGAAGAAAATACCACTGAGAAGTGTATATATATGAAAAGATAAGCGCATAAATTAATAAACATAGCTGGGAGTGTCAATCAGTAAAATCAAAGGTAAAAAAATAAAAATAAAATTATAGTAACAATATTAAAAAATATATAAATCATGATAAAAAATTAAAAAAAATAAAAAAAAAAAAAAAAAGAATGAAATTGTCCCAGACTCCCAGATATAGATTTGTGTACCCGAAAAAGACACTGTGTGAAACGCTATTTAAATACATGACGTTACTATGCTGCATCAACAACCAACTGAAAGTAAAAGTTAAACCTGAACCTTTATCAAAACGTGGAATAAGAAAATATCCAGAGCAAGAAAAAATAAATATGTGCATATAATCTATGTATAACGATAGATATACATATATACTATACACAATAATAATAGCCTATGATATATAGGATTTAAGAGTCATTCGCTGGGCCTAACGAGTTGGCAAACCGTTCAGCATCAGCAGGTGACACAAACATCTTCGTTGTGTTATTGTAGTCGACGTGGAGCTTGGCTGGAAAACGCAGGGAACATTTAGCACCAGCTTCGGTTAGCCGCTTCCTCACGCTTGTATAGGCTTGCCGCTGTGCCGAGACCTCCGCCGTGTAGTCAGGGAAAATAGAGACTCTCTCACCGTGATAGTACAGGGGTGCTTGTTGACGGCTGAGTCGCAGTATGTCGAGCACATCCCGATCGTTATGGACCTTGGCGATAATGATCAGTGGCCGCTCATTAGGTTGAGGCTTCGGTCTCAGGCTACGGTGGGCGCGGTCTATTTTTACAGGTCTGCTAAAGTTATCGTGACCGAGTAACTCTGGAATCAACTTAGAAACAAAGTCAGTAGGGCTGCCTTTCTCTTCCCCTTCTTTAATGCCCACAATCCTGACATTGAGTCTGCGGGAGCGGCCCTCCAAGTCGTTCACTTTCGCCCTGAGGAGACCGTTAGCCACCTGTAGCTCGCTGCACGTAGCTTCCAGAGCTGTTATGCGGCTGTCACTGGCTGACAAGGCTTCGTCGAAGTCATCAAAGCGGCGCTCGGTTTCCTGGGTTTTTTTCTGAAGCGATGATAGCGTTACTTCAATTGCGTCGAGACGGCCCTCCAGAGATTTCTTTAGGGCATCCATGAGAGAGGTGATTTTCGCAAGCTCAGCCCCATGGCTAGCAATACCAGCTAGTATCGCATCGTTGCTAGCGGCCGACGAGCTCGTCTTGGATGTATCCCTCTGACTATCGTCTTTCTTAGGCATGTCGGCATAAAACCACTCCCGACAGGTTACAGCAAAGTTTTAAGGGCAAATCAGCGTAAAATAAAGTTAAAGTGCAATAATATGAAAGTAAAATTAAGGAGATGTCACGGAGCACTCCGAAAACACGTCTACTCCATTACTGCGCACGAGCGCCCCCCCCAATGGGCGAATTTAGCCAGGATGCCGAGGTCACACCTCTACTCTTTTCGGAAGACAACCTGGGATTTTTAATGACCACAGAGAGTCAGGACCTCGGTTTAACGTCTCATCCGAAGGACGGTGCTTGTTGACAATATATTGTCCCCATCATTGCACTGGGGCACTAGGACCCACACAGACCACAGGGTGAGCACCCCCTGTTGGCCTCACTACCACCTCTTCCAGCAGCAACCTAGTTTTCCCAGGAGGTCTCCCATCCAGGTACTGACCAGGCTCAGCCCTGCTTAGCTTCAGTGGGCAACCGGTCTTGGGCTCCAGGGTGATATGGCTGTCGGCTGTAGTCTTCTGATGTCTGATTTTGTAGCTGAACCAAACCAGACACTTATTGAAGTGCACAGTACAGACTCAATGATGGCAGTGTCAAGCGTGAAGAGAGAGGACTCAAACGCAGAGGATAAGTGAAACAGTTTATTTGTACAACCATGAATCCAAAAATAATCCAATGTCTGAAGACACACACACGAACAAAAACCCAAGTGTAACAGCTCCAAAGCCGTCCGTACAGTCACCTGCCGACACAGGCTGTGGAGACCACCACTGGTACAATGCCCAATGGGACATTGAAAAACGTAAGACTCCTCGTCTAGACGTCCTGAGTAACACAGTGGAAAACAGGTAAGGAAACAGACTCACAGTACTGTCACAAAGTCAACACGAAATCTACTGGCAACAAGGGACAGACACAACAGGGAATATAAGGGAAAATGGGAACAACGACAGGTGAGGGCAATCAGCTCGTGATCTGCACACACCAGCACCGATTTATCAGCGCTGATTGCCCAGGTCACAAGCTGCAGACAATGACAGGACACAAACAACAGGGAAGCCGATGAAGCACCCTGAACCGTGACAGTACCCCCCCCCCCCCCCCTCCCTCAGGTACGCCACCTGACGTCCCCGGAGGACTCACCATGATCCCGATGGAATTGGTCAATGAGAGCGCGATCCAGAATGTCACGAGCCGGAATCCATCATCTCTCCTCCGGACCATAGCCCTCCCAGTCTACCAGGTACTGATAACCTCTACCCCTCCGTCTCACATCAAGGAGCCGCAGTACCATATAAGCAGGAGACCCCTCGATGAGTCTAGGAGGCGGCGGGACAGAGGTCTGGGGCTGAAGGGGGGAGCGAATGACGGGCTTTATCTTAGAGACATGAAACACCGGGTGGATATTCTTAAACTGGGGGGTTAAATTGAGTTGAACCGACACCGGACTGGGCACCTTAGAGATGGCAAACGGTCCAATAAATTTGGGTCCCAGTTTACGTGAGGGGAGTCTGAGAGGAAGGTCCTTGGAGGACAACCAGACCTTCTGACCGCACACGTAAAGTGGGGGCTTAGCACGGTGATGGTCCGCTGATGCCTTGTTCCTGTCACCAGTCCGAGTGAGGGCTTCTCTGGTGACCCCCCACGTACGGAGGCATCTCTGAATAAACAAGTGCGTGGATGGAACAACGGCATCAAATTCTTGGGAGGGGAATAAGGGTGGCTGGTAGCCTAAACAGCACTGGAAGGGAGACAAACCAGTAGATTAGACCAGGAGGGAGTTATGAGCATACTCCACCAAAGTTAATCTGGAACTCCAAGATGACGGTTCTGCGGACGCCACACAACGCAAGACTCTCTCCAGATCCTGGTTAGCACGCTCACCCTGACCATTTGTCTGTGGGTGATACCCAGAGGAAAGACTCGCAGTCGCCCCCAGCTGTCGACAGAACTCTGCCCAAAACGTAGACACAAATTGGGGACCCCTGTCAGACACCACGTTAGCCGGGAGGCCATGAATATGGAAAACGTGATCCAGGACAATAGTCGCTGTCTCCTCGCTGAGGGCTATTTGGGGAGGGGAATAAAATGTGCGGACTTCGAGAACCTGTCCACCACAGTAAGGACTACCGTGTTGCCGCTAGATGGAGGTAGGCCTGTGACAAAGTACATAGCTATGTGTGACCAGGGTCTCGAAGGGACAGGCAGCAGCTGGAGTAACCCTGCTGGGGGTCGATTGGAACCCTTCCCCGCAGCACAAACAGGACATGCCGACACGAACTGACGAGCGTCCCGCGCCATGGAATGCCACCAGAAACGTTGCTTGATTAAACTACAGGTACGAGTCACTCCTGGGTGGCAAGCTTGTACGGACGAGTGACCCCACTGTAGGACATTAGTTCGGACCGATTCTGGCATGAACAACAGGCTCTCCGGGCAACCCGCGGGAACTGTGACGTTGTGCAGAGCTGAGCAGACTCTGGACTCCACGCCCCAGGTGAACATTGCTACTACCCGATCGGGGGGCAGAATGGTCACCAGAAAGATGGATCTTGGTTCAGCCTCAAAGATCCGCGAAAGAGCGTCAGGCTAAGAATAGTGCCCAGCGAGCCTGTCGGGAATTCAGTCATTTAGCGGTACGAATATATTCTAGGTTCTTATGATCGGTCCAAACTAAAAAAGGGTCCTCCGCGCCCTCTAATCAGTGACGCCACTCCTCCAGCGCTAACTTAATACTCCCTATTCCCGATGTCCTAATTCCATTCCGAGGGGGTTAAACGATGAGAAAAAAATGCACAGGGATGTACTCTGTCAACTGAAGGTGACCTCAGAGACAAAATTGCCCCTGCTCCCACCTCTGACGCATCCACCTCCACAACGAACTGACAAGACGGATCGGGAGTTACAAGCATGGGAGCCAAAATAAAGCGACTCTTTAAAATTAGAGAATGCAGCCTGAGCCTGCGGCGACCAACAGAAACGTCTACGAGTGGAGGTGAGATCCGTCAGAGGAGATGCGACCTGGCAAAAATTCCGAATGAACCGCCTGTAAAAATTGGCAAACCCCAGAAATCGCTGGACCGCTCTACGACTATCTGGGGTGGGTGACTGCTTTTACCTTGGGAGGGTCCATTCGGATTCCTTCGGGTAAAGAACAAATCCCAGGAACGGAACCTACCGTGCGTGAAACTCGCACTTCTCCACCTTGGCGGAAAAAACGATTCTCAAGCAGCCGCTGGAGTACTCGCCTGACTTGTTGGACATGGTCGCGCTCGTTCTGGGAGAAGATCAGGATGTCATCGAGATAAACAAATACAAACCGGTCGACCATGTCTCTAAGCATGTCATTGACGAGTGCCTGGAAGACCGCTGAAGAGTTAGAAAGTCCAAAGGGCATGACCAAATACTCAAAGTGCCCCGTGGGGATGTTAAAGGCGGTCTTCCATTTGTCCCCCTCCCTAATCCGAACTAGGTGATAAGCATTGCGAAGGTCCAACTTCGTAAAGATGGCCGCCCCCTGCAAGAGCTCGAAGGCCGATGACATCAACGGCAAAGGATAACGATTCTTGACCGTGATGTCATTCAAGCCCAGATAATCTATACAGGGACGGAGTGATCCATCCTTCTTCCCCACGAAGAAGAACCCCGCCCCAGCCGGAGAAGAAGAGGGCCGGATGATGCCAGCTGCCTGAGAATCATTGATGTACTTCTCCATGGCCTCGCTCTCAGGCCCGGAAAGAGAGTAAAGGCACCCCCTAGGTGGAGAAGTGCCAGGCAACAGATCTATCACACAGTCATACGGGCAGTGCGGAGGAAGAGATGAAGCTCGGGACTTAATGAAAACCGCTCTCAAGTCATGGTAACCCTTCAGTACATTTGCCAGGCTCACCGGCTGCTCGTGTAACACAGAATGAGACAAAACAGGAGAAAATGCAGGGGCCGAACATTGAGATAAACAAAAAGAGCTCCATGCCAAAACAGAATTAAGAGTCCAGTCAATGTGTGAGTTATGCTTGACCAACCATGTGTGTCCTAACACTAATGGAGCGGAGGGAGAATGAATGAGGAGAAAATTAATCTCCTCAGCATGGTTATCCGAGAGGGTGAGAGTGATAAACTTGGTGGAGTGTGTAATACTAGTGAGGTGGGTGCCGCACAGAGTCCTGGTTGAAATGGGCTCGGCCAGTGGAACAGATGGAACACCTAATCGGGCAGCCAGCTCATTGTCCATAAAATCACCCTCTGCTCCAGAATCAATTAAAGCGGACACCTGATGAATAGTCTTATTAAATTGTAATAAAGCCTGGAGGATGGAACGACCACCAGAGGGCAGCAATGTATTAGTGAAGCTCACCGTACGCCCCTCCTTGGATGAAAAATGCCGCCCCTTCACTGGACACGAGGCCGCCACATGCAGGTGAGGGCAATCAGCTCGTAATCTGCACACACCAGTGCCGATGTATCAGCGCTGATTGCCCATGTCACGAGCTGCAGACAATGACAGGACACAGAAAACAGGGAAGCCGATGAAGTGCCCTGGACCGTGACAGGCAGAGTAGAACTGTTTCAGCAGCTCCTGTGGCAGGTTAAACTTCCTCAGCTGGCGAAGGAAGTACAACCTTTGTTGGGCCTTTGTGTCAATGTGATTGTCCCACATTAGGTCCTGAGAGATGGTGGTTCCCAGGAATCTGAATGACTCCACTGCAGCCACAGTGCTGTTCATGATGGTGAATGGGGGGAGTGCAGGGGGGTTTCTCCTAAAGTCCATGATCATCTCCACTGTTTTGAGCGTGTTCAGCTCCAGGTTGTTAAGACTGCACCAGACAGCCAGCTGCTCAACCTCTTGTCTGTAAGCAGACTCGTCACCATCCTGGATGAGGCTGATGACTGTAGTGTCGTCTGCAAACCTCAGGAGCTTGACAGAGGAGTCTTTATAGGTGCAGTCGTTGGTGTCCCTGAGGGACAGCAGTGTTGGTGGAGCGGCTGTTTGACATGAATTTCCCCAGTCTCACTAAGTGTTGCCTATCTGTCAGAAAGCTGGTGATCCACTGACAGATAGAGCTAGGAACAGAGAGCTGGGTCAGTTTGGTCTGGAGGGCTGTTGGGATGATGGTGTTGAACAGAGCAAGCTTACTTTACTCTGCCTTCCCATGTTATACGCTGCGCATGTGGGGCACTGTTTTTCTTTCTGCCACAACAATGACCTAGGTACTGATCAGGAAACTTAACCAAATTTATCCATGGTCATTATTTTACTGGGCATAAATTTGCCCAGTGGCCCACATTCAAATTTGTATAGCTGTTTTGGCAAATTGATTGAATTGCCTCAGTGACTCCTCAGACACTCTCTTTCATGCCATACAACACCATCATTCATACTTTTTCACACCCTTTCACACCCCCTTTTTGCCAAAAACATATTTTTTTCTCAAAATGTCAGCTGATTGTGAACTAAATAGTTTTAGCTGTGGAATGGCACATTTTGTGTAGGATAACATGAACCTTTTATGTTAGACTCTACTTAGCGTAGACCTGGTATCATTCCACATAGTTTCTAGTTGTCATGCAACTGGGCAACATCAGTCACTATAAAGTTTAGTTTAACACCGTTGTATAAACCTCTTTTTCTTTCTTTCCTTCTTTCTTTAAAATCTAATAGATTAATTTGTTTAGAATATTAGGCCTAGGCATTGGGCATTTGAGAGAGCCAATTATAATTTCTCAAATGTCACTTGTTTGTCTAATTTAACGTTTAGTCAAATACTTTTTTGTTATTGCTCGAGCAACTTTGAGAAGAGGATTGGAGAAATCTGCATAATCTAGGATCCATGGCCATCAACATTTCCATCTTGTTATCCCCAGTGATGACAGTATATGTGATTTCATGATTTTGGATCTTTTAAATAATTTTTTATTCAATATTATTTTATTCAATCTAGCCTTAGAAAATTACCTTTAAACAAAATGGAGTGACCAATATTTCTATTTTCTCAACCATATATATATATATATATACAACCCGAATTCCGGAAAAGTTGGGACGTTTTTTAAATTTTAATAAAATGAAAACTAAAAGACTTTCAAATCACATGAGCCAATATTTTATTCACAATAGAACATAGATAACATAGCAAATGTTTAAACTGAGAAATTTTACGCACAAAATTAGCTCATTTCAATTTTGATTTCTGCTACAGGTCTCAAAATAGTTGGGACGGGGCATGTTTACCATGGTGTAGCATCTCCTTTTCTTTTCAAAACAGTTTGAAGACGTCTGGGCATTGAGGCTATGAGTTGCTGGAGTTTTGCTGTTGGAATTTGGTCCCATTCTTGCCTTATATAGATTTCCAGCTGCTGAAGAGTTCGTGGTCGTCTTTGACGTATTTTTCGTTTAATGATGCGCCAAATGTTCTCTATAGGTGAAAGATCTGGACTGCAGGCAGGCCAGGTTAGCACCCGGACTCTTCTACGACGAAGCCATGCTGTTGTTATAGCTGCAGTATGTGGTTTTGCATTGTCCTGCTGAAATAAACAAGGCCTTCCCTGAAATAGACGTTGTTTGGAGGGAAGCATATGTTGCTCTAAAACCTTTATATACCTTTCAGCATTCACAGAGCCTTCCAAAACATGCAAGCTGCCCATACCGTATGCACTTATGCACCCCCATACCATCAGAGATGCTGGCTTTTGAACTGAACGCTGATAACATGCTGGAAGGTCTCCCTCCTCTTTAGCCCGGAGGACACGGCGTCCGTGATTTCCAACAAGAATGTCAAATTTGGACTCGTCTGACCATAAAACACTATTCCACTTTGAAATAGTCCATTTTAAATGAGCCTTGGCCCACAGGACACGACGGCGCTTCTGGACCATGTTCACATATGGCTTCCTTTTTGCATGATAGAGCTTTAGTTGGCATAGCTGATGGCACGGCGGATTGTGTTTACCGACAGTGGTTTCTGAAAGTATTCCTGGGCCCATTTAGTAATGTCATTGACACAATCATGCCGATGAGTGATGCAGTGTCGTCTGAGAGCCCGAAGACCACGGGCATCCAATAAAGGTCTCCGGCCTTGTCCCTTACGCACAGAGATTTCTCCAGTTTCTCTGAATCTTTTGATGATGTTATGCACTGCAGATGATGAGATTTGCAAAGCCTTTGCAATTTGACGTTGAGGAACATTGTTTTTAAAGTTTTCCACAATTTTTTTATGCAGTCTTTCACAGATTGGAGAGCCTCTGCCCATCTTTACTTCTGAGAGACTCTGCTTCTCTAAGACAAAGCTTTTATAGCTAATCATGTTACAGACCTGATATCAATTAACTTAATTAATCACTAGATGTTCTCCCAGCTGAATCTTTTCAAAACTGCTTGCTTTTTTAGCCATTTGTTGCCCCCGTGCCAACTTTTTTGAGACCTGTAGCAGGCATTAAATTTTAAATGAGCTAATTAAGTGGATAAAAGTGTAAAATTTCTCAGTTTAAACATTTGCTACGTTATCTATGTTCTATTGTGAATAAAATATTGGCTCATGTGATTTGAAATTCCTTTAGTTTTCATTTTATTAAAATTTAAAAAACGTCCCAACTTTTCCGGAATTCGGGTTGTATATATATATATATATTCTATTGTTCATCAAGATACCTTTTTTTCCCTTTTTTCCCCCCAAAAAGGGTTCAGCATAGTTGTCAAGTATTCAGTTGTGCTTTTCCCCCTAGTTGGTTAATGAAACTATGCCAAATCCAGCTTCATGTTTACCTGATTGGTGAGTCAAGTACTCACTTCTCTCTGTCAAAATTAATTTTTCTTTAAGATATAAGGCTGGACTGGAACCTATTCAAAAGCAGATTGAGAATGTTAGATAAAACACAGAATTTAAAGAAGTGCTGTGAAACCAATGAATAATCAAGATTAATATAGTTAATAAAATAAAATAATTAACATTTGAAGCAGTCTCTATAGTGTTCATTGAATATGCAGCACCTGTGCACTGAAGGGATGGAATTCCTTCTGGTTAGATCATCAGCCTGGGCTGTTGCACTGGGTCGTCAGTCTGTGATGGCACCCAAAGACCTGATGTTGTGGTGTATGGTCTCCATTGTTTCTCTGCTTCTTCTCAGTCTGGCTTTTGGTTGCTTTCTGACAGAGTTTTGCATTTTATAATGTTCTTTTCACCCTCAGGAAAAGTCTCAAGTGAAAGATTCACATTTTCCTGCTTTAATTCAGTCCTTCTCCATGCTGAAATGTGCTCTCCTTTTTCTAGGGGGGGGGGGGGCATCCATCAGCCCCTCCCTCTTCTTCTCTCTGCAGCTGTGTTTGCTGCTTTGCCACTTCTAGACAGACTCCAGTTCATTGCTTCCCTTTGTCAAGGCACTGTTCCAGAAGTCATCTGAAATTTTAACACTCAGAGACTGCATTAATCAAATGTACCTATGTAACTTCTGACCATATTGTGCCTGAGCAGTCAGCTCTTTTTCTAATTTTCACTTTTCAACCTCCTCTTTCAGTGGTCCCTCAATAAAAACAAAATCGTCTGGTTGAAAACAGCAGTTCTCTTATTCTATGTTAGTAAAGCAAGTTCCTCATTGCAGGAAAATAGCAAACATTTTCTTTTCTTTGCAAAATGCAGAAATCTGCTACCTTTATTATCTTAGTATACTGCAATATACAGCATGACATGCATATGGTAAAATAAAGACTTTTTCTTCTAATTTGCCATACATGATTCAGAATAATCTGGTATTGGTGAATTAATGTTTCCTAACCAACTGAAAATAATTCCTATTATTGTAAATAAAATAATTTAATTTAATTATTTAAGCAACTAGTTCCCTTCCTATTGAAAATACCTATGGCTTTTGAATCAAAATGTCTATTTTCCTCTCTTTACGCATTGCACTACACAAGTTATTTTTTTAGTTAACTCAAGCCCAAATCTCTGAAACTCTGTAATGGATTAACTTTCATACTGTGTCCCAGGGATAACAAGATACACATTTTAGATGTCTTCACATATTAGATATAAATTTTTAAGCATATGCAATCTTTTAAATTCATCTATTAAGACAAGTTATTAAATACTAAATGCATATCTTATTTTAATTAATATATTATTATTTTTATATTCGGGACAGTCCATTTCTTGGAACATTTTAATTCATTTTTTCTCTAAAATAACATTCATACAATTCACTTTATTGTTTTAGGGCTCATGCACTCATTCTTTCTTAACACCAGCCTGCCCGTCTCTGTAACCTTATCACACTCAAGTGATGGTCCAGGAGGGGAGAGCACATCTTGCTCCACCAGATATAGAGTCTATTTTCTCATACAACCACAGCCAGTCACACAGACACTTACATTAAAACACATTAAAACAGAGTACTCTACACTCCTTCCGAGTGACATGTCAGTTCTACTCACTCTTTCACTGATGCACTTCCTCAACACAGTAAAAAGCAGTGCTTTGCAGGATTTCTGCCTTCCCATTGAGACCTCTGTATCTTACGACTTCTACAGAGCAGTATCCAAAGGACTTTTCCGCGCTTTCTATACTACATCTGTTTCACATTTACTGCTGTCTCTTTTAGGCCCAGTCTACAATAAAAACAGATCATTGCATGCAATGTATTTCTGCCTACACTATCTAGATTCAAATTATGTCACATATCAAGGACCTTTCAGTAAACCAATGATGTGCATGCAGTTATTTCTTCAGGAATCAAAACCCTTTTTCTTTTTGTTCTATAAATTTGGAGGAGCATTTTTGAGTGTCTATACTACCACCGGCCGACTCTGACAACATAAAATATATAAGCAAAAACTGCCTACCTTATTGTTTAGTGGCCACTATTTATGTTGTTCATCAAGCCAGCACAAAGTGGTCCTTTACCCACTGCTTCTTTCCAGTCCCTGTTCTGGTGCCAAATGTGGTGGCTTCTGCCATGTCTAGAAGAATCACTCTCTAAGTCTTGGGGTTTTGATTTTATTATCAAGAGACAATAAAACCGAGAAAGCTCTGCAGAACAGTCTGTCGAGTCTGTGTCGGTTCTCTATTTTATACAGTGCTTCTGAAGGCGTGCCCATGTTCAATAAATTTCATACTTATGGTTCTGTTTATCAACTCTTTTAATTTTTTTGGCTGTGTCTCCAGCTTGATTTTTTTATTATTTAGAATTAATTTTAAGTGAAACGAGGAGACATAATCATATATTATGTCTTTTGTCAAAACAGGACATGCATCTTTACCATATACTGTACTTTTGTAATGTGTGCACCAAGGAGGTCTCATCATATATTTTGTCTAATGTCCAAATAGAGTGTGCAGCTGCACCATATACACCATTGCACTCTCTGCACATTCCATTCTCATGCAGGCCTCTACACACAGGCAATTGCATGATTATAACAGTATAATAACTTGATACATAAATGGCTAGACTCAATTTGACCTGAACTTCCTGAAAAACGTCCCAGCGTGACATTAGTTTTGTCATGACCACAACATATTATCACGTTCCCATGAGTTATGTCGTGGTCACGAAAAAAACTAATGTCATGCTGGGAGATATTAATTCAGGTTTTCCCAGATGGCATATATATATGTGTGTGTGTGTGTTTGTGTGTGTGTGTGTGTGTGTGTGTTTCTTAAAACCTGTAAGAAACTCATTATTACATTTCTGTTTGTTTTTTTTTGCTGAATTTCTGTTACTTATATTATGTGCATAGTAAAAGGTGTTGTTTATTAATTCAAGATACCTAATGCATTAAATAACAGCAACTAACAAATTGACCCTTATTGTAGTGTTATCTTTTTTAATATTTTGAATTCTTGATACATTAATATTTCATAATTGCTTAATTCCTTTAGCAAGATAGATAGATAGATAGATAGATAGATAGATAGATAGATAGATAGATAGATAGATAGATAGATAGATAGATAGATAGATAGATAGATAGATAGATAGATAGTTTCAATTGAGGAACAGATGTTCATCAGATGAGAGTAACCACATTTGGTTTCTTTCCTCTAGCCAGCCATGGTGAATGAGGTGGAATGAAGCCGCTTAATTCTATGCTAAGTGTGGCATCAATTAAAGAAAAACACACCGCTTGGTATGCTGAGTATAGTATTTTTCTTTCATTAATACCAGGATGTGGTAGTGGGTGCTTAAAAACTGACACTGTTAACTATTAACCTAAAATCAATTACGTTCAGAATCCTTGCAATGATAGCTTGATGTTGAGTCCTGCTTTTTCGGCAGTCACATGTATGTAACTGTTCTTCACTAGAACTGACATACCATCTGTGGTCTAATAATCCTCAATATTCAGCTCAGTGCCTGCACACAAACAAACACACGTTGGCTTTCTATGGGATTTATGGGGTCATCCTATGGACGTAATGGTTTTTATACAGTAAAAACTGTATTTTCTATCCCATTACCCTATCCCTCACAGAAAAATTACTAATATTATATGATAAATAAAAAAATAATTTTGTATGATTTGAAAGCTGTTTTCCCCATTGGGACCAAAAAATTACTGGTATTACTACACTTGTTGGAACATTTGGTTCCCATAATATTAGGAATACCAGGTTGACACACCGGGAACATGTGTGTGCGTTGGTACACAATACTAGTTACACCAAAAGCACATAAAGGCATTTCATTTAGGAAAAAAAGCCTATATCTTTCAATTTAGAATGTTCCAATCTGATACTTTACATTACATTACATTTACATTTATTCATTTAGCAGACGCTTTTATCCAAAGTGACTTACAAATGAAGACAGTGGAAGCAATCAAAAACAACAAAAAGAGTAATGATATATAAGTGCTATAACAAGTCTCAGTTAAGTTAACACAGTACACGTAGCATGGGCTTTTAAATAATATATTAAATAAAGAGAAAACAGATATATAAGATACAGATATAAGAAAAATAGAGCAAGCTAGGGGAGGTCATTCCACCAGGAGGGAACATTTAATTTAAAAGTCTGTAAAAGTGACTTTGTGCTTCTTTTGGATGGCACAATCAAGCGATCTTCACTTGCAGAATGCAAGCTTCTAGAGGGAACATAAGTCTGAAGTAACAAATTTAGGTAAATGGGTGCAGAGCCAGTGGTAGTTTTGTACGCAAACATCAATGCCTTGAATTTTATTCGAGCAGCTATTGGAAGCCAGTGCAAATTGATAAACAGAAGTGTGACGTTATTTTTGGCTCATTAAAAATTAATCTTGCTGCCGCGTTCTGGATTAATTGTAAAAGTTTGATAGAACTGGCTGGAGGACCTGCCAAGAGGTCATTGCAATAGTCCAGCCTGGACAGAACAAGAGCTTGAAAAAGGAGTTGTGCAGCATCTTCCGAAAGAAAGGGCTTGATCTTCTTGATGTTGAATAAAGCAAATCTGCAGGATCGGAGAGTTTTAGCAATGTGGTCTGAAAAAGTTGATCATCAATCATAACTCCAAGGCTTCTAGCTGTTTTTGAAGGAGTTATGTGCCTAACTTGATGGTGAAATTGTGATGAAACGATGGGTTTGCTGGAATCACAAGCAGTTCTGTCCTGCCAAGGTTGAGTTGAAGATGATGGTCCATCATCCAGAAAGAAATGTCTGTTAGACAAGCTGAGATGCGAATAGCTATCGCCGGATCATCAGGGTGGAATGACAGGTAGAGTTGATACTTAGTATCAGAATTATCATGAGCTGCATGGGGAACTGAAGGTTGAGGATCCAAATGCAGAAATGAAGACACAAAAAATCCAAACAATGACAGAGTTCATGGCTGGGGCAAATGGAGAAATCCAGAATAACAGTCAAAGTAACAAAACACAAGAGAACCAGGATACAAGGCTTAGAAATGCAGTTATTACACATGAAAGAAAATGAACAGCTTCTGTACTGACAAAATAAAGTTAATGAGACACAGGAGAAAGCAATGAGCGCTGATGAATCTGTACAAAGGATAATGGGCAATGTAGTCCATGACAGTGACTATAGTCTGGTGTGGAGTGCCCTCTAGTGGACAATCAGGGCACTTCAGCTGGTGCAAGTGACAGGTGTTAAGTGCTTCATGTGGTGGCATTCACATTAAATATTTTATTATCACTACTACTATCTACTGAACTCAAAAATAAAATTTAATATTACATGGATACTCCACCCCAAAATTAACTTTTTGTTATTAATCACTTACCCTCATGTCGTTCCAAACCCGTAACATCTTTGCTCTCTTCGGAACACAATTTAAGATATTTTGGAGGCTTGTGACTGTCCCATAGACTGCCAAGTAAAATACACTGTCAAGATCCAGAAAATATTAAAGGGTTAGTTCACCAGAGAATCTTCTTCTACTCACCCTTGAAGCATCTTACTTGTATGACTTTCTTCTTTCAGAATAATCCAGTCTGAGTAATATTAAATATTGTCCTTGCTCTTCCAAGCCTTTCAATGGGGTTGAGCTGTCAACAGGTTTGTTGTCAACAGTTCAGAAAATGTGAAATAAAGAAATAACTTCCCTCACACGGCTCCGGGGGGTGAATAAAGTCCCCCTGTAGCTAATCCATGCATTTTTGTAAGATATATCCAGATTTCAAATGTAATAAACACTTTTTTTCTCAATTCTGCTGACTGTGGGGAACCGGAAGACGTGCAGGCGGACATCGTAGCTCGTCAGTGCTGGGTGGTTAGTGATGAGCGCAGTGAGAGAACAAATCAAATGCAGGTCACAAATTAAAAGCACAAAATGAGGATTTGTAAAGAAAAATGTTGGAGGATTTCGAAATAAGCCAAGAGGCTTTCTTTTGCTCCTACATTTCCCAGAGGCACATGCATGATGCATACGTCTTCCATCTTATTCACCCCCTGGAGCCGTGTGATGGACGTTTCATTACAGATACACGCACTTTATTCCACGTCTTCTGAACTGTGTACAACGAACACCCCCTTACCCCATTGAAATGCTTGGAAGAGCAAGGAAATTTTTTATATAACTCCGATTGGATTATTCTGAAAGAAGAAAGTCACATGAATCAAGTACGCTTTGACGGTGAGTAGAAGATGGACGAATATTCATTCTCAAGTAAACTAACCCTTTAAAAGCATCGTCAGAATGGTGCATCTGCCATCAGTGGATCAACCTGTTTTCTTTCAAATCAAAGCTTATATACACAAAGAAAACATCCTTGTGGCATGGCTGACATAGAAGGGGGGTTCCCCTCATTAGAAATGTGATGAAAGATTTTCATCTGTTTTATACAGCAGTTCAGTTCAGTTTCAGTTTATTGTCCCCTAAGGGAAACTTAGAGCCAGGTAAACACACAGGTAGCACAACAGGTAAACACCACATACACATACGAATAACAATACAAACTACTAATTAAAAACACTGTTTCACTACTACTCATCTAAATCAAGAATTATGCAAGTTTAGCAACCGAATTGCACTTGGTATAAAAAAGTTCTTTGTCCTATTGGATTTAAAACGAGGGACTCTGAATCCCCTGGTCTAAGGAGAGGACCTCAAAAGAACAATGAAGGGGGTGATTTACACAGTCCAATATGGCATCTGCTTTCCTCATAACCTGCCTCTCATAAATATTTGTCAAGGAAACCTGTGGGCAGCCTATTGACTTACCAGCCACCTTTACAATATAGCTGGGGTTATTTTTCTCCCTCAGGCTGATGCCCCCATACCAGGCAATAAAAGCAAAAGTAAGGACAGATTCAATAAAAGGTTTATAAAATAAAGACTGGATAACCTTATCAACATTAAAAGAGTTAAGCTTCCTTAGGAAGTACAATCGTTGTTGTCCCTTTTTACAGATCATCTCTGCATTTATGTTAAATTTAAGTTTATTGTCTATCACAGTGCCCAGATATGTGTACTGCTCTACCACCTCTATGCTGATTCCTTTTATATAGGTGGGTGGAGGAGAACCAGATTGTTTTCTCCTCAAATCTATGAGCATATCCTTGGTTTTAGAGGTGTTAAGATGGAGAAAAGACCTGTCACACCAACTTACAAACTCATCGACCACTGGCCCATGCTGAGATTCATGTTTCTGCAGTAAACTGACAATAACTGTATCATCCGCATATTTCAGGATGTGTCTATTACTATACTGACTGCTACAATCGTTAGTGTAGAGGATGTATAGTAAAGGTGAAAGTACACAACCCTGCGGGGAGCCAGTGGAAGAGACACGCCTTCCAGAGAGACAACCATTCACCTTAACTTGCTGTGTTCTGTTAGTTAAAAAGTCCATAATTAAGCACACAAGATTACTCTCAATGTTAAATTCTGATAATAATTTACTGACTAAAGCATTTGGCTGGATAGTATTAAAAGCAGAAGAAAAATCCAAAAACAAGAGCCTGGCATGTATACCAGGACCCTCTAAATGTCTATACAGGAGATTTAAAAGTGTAATCTTGGCATCCTCTACCCCTCTGCTAGCCCTATATGCAAATTGCATGGGGTCCAGGGCCCCACCCACCCTGAACAGCAGAAGCCGCTTTACAATCCTTTCAAATGACTTCATGACCAGTGAGGTCAATGCCACTGGTCTGAAGTAATTTAGTGTGCTCACAGAGTTGCCCTTTGCCACTGGAACTATGATAGACTCCTTCCAAGCCATTGGGACCCTTCCCTGTTCCCAGGAAATCTCAAAGATGTCGGCAAACACCCCACAGAGCTGCTCTGAACAGCACTTCAACAATCTCCCAGTAATTCCATCCGGTCCTGGACTCTTATTTACCTTAATTCTCTTTAATACTGACCTAACCTCCTCTTTTGTAATTGAGAAAGGAATAGATTTTACCTGAGCCTGTTCCTCCATTAATTTCTTTAGTTTGTCTGAAAAGTCATGAATATCAAATATGAAAAACAGGTGATCAATGCTTCAGATAACTCACTATCATTTGTATACATTGGCAATTGGACTGATTTTTTTGTGTGTTTTTTGCAACCCTATCATTCTTTTCACCCCATCCCATGCTACCTTCAGGTTGTTACTGCCCAGTCTTTCCTCTATCTTATTTTTATATTGCAATTTAGCCTTCTTGATTTCTGCTCGGACCTCCTTCGTTGCCTCCCTAATTTCATGCTCATCCCCCTTATGAAAAGCACTATGTTTTTCATTAATACTTGTTTCAATGAGCTAGTGACCCATGGCTTATTATTTGCATACACTTTTACATATTTTTTGGGAATAATAGAATCCACACAAAGAAATATAGCAACATACAGCGTCAACAAGCTCATCAATATCTGAAGCAGAGTCAATGAAAACAGACCAATCGGTGTAGTCAAAACAACCTTGTAATTTCAGAACTTACTCTTCGTCCCAGATCTCAATCTCTCTAGTTTAAACTTCCCCCCTTTTGAGTATAGGTCTGTACATCGGGATGAGATTAATAGTACAGTGATCTGAAGATCCTATGGGAGCCAGAGGGGAGGCCTTATAAGCCTCCTTAATTGAACCATAGCATTTGTCCAAAGTCTTATTTTTTCTAGTTGGATATGTGACATATTGATAAAAATTGAGGGATTTACTCGGTTTGCAATTATTAAAATCCCCCATAAGCAGACATGGGGTATCCGGGGAAAGAGATTGAAGTCTTTTAGTCACTTTACGAATAATATCGGCAGCAGTTTGTATGTTTGCTTTGGGTTGAATATATATTACATCACAAATATCTGGGGAAATTCTCTCGGGAGATAGAACGGACGAACGGAGATGAAAAGCAGTTCGATGTTAGGAGTGCATATCTTTTCCCTGACGATGATGTTGCTACACCACCGCTGGTTTATATATACACACACTCCACCACCCTGAGATTTCCCCATGACTTCAGAGTCTCTATCCATCCTAACAGGCGCCCCAAAGCCGCTGATCGATAAGTTTGTGTCGATGTCTTTAGACGACAGCCACGTCTCACTGAAGGCCATAATACAGGCGTTCCTGTATTCCTGTAGATAGTTCGAATTTGCTTGTAGCTCATCAATCTTATTTCTGAGTGACTGAGCATTTACAAATATTATTGAAGGGAGCGGAATATGTCGTATTTTTTGTTGTTTTAACCGGAGTCGTACGCCACCTCTCCTTCCTCGCTTCCTCTCTTTACGAGAGTTTTTGCAACCATTTCCAGGAGACCTGCGCCTAGAGATCTCGGCTAGAATGTCTTCAGATACAAGCGGGTCCCAGTATATATTTCCCATACGCGGATTGTCCCATCGCATCAAACATTCCCGAGAGTATGTCCTTACCGGCTCACATTGCTGGCTGTGTTCGCCTTAGACATAATAAATCCATAAAGTCCATTAGATGACAACGTAGTATATCTCCATGGCGACTGCTTAAATGAACAATTGTGTCTAATCCATTTCCATCAAACAACGATTCAAAACAAGAAACTTATTTAGCACTTCTTGACAAACAAACGCAGACAACAACACACCTGCTGCTGGTCGCTACAACAAGAGTAACTGCTGTTTTACAATTTTGAGCATGCAATAGTTTATTGAAGTTGATTGTAAAGCCATGGCTCATGTTCAAAATGGTAAAACAGCAGACCTTGGAATAAGAATGAAAGATACTAATATTAGTGTAGATGCCATTTTTCTTACAATGTAAAGAGTACATTGGGTGTTATGGGAAGTGTTCCCAGTTCCAGTAGACCTAAATTATGCAGCCTAACAATTCTTTTACAGATTTGAATGATAGAAATGCCATAGTGTATTATGTGTATGCCAAGTTAAAGAGATGGGTGTGCCTCCTGAACAACACCAGGTATTTTTTTCAAGAGTTTAGATGCTAAATAGGAAAAGGATCTGCCGCCCTCAGTTGATTTTGATATTCTCTGTATTATTAAATGGCTAAAGTTTTGGACTATAATGCGATATGATCTTGCTCAAGTATTGAGGAGCTTAACCATTCAGGCTTTATAAATAAAAAGCAAGAGTTTATAACATATTCTTTGTTCGGTAAAGAGCCAGTGCAGAGTTGACAGAAACGGGCTAATATGGTTGTACTTCTTGGCTCTATTAAGAACTCTAGCTGCTGCGTTTTGGAGCAGCTGGAGTTTGTTTATCACGTGCACAGAATAACTAGCCTGACTACGTCAGACTTCGTACTTCCGCTCAATTTCATTTCACTTCTATAATCAGTCTGAGATAGCGACCTATCTCCCAGTTTTCCTCTGGCCTCAAAACATCCGGCAAATCAACAAACAGAGGGTGGGCTGAAAGCCATAACATAGATGCAAAGCGCCGAATGTAAGATCGCAGTTTAGATTAGGGAAATCAAAAATGACAATGGACATGGAGACACGGGATGCTATTCACAGAGTGTTTGTTTTACATTTTGAATGGAGGTGATGTCGTGGCCCTAATCTCGACGGGTTTTGGGAAAAGTTTAATTTATCAACTGTTACCGATCGTCAGCAAGAAACTGGGGAGGCCAAAGTCCAGCAAGGAGATAATTGTGATTGTGTCCACCTTGGTTGTTTTCATGGAGGATCAGGTTAAAGATGCATGCGAAACATGCTCTATGTTTTTTGTTTTTTCTCGCAGCATACCTGTGTTTACTACAGAAGTTCGAGGCGACTGAGCCGGCACATAACACACGTCATAATCAAACGTTATGTGATTGGCTTATGGGTAACCAATGATTTTAAACTTCAAACAAGCTAAATTGAGCAGTTAGTTTAATCAATCAAGTGAGATCACTTACCAGAGAGACTGTATTCAGTCCCAGTCAACATTTGTATGTCGGGCCCCTGTAGGTTTGACATGGGCTGAAAAGGTTGGCCCAAAATGTGATTCTCTGTGGGTTTCATAATGGCCCAATGCCAATTGCTCACATAGATTTCATATGGGATTGTACTTGCCAACAGGTGGGCCCCAACTGGGCAACATGTGCAATACCCATCTTGGCCCCAGCTTTATTTTTTGTGGGTACTACAAGGTTACTACATTGGCTGAAATATGGGTTGTAAGTGAGTTTGTCCACGGGTTCTATGTTGGCCACATGCAGCATAACCATGTGGGTTTCATGTAGGATTTCACTGAGTTTTAGGAGGGCCCAACTAGAGATCAGCAAAACCTATCTGGGTGTTAAGGTAGGCCCAACAAGACAATATGCTTTATGCTCACCTGGGAAAAAAATAATTATAATAAATGAAATGTTTTCACCATCACACAAACAAAAAAACAAAACATTTTGTTTAAAGCACACAGTGAGATTGAAATTTCTTAAAATTTACATTTTATTGAGATAAATCATATTATGCTATATTCTGATACCTAATTTTTAAAATGTATGTAACTGTTAAAATAAACACACATTTTGAACCTGTTTTTGAACCAGTGTTTAATGAAAGCTTTGAACATTTGCACAAGAAAAAAAAACGGGGACAGTTAGAAGCAGCAGCAACAATACATTTTTCAGTACTGCTTACACTGCAGACAGACATTTGTACATTCTTTTGTACCAATTTTGAGAGTTCTTGCCAGTTGATCTTTGACATCACTGCAGTCTTCTGAAGAGCTTCTGCAAAAAAAAAAAATATGTTTATTATTATTATAGATATAAAGCTATATAATATTTATATTTATATAAGACTTTTGTGCTCAGCTGAATCATGGTAATACTAAAAATGATAAAAAATAATGAATTAATTAATTAATTCATTTTTTTTTTACTTTGTCAGTAGCAGTGTTGGGAAGGTTACTTTGGAAATGTAATAGGTTACAGATTACAAGTTACCCTGTTTAAAATGTAATAGTAGTGTAACTTTTTCAATTACTTTATTAAAGTAATGTAACTAATTACTTTTGAGTACTTTTTGATTACTTTTCTAAATTTGTGAAAATTAAAGAATAATAAATAAAAGCATATACATCAACTTAAATACAGTTATCTAATAAGCATGTGACGTATTCTGTGTACTAAACTCCTGAAACATTGGTGTTTTTTTAAATTGCTAGTTTTCTCAAAATAAGTAAAATGCACATGAAGTGACACAGAGCAGTTCTAGAAATTATGTTTATGTGCTCGTGTACTCCTATACTGAGGCGGCAGAGGTTGAAAACACTGCGAGCTTCAGTAGGCCTATGTGTAGTAAATGAAACCATGTCTTTGCCATTCATTTACAGGAGGGGCGGACTGGGAAAAAAAATCAGACTGGAAAATTCAAACTCATACAAACAATTTCATGGACAAAACTATTTTTTGTATGGACCTGACATAAAAAAAGGTTTAAATCTTTAATTTGGGGACATGCAAAATAATTAAAAGTTCTCTACTGAACTGCACCTTCACTTCCATTTTTCTCTTCAGTCTCTTTATTTTGCCCTGTTATCCATCTCTCTCATGACTTTAATACTCAAGATTGAACAAAACTATACTTTACAATACAATACTCTACAATACTACAATATCTTTATAGAAAAATCCTAATACTGTACACGAGTCATGTTTTTCCCTTACAAAAATTAACCATGCTTTTTATTAGCCTATATACAATAAAATAATAAATTATTTTTAAATAAATACATTTGTAAAATAATTTAACATTTGTGGTTACCACAATTAAACAATAGTAACCATTTATAGTAATATATTAAAATGTTAATTTTCGTAAGGGTTGTGTTGTTGTCTGTCGTAGCTCCCCTAAACCTATAAAAAAAAAATCTGTTTTTTTTTTCAGCTAAATTACTACTGTAACATTACAACAGATAATAATGATGTCCTTTATATAGTATTTTGAGTGATGACTGATGAGCAACGTGCTGCTGCTTGATTAAATATATAAAAAAACAAAGACAAAAAAGCATCTTTACAGATGAAACTGACCTGAAACCCTGAACAGTAGTTCTGCTTCTCTGCTCCAGCTGTGCGCTTCCACAGTCCACTCTATTCTCTCTCGCGCGAGTCATGACTAACACTTCATGACTTATTAGAGATTTAATTATCAAATGGCGGATTCGCAAATGATCGCTTTAGTACATTCAGCGTGCAATTATATAATAACAATATTAAAATAGAGGGCCAAATCATCTGCCAGGCCACCGGGAATTGTCCCGGTTCTCCCGGTGTCCTGTCTGCAACTGATTTCCAACACGCAGAATGTGCAAGTCATATATTGCATTTTTGGGGCTTAATATTCACAGACACTAGTCCATGTCATGTTTTGATTCAAGTGTACTGACCTACTTTTGATTTAGTCATCCAAAATGTGGCATATTCCGTCCGCGTTAGGCATCCCGTTTTTATGACTGGATTCTACGAACCAGACTGTGTTTCCGCATACCGGAGATTAGGGCGGTATGTCTCAGAATAGTCAGTGCAGTTTGGGAAAGAAATCAGTTAAATCTGTATGTGGATGTGTGTAAATATTCAAACGTAATCGTTAAATATTTCATAAGTAACTGTAATTTAATTACTCATTTTTTCGTAGTAACTGTAACTAATTACAGTTACAATAATTTTGTAATTAAATTACGTAACGCCGTTACAAATAACTAGTTACTCCCCAACACTGGTCAGGAGGATGATGTAAGAGGATGCTGCCCTCCCTTACAGTAAGGAAAACAACAAAGTAAAAACCAAAGTGTTTACATGCCATTCTGATAGACAGCTTTTCTAGGATGTGTTTAGTAAACATGAAATATTATGTTACTTACACATTAAAATACCATATGAAATAACTTATGCTAAGAAAAAACAACAACAACAACAACTTCAATTGGAATGCGCAATGCATTGGAATATCACTGGAAGGGCTAATTAATTGAGAATTACTGTTTATTACTGTTAGACAATTCTTATTTCAATTTGTAATGAAAAAATCAGCTTATAATGCTGGCATATGCATTTGAGATATTTAGGGCCCGAGCACAGAGGTGCGAGGACCCTCTTGGATCTGCTTTGTTTATTATTATTATTAGGGCCCGAGCACCGATGGTGCGAGGACCCTCTTGGAATTGCTCCATTTATTATTATTATTATTATTATTAGGGCTCAAGCCCGATGGGGCGAAGAGCCCTATTGTTCCCCTAAGGATTATTATTGTTATTATTATTATTATTATTTTTATTTTTTATTAAAGCTTCCGGGGGTTTTTGGGGGCCTTAACATGCTCAAAAACACTTGAAAATAGGCACACACATTGGAATCTGCGGCCATCAGGACGACACAGAGACTGGGACCGGGGCGTGGCACAGGGACTCTACAGCGCCAACTGGAACACAGTCAGAAATCTTGAACCATAGCTCACACACACTTGCATGTATTTATATGTAACTCAGTACACGTATAGATCTCATTGAGCTGAACAACTTTGCACTCTATGTCATAGGCTCCGCCCAACAGGAAGTCAGCTATTCAGGGCTGTTTAAAAAAAGCATGCTCTGGAATTTGATATACTTGTCATAGGTTTTTTACTTGATTGCCACCAAACTCGGTCAACATGATCAAGACATTGGGGGTGTCCAAAAACACATATCAGCATTATTTATAGCTAGACAATGGAAAAAGCTTTTAAAAGGGCGTGGAAGAGGCACTCTATAGCGCCACCTTTTGTCAAAAGTTGGGGGGGGGGTTAGTTTTAGCTACAGACACCAAACTCGGTACGTATATTGTTCTTATCAAGACGGACAACTTTCTAATTCCCAGTCATCAGTTACGACCAACAGGAAATCGGCTATTTTGATTTGAATATGGATTTTTGAAAAAATTGAGCTGTGATTTAATGCATACTCCTCAGAGGAAAGTTCACTATACTCACCAAACTTTGTCTACATGTTGCAAAAACATTGAGGAACTTAAATTGCGAACGGATTTTGGTTAGCTTGAACGGTTTTGTCGTGGTGATTTTTTGAAATGACAGTAAAAAGGGAATCATTAATTGTCTTGTATTTTTAAATTGCAGCTTCCAAACACTTAAAAGCATTTTTTCATACAGAGATCAAATCATTCTGAGGAAATATGCATAGTTTCATGACTTTACAACACTGTATGATTAAAAGAAAATAAAAAAAAGCGTCAGACATATCAACTCACCCTGTCCCTCTGTTTGAGGAATGTGTGCTGACTGAGTGTGTGTGTGTGTGTGTGTGTGTGTGAGTGGGGGATGGGCATGAGCTGAGTGGCAGAGAGACAGAGAGACAGAAAGAGAGAGAGAGAGAGAGAGACTTAAACATCTCTTTAATCCCCAGAAAAAAAACTGTATTTTAATTGTTATTTTTTTAGTTGTTTTCATTACAGCTTAAGAAATCTCTTAGGCCTTTTTTTACATACATACATACAGACAATAAAAGTCTTGTATGTTTAAATTGCAGCTTCCAAACACTTCAAAGCATTTTTTCATACAGAGATCAAATCATTCTGAGGAAATATGCATAGTTTCACGACTTTACAACACTGTATGGCAGGCCCGGCGCCACAAGGGGGCAAAAGGGGGCAATGCCCCCTCAGCTCTGACTTGTGCCCCCTCTATTTAATTTTTGTATTCATGGTTAAAAATAAAATGTTCAACCTTTTGAGTTAAATAATAATTGAACCTTATCCCCATGGGATTTTGAATGTTCAGTGTTGTGATTCGTGACATTACTGCCTGATTCAAACGTCTTTCGCGTTGGTTGGCGCTGAGCCAGATAATGACGAGCTCAACGCTGTCATATATCACAGCTATGCAGTGTTTTCAACCTCATAATGTTTATTTTAGATTTCAAACATTTAAATACACATAAGCACTGCTAAAACAACAGCCTACATTTGGAGTTTGTAAAATACACACTGATATCTGTGGAAGCAAGTGGTAGTGTCGTGTTGGTTGGCGCTGAGCCAGAGACAGACGAGCTCAGCGCTGTCATATCACAACTATGCATGCAGTGTTTTCAACCTCATAATGTTAATTTTAGATTTCAGACATTTAAATAGGCTACACATAAGCACTGGTAAAACAATAGCCTACATTTGGAGTCTGTGGAAGCAGCAATAACAATCTATTCAAATATAATTTGTTGACGTGTGTTTTTCATATCAGACAAACACAGTGGAAGTAGGCTAACTATAAAGTTTACTCTATTGTTAGGGTTTTTAAACGACCAAACACACTCACTTAAACATATTTGAGAATCGGAATATCAGATAGTTGATGACATGGTAAGTAAGTTTGTGTATATTTCGAATAAAAAAGGAAAAACGAAATGAAGGATAGCCTACATCTGTTATACAGTGTTATTATTGTGGCTGCGGTGTTTCACGTGACAAATATGATGCGTTGCCATGGAAACATTAAGGGGGAACGTTCTAAAATAACTGTCGCCTTGAAAAATCTTACTCTCGGGAGTCAGTTATATAGAATATTTTAAACTTGTGTGAAAACAGTGTGAAAGTGTTAATTATTCATAATAAATGACGCTGGCTTATCTTTTGTCAACTGTGTGATTTCCTGAAAATACAGTTGTTACTAAGGAGATTCAGTGCCAAATCAAGGACACTGCAGCTCTTCTAAAAAGGTATAGGACATGATCTATCATCATTACGCTGTTTAAAATTTGCTAGTCTCTGGTTAACTTACCTGCAGTTGCATATGGAGTGTTTTAGGGAGCGCTGTATTTAAAAATCTGTCGTTGCAAGGCGAGATCTCAGTGTGTATTAATCATTGATGGTGTAATAAAGTTAAGCCCCCTTAACAATTTCACATGCCCCCTCAGTCATTTCCTGCAGCCGGGCCTGCTGTATGGATAACAGAAAATTTTAAAACTGTCAGACTTCTCAACTGACATGATCTCACTCTGGCCACTCTGTCTGTGTGAGGGAAGGGAGGGGGAGTGTGAGGGGGTTGGTGACTGTGAATTTTTGGTGACTGACAGTGTGTGTGGATTGTAGGGAGGGGCTGTCTGGCAGAGAGAGAGAGAGACCTAATCATCTCTTGAAATCATCAGAAAATAAAATCAGTATTTTACATTGTTATTGTTTTTGTTGTTGCTAATGGTGGTGTTTTTTTCCTTTCATTACAGGTTAAGAAATCTCTTAGGCCTTATCCTTGTCTGACAGTTTTAGGGATTTAAAAACATCCCAAGAATCCTTATTTGTGCTGCAAATAATAATTTCAAACTCATTTGATACTGACCTATGACATCCTGTGACGTGACATGACATTTATTAATCTCATGGATGTAACAGTAAAACTCTTCAACTGACAGATTAAGCTGCAATGCAAGCAAAACTAGTTCACAAATGCTTATAGGTCATTTAAATCATTACAAAACACTAATAAATTAATAAATGCATTGGTAACACTTTATAATAACTGCACTCATTAGCTAAGCATTAGTAAATAGTCAGTTCGCGGTTATAAAGCCTTTTCCCTTAATAATAGTCATTATTAAGCAGTAATACATCTATAAATAAATTGTTCTTGGTTTAAAAGCACATATATTACAAAGGAGATTAAAGTCTCAGTTGTCTTATAAAATAAATAAATAAACACAACACAGTTTGATGCAGAATTCAGAAATATTTATTTCAAGATGCAATAAAAGGAAACTGTACACTAGAATAGGTTTTGAGAGATTCTTGAAGGACTCGCATCACCTCCTCTTGTACGACGGTTGGAGGAATATATCTTCCAGATAGTACCACCGCTCTATATGCAGAGTATGCAGTCTTCATAGGTCACCAACTCCCAGAGGGGGCACCATCCCAGTTGCTCAAAAAAAAAAGAAACGTGTGCCATTCTCCCATCCGCGCTCGCGACCGCTCGCACCTCATGTTTGCGGCTGAATGTTCGCAATTGATGGATGGACATATATGCCTGGGTAAAGGACATCAGCAATCCAGCACAGATAAAAGAAAACTAAAGAAATTAAAAAAAAAACAGGCATAAAGTTGTCTTGACATTGGACATTTGAGAGTCTCAAATTTAGGGACCGTCTCTAAAGTTACATGTGATATTGTTATACACTTTTCTAACGTCAGTAGCATTTGAAGAGAATGACTAACAATCATAAAAACAACTGTAATTGTTCATCTAGGTGACAGCTATAATGCACAATTAATTTGAATGTTTGATATTTATTACAACAAACTGTAAGTCATATGTAAATTATGCTACTTTTTCACATGGGCTCAAACGCAAATTTGAAGCTCAATAGCATTTGAGAAGAAAGACTTGCAGTCACAAAACAATTGTAATGTGTTCATTTAGGTGTCAGCTACAATACACACCTTATACATGTTTTATATATATTAAAATAAAGTGTTAGTAAAGTTATATATATTGTTCTGTGTATGTGATTTCAAAGTCTAGATTGGTCGGATTAACCCTTTAACTGCCGTATCCCTTAAAACTTGATTGCCAGAGGGTTACTGTAAATGCTTATGCCCGCTGGGCACAGTTTTCCCGATGCCACCGGGGTGGCGTTTGCACTGATGGCTTGAGCCCGCCATCGCTGCTTGCAGCTATATTTATTAGGGGCCAAGCACCGAAGGTGCGTAGGACCCTGTTGTGTTTGTTCCCGTTCTTATTAGGGGCCAAGCACCGAAGGTGCGTAGGCACCTATTGTTTTCGTTGGCGTTATTATTAGGGGCCAAGCACCGAAGGTGCAAGGCACCTATTGTATCTGTTAGCGTCATTTTTTTCTTCCGCCGCAAGTCTATGGCAGCCCATAGAACCGATTGCGGGAAAGTTGTATAATTTGGCACACTGATAGAGGACAGTCCCATCATTAACTACAGCAAATTTGAAGTCCCTAACTCCAACTCTCTAGCGCCACCACTTGTCCACAATTTCAATATTTTTATGCTAATATATTTTGAATCGTGAGCCAGAAAATGGAAATTCTGAAAATGGAAATTTTCCTATGAATCCTTGGCTCATGACAAGTCGAATGAACCCCAAAATTCAAAAATCGCAAGGTTTAGTTTTTTCGCTATTTTCGATTGTTTGAAAAACCTACTTTTTCGAACTCGTCCTAGATGGTTAGTCCGAATTTGACGAAAATTGGCTCAGGCCATCTTCAGACAATGCTGGCTAAAAGTTATGGAATTCAAGTTGATTCGTCAAACAATTCTCAAATAACATGTGAACAAATTTGATGAAAAGAACGCTAATAAGCATTTGAGGCTATATCTCAGCAACGGTTTGGTGTATTGAGACCAAACTTGGTGTGTGTTTTAACAAGCATGTCCTGAGCCTACCTGCAGTGTTCCGACGCAGTGCCACCTAGTGGTCAGGAGATATGAAAAATTCATATTTTTGGTTATAACTTCCGAATGGTTTGGCCAAAAATCACAAAGCTGGTCTCTTTAGATTCGGTGGGTCATGTCGAGTCGAACGATATCCAATTTTCCCGTGTCAGCCATTTTGGGCGTCGGCCATTTTGAATTACGCTTTAAAATGGTGTATTTTTTGAACGCATTACCGTATTGTTACGAAAATAATTACAAAAATGTTCGGCTCCATGCCCTGAAGGTCCTCAAAAAGTTTGGTGGCGGCACCACCTTGTGGTCAAAAGTTATAATGAAATATCACAAAAATGCTAATAACTTTTAAGTAAATTAGACAATTGAAATGAAAATAGTCTCGCCGTATTCTTTGGGTCATGCCAAGAACATAGATACCAATTATGCCAAAATTGGCCATACTTCGTGTCCGCCATTTTGATTAATGTTGAAAACATACTTTTTCGAACTCCTCCTAGACCGTTTTTTCCTCTGAATCCTTGGCTCATGCCAAGTCGAATGAACCCCAAAATTCAAAATCGCAAGGTTTAGTTTTTTCGCTATTTTAATTTTTTTGAAAAACCTACTTTTTCAAAATCGTCCTAGACGGTTAGTTCGATCTTCACGAAAATTGGCTCATATCATCTTCAGACCATGCTGGCAAAAATTTATGGAATTCAAGTTGATTCGTCCAACTGTTGTCGAATGACACGTAAACATATTTGACAAAAGCACGAAAAAATGCATGTGAGGCTATATCTCGGCAACGGTTTGGCATATTGAGACCAAACTTGGTGTGTGTTATAACAAGCATGTCCTGAGCCGACCTGCAGTGTTTCGATGCAGTGCCACCTAGTGGTTAGGAGATATGAAAAATGCATATTTTTGCTTATAACTTCCGAATGGTTTGGCCAAAAATCACAAAACTGGTCTCTTTAGATTCGGTGGGTCATGTCGAGTCGAATGATATCCAATTTTCCCGTGTCAGCCAATTTTAGGCGTCGGCCATTTTGAATTACGCTTTAAAATGCTGTATTTTTTTAACGCATTACCGTATCGTTACGCAAATAATTACAAAAATGTTCGGCTCCATGCCCTGAAGGTACGCAAAAAGTTTGGTGGCGGCGCCACCTTGTGGTCAAAAGTTATAATGAAATATCTAAAAAATGCTAATAACTTGAGTAAATTACACTATTTAAATGAAAATCATCTCTCTATATTCTCTGGGTCATGCCGAGAGCATCGATACCAATTATGCGAAAATTGGCCATACTTCCTGTCCGCCATTTTGATAAATGTTAAAAACCTACTTTTTCGAACTCCTCCTAGACCGCTAGTCCGATCTTCACCAAATTTGACGTGGATCATCTTCAGACCATGCTAGCAAAAAGTTATGGATTTCGTGTCGATATACGAAACGGTTCTTATTTAGCGCATCAACGAATTTACTGGAAGGGTGCCAAAATGCATTTGAGGCTGTATCTCTGCAATGCTTTGATATATTTGCACCAAACTTTGTATCTGTCATTGTCACCTCACACTGACCATGCCACATCAATTTGGTAACAGCGCCATCTATTGGTCAAGAGTAATAAATATTCATTAACCATGAATAATTACACTTTTAAAAATGCTAATAACTTTTTATTGCATTAGCCTATTTGAATGAAACTGGGCTCAAAATATTCCCTGGCTTATGCCGATAACATAGATACCAAATATTCCAGGGCAAGCTGAACTTCCTGCAAAGTTTATGGATTTTGTGTCAATAGACAAAACCGTTTTTGCATACCACAGCGACGAATTTGAAAGACAATGCCAAAATGACACTTGAGGCTGTATCTGTGGAATGCTTTGGCATATTGATATCAAACTTTTTGTGTGTTATTGTCATCTCACACAGAACATTCCAAACTAATTTGGTAACAGCGCCACCTATTGGTTACACGTGATAAGCCAATAAATCCTATTACTAGTTGTTTTGTTTATTGTTTTCAAGCCATTTTGCCTAAAATAATCTTAAAACGGTTTTAATTTCTCATTCCTGCTGTTCGTCTGAAGCTTGCTTCTGTAGTGCTTGGCCCCGTTATTGCTGCTTGCAGCTATATTTATTCTTCTTCTTCTTCTTCTTCTTCCGCCGCAAGTCTATGGCAGCCCATAGAACCGATTGCGGGAAAGTTGTATCATTTGGCACACTGATAGAGGACAGTCCCAACATTAACTATAGCAAATTTGAAGTCCCTAACTCCTACTCTCCAGCGCCACCACTTGTCCAAACTTTCAATGTTTGTATGCTAATAACTTTTGAACCGTAAGCCAGAAAATGGAAATTATTTTTTCCCTCTGAATCCTTGGCTCATGCCAAGTTGAATGAACCCCAAAATTCAAAAATCGCAAGGTTTAGTTTTTTCGCTATTTTCAATTATTTGAAAAACCTACTTTTTCAAACTCGTCCTAGACGGTTAATTCGATCTTCACGAAAATTGGCTCATATCATCTTCAGACCATGCTGGCAAAAAGTTATGGAATTCAAGTTGATTCGTCCAACCGTTGTCGAATGACACATAAACAAATTTGACGAAAAGCACGCAAAAATGCACGTGAGGCTATATCTCGGCAATGGTTTGGCATATTGAGACCAAACTTGGTGTGTATTATAACAAGCATGTCATGAGACTACCTGCAGGGTTTTGATGCAGCGCCACCTAGTGGTCAGGAGATATGAAAAATGCATATTTTGGCTTATAACTTCTGAATGGTTTGACCAAAAATAACACAACTGGTCTCTTTAGATTTGGTGGGTCATGTCGAGTCGAACGATATCCAATTTTCCCATGTCAGCCATTTTGGGCGTCGGCCATTTTGAATTACGCTTTAAAATGGTGTATTTTTTGAACGCATTACCGTATCGTTACGAAAATAATTACAAAAATGTTCGGCTCCATGCCCTGAAGGTCCTCAAAAAGTTTGGTGGTAAAAAGTTATAATGAAATATCACAAAAATGCTAATAACTTTTAAGTAAATTAGACAATTGAAATGAAAATAGTCTCCCCGTATTTTTTGGGTCATGCCAAGAACATAGATACCAATTATGCCAAAATTGGCCATACTTCCTGTCCGCCATTTTGATTAATGTTGAAAACATACTTTTTCGAACTCCTCTTAGACCGTTAGTCCGATTTTCACCAAATTTGACTCGAATCATCTTCAGACCATGCTGGCAAAAAGTTATGGATTTCGTGTCGATATACGAAACGGTTCTCATTTAGCGCATCAACGAATTTGCTGGAAGGGTGCCAAAATGCATTTGAGGCTGTATCTCTGCAAAGCTTTGACATATTTGCACCAAACTTTGTACGTGTCATCGTCACCTCACACTGACCATGCCACATAAATTTGGTACCCAGCCAACATTTCCATGTGGGCCCCATGTAGGTTTTTGGTGGGCTCTCAGTTGGGCCCTGGATGGGCAACCCAAATGGGACCCGTACATTTTTGTCCATCGGCTCCACGTGGGCCCCGTGTGTGTTCACCCATAGGGGCCCATGATGGTTCCATAGTGGGCTCCTAGTGGGGCCCATGTGGGTGTTCATTAGAGGGGCCCACATGGGTCCCAAAGGGGTTCTAATAACTGGGGCCAAGGTGGGCCACATACAAAACCCTTATGGGGCCCAGATGGGTGATTACACTAGACCCACAAATGGCCCTTAAATGGAGTTTTAGTGGGACCACAGTGGGTCAGAACTGGGCCCCATTTATATTTCTTTATTAATTCCTCTGGATAAAGTTAATGTGCTAATATGCAATAAAATTCTAAATTAAAATGTTTTATTTACCTCAAAAATTGGTGCTTAATACATTTTAAATTACATGTTAAAATATTTCAAATGTGAAGAAAATGACTTCAACTCAGAATCTCTAAATCACATTTTTTATTGGGTAAAACAAAATAAAACAAAACAGGATAAAAACGGGATAAAAATACGGTAACACTTTCTATGAAGCCCATATTTATAATACATTACAAGGGTACTCTTAAGCCATTATAATGAATGCATAATTCATTATATAAAAACGTATATGTTATATCAACTCGTGAATAATCATAACAATTATAATACATCATAATAGAATACATAATATAATTCATCATGGTTATAAGTTTAAGAGTATGATTATTCATAACACAATGAACACCATATTAAATCTACTTAATTTACAGTATAATGGAGTGTATCATATCTTGACATTGTTTATTTAAGATCTGCACAGTATCTTATTACAGCTTGTGAGTGGTTAGATGTTGAGTGTTACTTGAGTGTTTCCTTTGGAGCTAATGTTAATTGATGTGAGCTTAATACTCTTAACTGAAAAAAAGCAATATTTTATATGGTTACATTTTATTTTGATGGTCACCTTAGTCAATTATAAGCAGCTTTGCCACTACATCCCAACTAACTCTAATTAGGGTATTAATATGCTCAAGATTTGTAGAAACTAGTATGGTAGAATAAATTGACGTACTTGCAAAGACACCTATGTCAGTTTATCTGTTGGTTGACCATCAAAATAAAGTGTTAGCATATATTTACAGTAGCAGACGTAGTAATACTCTAATGACCGCTAGTTGATATAGTTGCAGAGTTACCCAACAGCTGTCTAAGGGGTACCATCAAAATAATCAAACTGATATTACAATAAAAATTGTTCAAAAGCAAATGTGTCATATTAAAAATTCATCTGATCTGATATCTGATCTTATGGCTGTTTGAGTGAAAACATTTTTTTTATTATAATTATTATTATTACTACTACTACTTATAAGTGGTCTTTGACCGCTTTAAGTAAAGTAGCATCAGAAAAATGGCAAGATATGACATTTATAATACATTATAACTATGAGAAATATAATCCATTGTAAAAGTGGATGCAACGTGTTCATTGTGTTATAAATAATCATACTCTTAAAAGCTATAACCACAAATAAGTAAATATATTAAACCTGTTCTTATGAATATTCATGAGATGATCCAACATATTATAAGTTGTATTATAATGCATTCCTTATAATGCTTTAAGAATACCCTTATTATGTATAATATGGGCTTCATAGAAAGTTTTAATACAAAAATACTTGAACAGAACAGGATGAAATGGCATTATTCCTGGGCCTGTGCAGACTTCTCAGCTTCATACCTAAAAAAACAGTAAAGAAAGAAAAACAGAAAAGGCAATTATTTTAAAATACTACTAAAACATTTACAAAAGCATTAAAAAGCATCCATGGTTATAATTAAGTTGTAACCAGTACTTCATATTTTTGCCCAAGTTATACTACTAAAGGTAATGTGAACAAGTTAAAAGTGACACTATTCAGTTTAGAAATGTAATTTTAAAAGTACTATTATTTTATTATATATTCAGTAACACAAGTAATTGCATCACACCAACAGCTTTATTCATTATTCATCTTTTATTTTTCAGAGCTGAACTTTAACAACACAGAATTACCAGAATATTAACCATATTTCAACAATGAACATACATATAGCCTACAAGTAAAATCATAGATAACACATTTTGCCAGTGGAAAATAAATTGTGTAAATATAAAAGTAAAAGTTTGAAGAGTTAATGTACTTAATTAGTAAGACTATACAACAATATTCAGAGAACACATATCATCACAAAACATATAAAATGGTCTTCTTTATGGAGACGACTCTTCCCGTCTGCCTCTCGATGGTCCAGCTGGTCAGTCAGCAGCACCACTGCAGGAGAGAAATGATAGTTAGTACGGCTTAATTGATAAAACAAACAAGACGACTTAAAGTGTTTTAAAGTTCCCCTACCTGTACCTATTTAACGTACTTGTACGACTTTTAGGTCTTCACAAGTCTCCCTATTGGTCTGCTGGTGTCACTGTGGGAGGAAAATACTAGTTTACTGGGAAAGTAAACAAGTAAAAGGACTATTCGACGAGTCTCCCTTCTGGTCTGACAGCTGCACTGCGGGAGGAAAAGACCAGTTAGCACAGCTTGACAGAGTTCACTCACACTATATTTTATAAAAATAATGTAGCTTTATATCTAGCAAACATCATCAGAATAAAAGGTATAAAGTTAACTTATCACACTCTTGTGGGCTTTCATCTTCACAATAAATCTGTCATGGTGCCATGCCATCGCACGAGGAGATGTTTGTGAAGTCCTAAAAATTACTAACACCTAAAATGCAACTCATTACACTATCTGTGCTGTCTGTTTTGGGGGGATAGACATGAATAAATCAGACATTATTTTAGTTTATCCCAATTTGATACTTTACTACATGTTAGGTGTGGATAAATTTATTATTCATGCAACAATGCTTATTACTGTAATATAGTTCATTAAAAAGCATTGCTATATGGATGATAAGAACTTGCTCTCATTAATGTTTTTATCAGGATTTTTGTAAAAGGTTTATGTGGCGAGTGGGGCGGGGCCGAGGGACGTGGGAACACGAGTGAGGCCGGCAGTGATTGGGCAAATCAGTGGCACCTGCGGCCCACCGCCGGTCTCGAGTCCCACGTAGGAGATGGAAGGATATAAAACTGGAGCGACGACAGTGAAGGACGAGAGAGGACCAGGCCTGGGCGTTATTTTAGGTTTTGGTTTTTATTTGTGCGCACCAGTCGTCCGTGAGGGGCTGGTGCGCTGTTTTGTGTTTATTTTGTAATTAAAGTCTTTGTTTGATTGTCCGCCGGTTCCTGCCTCCTTCTTCCCGATGACTAGGATGTTTTAATTCATTACAATTTACTACCAAACTGAATGAAATAGCATAGCATTCTTCGTGACCAGAGTTGGCATATTTCATTCTGTAACCTATACATTTTATGCTCTCCAAAAAGACATGTATAATATCTGGATCTGGCAAAACGACGGAGATGCACCCGTTTGGTGACCAAATAAAGTAACTGTCGTTAAAACACCTGGAGTCGTCTCGTTTGTTTTATCAATTAAGCCTTGCTAACCAGCATTTCCCTCCCACAGTGGAGCTGACTGACCGGCTGGACCATCATGAGGCAGGCGGGAAATGTTTTGACCTCTGGAGCACGCATCCTTATAAATGAGACACAGCTGATAATGTGTTCTCTAATTAAGCACATCAACTCTTCAAACTTTTATATTTACACCATTTATTTTCAGCTGGCACATCCGACACGTTTGCCCACAAAGATAGCATTTTTAATCTATTATGAAGCAGACGTGCCTGTATGCGCTCACATTAAAAGCGTTTTTATGGAAGTGAAAACGCTTATGGTCGTTTGCGTTACACGCAGAAACATTCAGAAGCATTGCAACTTGTTTTAACCTCTGCCAAATGAATGTATAAATAAAACATCCTACGTTTGTAAGTAAGTAAGTGGTAAGTAAACTGCCAACATTTTATTTTTTTATACAACGTTAACGTTAACCCTTCAGCTACGACAGTAATCCCGACTGGCTTCGTCAAGTTTCATTAGTGACTCTGCCATTACTGTATTTTCAAATATTTTTTAAAAATATTTACATCCAATTATATAAAAGCAGCAGTAATTCGGCTAATATAAAGTTAAATATAATTATCTTACCTTGATAGTTTAGAGAGTTTGTCCATTGACACGCAGACGCAGACCGTGTTGAAGTGGAGAGTAGCAACCGTTTTTTTTTTTGAATGAGAAGGGGCGGGAAGACAGCCACGCCAATCATCGCATGACTCAATGACCGCATAACACAAGTGCTTTTAGATTATAAGAAGAAAAACCCTTTGAGATACTTATAATTATAAATAATAAAATAGGATTATTCATAAAATAAATAATCTTGCATTGTTATATTATGATATAACCCTAAATTATATAAAACATGAAATGCATACAATTAAATCTATTTAATTGTTATGATTATGTATAGATCATGTATAATGCTATAGCTACCCATAACTGCATAGAAATAAATAATCTGCAAAAAAAAAAAAAAAAAGGAATTTAAATGTATATAACTATAAATATATCCTAATATAGCCCAAATGTGGCCCATCTGGGACCCACAAATAAACAATAATGGGCAGCCTAACTGGGGCCCATAACTGTATCCAAGCTGGGGCCCACATTCAGCCCATCAAAGTGCCCACTCTGAGCCCATGCCCAGTTGACACCCACATAGCCCAGATAAATCCCATGTGGGCCCACATGGACATGTTGGCTGGGTAACAGCGCCACCTATTGGTCAAGAGTAATAAACCATTCATTAACCATGAATAATTACACTTATAAAAATGCTAATAACTTTTTAATGCTTTAGCCTATTGCAACAAAACTGGTCTCAAAATATTCCCTGGCTTATGCCGACAACATAGATACCAAATATGCCAGATTAAGCTGAACTTCCGGTCCGCCATTTTGATTTATGTTGAAAACCTACTTTTTCGAACTCCTCATCAACCGTCATTCCGATTTTCACCAAAATTGAATCAGATGATTTTCAGACCGTGCTGACACAAAGTTATGGATTTTGTGTCGATAGACAAAACCGTTTTTGCATACCACAGCGACGAATTTGAAAGACAATGCCAAAATGACACTTGAGGCTGTATCTGTGGAATGCTTTGGCATATTGACATCAAACTTTTTGTGTGTTATTGTCATCTCACACAGAACACACCAAAATGATTTGATTACAGCACCACCTGTTGGTCAAAAGTGATAGGCCTTTTAATCTTATTACTAGTGGTTGTCTTTATGATTTTTTAGCCATTTCAATTACAATCATCCTAAAATTGTTGTAGTTGCTCATTGTTGAATTTTGTGTGATGCTCCATGCTATGCTTAGCTCTTCAATTTGCCGGTGGAGTGCTTGGCCCCGTAATTGCTGCTTGCAGCTATATTTATGGGCCAAGCACCGAAGGTGCGTAGAAACCTATTGTTTTCGTTGGCGTTATTATTAGGGGCCAAGCACCGAAGGTGCGTAGGCACCTATTGTAATCGTTGGCGTTATTATTCTTCTTCTTCCGCCGCAAGTCTATGGCAGCCCATAGAACCGATTGCGGGAAAGTTGTATAATTTGGCACATTGATAGAGGAAAGTCCCAACATTAACTATAGCAAATTTGAAGTCTCTAACTCCTACTCTCTAGCGCCACCACTTGTCCAAACTTTCAATGTTTGTATGCTAATAACTTTTGAACCGTAAGCCAGAAAATGGAAATTCTTTTTTCCTCTGAATCCTTGGCTCATGCCAAGTCGAATGAACCCCAAAATTCAAGGTTTAGTTTTTTCGCTATTTTCAATTATTTGAAAAACCTACTTTTTCGAACTCGTCCTAGACGATTAGTCCGATTGCCACGAAAATTGGCTCAGATCATCTTTAGACCATGCAGGCAAAAAGTTATGGAATTCAAGTTGATTCATCCAACCGTTCTCGAATGACGCGTGTACAAATTTGACGAAAAGCACGCAAAAATACACGTGAGGCTATATCTCGGCAACGGTTTGGCATATTGAGACCAAACTTGGTGTGTGTTATAGTAACCATGACCTGAGACTACCTGCAGTGCCACCTAGTGGTCAGGAGATATGAAAAAATGCATATTTTTGCTTATAACTTACGAATGGTTTGGCCAAAAATCACAAAACTGATCTCTTTAGATTCAGTGGGTCATGTCGAGTCGAATGATATCCAATTTTCCCGTGTCAGCCATTTTAGGCGTCGGCCATTTTGAATTAAGTTTTAAAATGCTGTATTTTTTTTACGCATTACCGTATCGTTACGAAAATAATTACAAAAATGTTCGGCTCCATGCCCTGAAGGTATGCAAAAAGTTTGGTGGTGGCGCCACCTTGTGGTCAAAAGTTATAATGAAATATCACAAAAATGCTAATAGCTTTTGAGTAAATTAGACAATTGAAATGAAAATGGTCTCCCCGTATTCTTTGGGTCAGGCTGAGAACATAGATACCAATTATGCCAAAATTGGCCATACTTCCTGTCCGCCATTTTGATTAATGTTGAAAACTTACTTTTTCGAACTCATCCTAGACCGTTAGTTCGATCTTCACGAAAATTGGCTCATATCATCTTCAGACAATGCTGGCAAAAAGTTATGGAATTCAAGTTGATTCGTCCAACCGTTGTCAAATGACACGTAAACAAATTTGACAAAAAGCACGCAAAAGTGCAAGTGAGGCTATATCTCGGCAACGGTTTTGCATATTGAGACCAAACTTGGTTGGTGTTATAACAAGCATGACCTGAGACTACCTGCAGTGTTTCGACGCAGCGCCACCTAGTGGTCAGGAGATATGAAAAATGCATATTTTGGCTTATAACTTCTGAATGGTTTGGCCAAAAATAACACAACTGGTCTCTTTACATTCAGTGAGTCATGTCGAGTCGAATGATATAACATTTTCCCATGTTGGCCATTTTAGGCGTTGGCCATTTTGAATTATGTTTTAAAATGCTGTATTTTTTTAACACAGCATCGTATCTTTAAAAAAATAATTACAAAAATATTTGGCTCCATGCCCTGAAGGTACTCAAAAAGTTTGGTGCCAGCGCCACCTTGTGGTCAAGAGTTATAATGAAATATCACAAAAATGCTAATAACTTTTGAATAAATTAGACTATTGAAATGAAAAGTGTCTCACTATATCTTGTGGGTCATGCTGAGAGCATCGATACCAATTATGCAAAAATTGGCCATACTTCCTGTCCGTCATTTTGATAAATGTTAAAAACCTACTTTTTCGAACTCCTCCTAAACCGCTAGTCCGATTTTTACCAAATTTGACTCGGATCATCTTCAGACCAAGCTGGCAAAAAGTTATGGATTTCTTGTCGATATACGAAACGGTTCTCATTTAGCGCATCAACGAATTTGCTGGAAGGGTGCCAAAATGCATTTGAGGCTGTATCTCTGCAATGCTTTGACATATTTGCACCAAACTTTGTATGTCATTGTCACCTCACACTGACCATGCCACATACATTTGGTAACAGCGCCACCTATTGGTCAAGAGTAATAAACCATTCATTAACCATGAATAATTACACTTTTAAAAATGCTAATAACTTTTTATTGCATTAGCCTATTTGAATGAAACTGGTCTCAAAATATTCCCAGGCTTATGCCGATAACATAGATACCAAATATGCCAGAGTAAGCTGAACTTCCGGTCCGCCATTATGATTTATGTTGAAAACCTACTTTTTCAAACTCCTCATAAACCGTAGGTCCGATTTTCACCAAATTTGAATCAAATGATCTTCAGACTGTGCTGACAACATCTTATGGATTTTCTGTCGATAGACGAAACCGTTTTTGCATACCACAGCGACGAAATTGAGGCATCATGCCAAAATGACACTTGAGGCTGTATATCTGCAATGCTTTGGCATATTGATACCAAACTTTGTGTGTGTCATTGACAAGTCACACAGAGTGCACCAAATTGATTTGATAAACAGCGCCACCTATTGGTCAAACTTGATAAGCCAAGAAATCATACTACTAGAGATTGTATTTATGTTTTTTTAGCCATTTCAATTACAATCATCCTAAAATTGGTTTAATTGCTCTTTGTTGCACTTCATGTGATGCTCCTTGCCATGCTTAGCTACTCAACTTTCCGCTGGAGTGCTTGGCCCCGTAATTGCTGCTTGCAGCTATATTTATTATTATTATTCTTCCTTTTTCCGACAGGAGTCTATGGCAGCCCATAGAACCGATTGCGGGAAAGTTGTTTTGGTTTGACATTCTGATAGAGGACAGTGCCAACATTAATTACACCAATTTTGGTGTGTCTAAGACATTCCCTCTAGCGCCACCAACTGTACAAAATTTCACTTTAATTTTGTTAATAACTTTTTAACCGTAAGACCAATCAACAAAATTCTTTTTTCCTCTGATTTCTGAGCTCATGCCAATTCGATTGCACCCTATGAAGTCCCTTTTCGTCATAGAAAGATGGCCGCCATTTTGAATTTTTTGAAAAACCTACTTTTTCGAACTCGTCCTAGACGGTTTGTCCGATTCACACGAAAATTGAACCAGATCATCTTCAGTCAGTGCTGACCAAAAGTTATGCAAATCAAATTTATCGTCAAACCGTTTTCGATAAACTCTCAAACAAATTTTACGTAACGCTTACAAAAACGGTTGTAAGGCTGTATCTCTGCAACGATTTATTCAGACCAAAACTTCAGATTCAGACCAAACTTGGTACATGTCATGACAAGCATGACCTGAGGCTACTTGCTGCGTTTCAGCGCAGCGCCACCTACTGGTCCGGAGATATGAAAAATGGCTATTTTTGCTTATAACTTCTAAACTGTTTGTCCAAAAATCATAACAATCATCTTGTTAGATTCAGGGTAACATGCCGAGTCGACTGATATCCAATTTTACCATTTCGGCCATTTTGACATTCGGCCATTTTGAATTTTGTGCTAAAATGCTGTATTTTATGAACGCATCAACGGATTGTTACGAAACATGGTATGGGTCATCAGCATAATGTCCTGAAGGAGCATGAGAAGTTTCGAAACAGCGCCACCTAGTGGTGATCTTCTTTTTAAAAATGCTTATAACTTTGGGTGTGGTCGAATTATTTTCACCAGACTCATGTAATTAGACTCCTGAAACCTTAACGAGTCCTACGATACCAAACATGCTAGGTTTCGCCTTACGGTTTGTGTAGCGTTGGGATTTAGCGCTTAAAAAACATTTGGCTATATCTTCTAAACCGCTTGTCTGATTGAGACGAAACCACCGTCAGAAGTTCGAAAACATAGGTCGATAGCTATAAACCAATGCCCAAATGCAAAAATATTCATAGTAGGGGGTAGTAAAATTCAATCAAAGTCAAGAGTCAGTCATTTTTTCGTGTTTTTTCATATAAATGTCTATAACTCTCAAGTGATTTGAGATATTTTCACCAAAATTGACACGCATATGTATGGGCTCGCTCTGATCACACATTTAAAAAATGGTGGGACTGAGCCTCTTGGTGGCGCTATAATAGAACAAAACATGAAATTCCCATTGACTTCAATATAGTTTTGTGAAATAAAATGTCATACTAAACAAATGCATTGCTGTAATATTACGAAACTCAGAATGTGCCAACAACACCATCCCCTGAAGGTACTCAACATTTTTCGAAACAGCGCCACCCTGTGGTCAAAAGTTATAACAAAATTTCCAAAAAGGCCAATAACTTTTGAATATATCTGGCTATTGAAATGGCGCTGGTTTTAATAGATTTCTTGAGTCAAGCCGAGAACATAGATACCAAGTTTTCCTTATTTGGCCAAACTTCCTGTCCGCCATCTTGATTTTCAGTCAAAACCTACTTTTTCGAACTCCTCATCAACCGTTGGTCCGATTTTCACCAAAATTGAATCATATCATCTTCAGACTGAGCCACCAAAAAGATATGTATTTCGTGTCGATATACGAAACGGTTCTCATTTAGGGCATCAACGAATTTGCTGGAAGGATGCCAACATGCATTTGAGGCTGTATCTGAGACATTTTTGCACCAAACATTGTATGTGTCATTGTCACCTCACACTGACCATTCCAAACTAATTTGGTAACAGCGCCACCTATTGGTTACACGTGATAAGCCAATAAATCCTATTACTAGTTGTTGTGTTTATTGTTTTCAAGCCATTTTGCCTAAAATAAACTTAAAACGGTTTTAATTACTCATTCCTGCCATTCGTCTGAAGCTTGCTTCTGTGGTGCTTTGCCCCGTTATTGCTGCTTGCAGCTATATTTATTATTGGGTCCAAGCACCGATGGTGCGAGGACCCTCTTGGAATTGCTCCATTTATTATTATTATTAGGGCCCGAGCACCGATGGTGTGAGGACCCTCTTGGAATTGCTCCGTTTATTATTATCATTATTATCTTTATTATTATTATTATTATTATTATTATTATTATTATTATTATTATTATTATTATTATTATTATTATTATTATTATTATTATTCTCTAAGATGAATCACATTTTTGAGAGCCAAAACATGCTCGAAAGGTCATGAAACTTTGCACACACCTCAGAACTGGCGAAAATTTACGTCTGATATGGGTTTCAGAAGTGGGTGTGGCAAAATGGCTCGACAGCGCCACCTATACACGTTCAACGGTATGCGCCTCGAGCTACGTTTCACGTACATGTATGAAAATTGGTATACACATGTATCTCTCCAATACCTACAAAAAAGTCTCTTGGAGCAAAATCCGAAACCCAACAGGAAGTCGGTTATTTTTAATTTTATGAGCAAATTTTGTGTCATTTTTGTCATTTCCATGTGTTGTATTTTAACGAACTCCTCCTAGAGATTAATTCAGATCAACACCAAAGTTGGTATGCCTAATCTAAAGGCCTTTGCGATGTTAAATTGCGAAGATTTTGAGTTTTCGTTAAAGGGCGTGTCCGTGGCGGCCTGGCGAATTTTGATGATTCGCCATGAAAAACGAAGTTGCTATAACTCAGACATACAATGTCCAATCTGCCCCAAACTTCACATGTTTGATGAGACTCCGAGCCTGAACAGATTGACATGCCCATATTCAGTTATAGTCATAGCGCCACCTATTGGCAACAGGAAGTGACATATTTTACACTGCGACTAACTACTCCTAGAAATTTTATGACGTCAATGTCTTTTTTGTGGTCAGTCTAATCTAAAGGCCTGTGCGATGTTAAGTTGTGAAGATCTGGAGTTTTCGTTAAGGGGCGTGTCCATGGCGCCGTGACAAAATTCAAAGTCCCGCCATGGGAATAAAAGATGTTATAACTCAGGCATAAAATGTCCGATCTTCCCCAAACTTCACATGTTTGATAAAAGTCCTGGCCTGAACAGATCTGAAGGCCAATATTCCATCGGGTGTGGCAAAATGGCTCGATAGCGCCACCTATACACTTCGATCTATGTTTCACGTACATGTACAAAAATTGGTACACACATGTAACACACCAATACCTACAAAAAAGTCTCTTGGTACGAAATCCTAATCCCAACAGGAAGTCGATTATTTTGAATTTTCCCTGCAAAATTGGTGTTGTTTTTGCCATTTTCAGGGGTTGTACTTTAACGAACTCCTCCTAGAGATTTATTCAGATGAACACCAAACTTGGTCAGTGTAATCTAAAGCCCTTTGCGATGTTAAATTGCGAAGGACTTGAGGTTTCGTTAAAGGGCGTGTCCATGGCGGCCTGACAAATTTCGATGTTTCGCCATGAAAAAGGAAGTTGCTGTAACTCAGACATACAATGTCCAATCTGCCCCAAACTTCACATGTTGGATAAGACTCTTGACCTGAACAGATCTACATGCCAATATTCAGTTATAGTCATAGCGCCACCTATTGGCAACAGGAAGTGAAATATTTTACACTGCGACAAACTACTCCTAGAAATTTTATGACATTGATGTTATTTTTGTGGTCAGTCTAATCTAAAGACCTGTGTGATGTTTAGTTGTGAAGATCTTGAGTTTTCGTTAAAAGGCGTGTCCATGGCGCCGTGACGAAGTTTGATGTGTCGCCATGGGAATAAAAGATGTTATAACTCAGGCATAAAATGTCCGATCTTGCCCAAACTTCACATGTGTGATAAGGGTCCTGGCCTGAACAGATCTGAAGGCCAATATTCCATTGGGTGTGGCAAAATGGCTCGATAGCGCCACCTATACACTTTCAACTGAGTGCATATACACTTTCAACAGAGTGCGCCTCAAGCTATGTTTCACGTACATGTACAAAAATCGGTACACACATGTAACACACCAATATCTACGAAAAAGTCTCTTGGTACGAAATCCGAATCCAAACAGGAAGTCAGTTATTTAGAATGTTCTCTGCAAAATTGGTGTTGTTTTTGGCATTTTCAGGGGTTGTACTTTAACGAACTCCTCCTAGAGATTTATTCAGATCAACATCAAACTTGGTCAGTTAAATCTAAAGGCCTTTGCGAAGTTAAATTGGGAAGATCTTGAGATTTCGTTAAAGGGAGTGTCCATTGCAGCCTGACAAATTTTGATGTTTCTCCATGAAAAAGGAAGTTGCTGTAACTCAGACATACAATGTCCAATCTGCCCCAAACTTCGCATGTTAGATAAGACTTCTGCCCTTAACAGATCTACATGCCCATATTCAATTATAGTCATAGTGCCACCTGCTGGCAACAGGAAGTGACATATTTTACGCTGAGACAAACTACTCCTAGAGATATTTTGACATTAATGTATTTTTGTGGTCAGTCTAATCTAAAGGCCTGTGTAATGTTAAATTGTGGCAATCTTGAGTTTTTGTTAAAGAGCGTGTCCATGGCAAAAATGACAAAATTTGATGTCTCGCCACAGCAAGAGAAGTTGTTGTGACTCAGGCATAAGATGTTTGATCTTCCCCAAACTTCACATGTTCGATAAGAGTGCAGCCCTGAACACATCTGAAGGCCAATATTCCATTATAATGATAGCGCCACCTGCTGGCAACAGAAAGATTGGCACATATATGGAATAAACTTTGATATATTCCACTTATATTTATGAGTTTAAATGCATATTTCTCACCGTTCACCTATTTACTAAAGCCACTCGCTGCCGGTGAGCCCGGGTGCGAGGGCCCGTTAATCGCTGCTTGCAGCTTTAATTATTATTATTATTATTATTATTATTATCATTAGGGCCCGAGCACCGATGGTGCGAAGACCCTCTTGGAATTGCTCCGTTTATTATTATTATTATTATTATTATTAGGGCCCGAGCACCGATGGTGTGAGGACCCTCTTGGAATTGCTCCGTTTATTATTATTATTATTATTATTATTATTATTCTCTAAGATGAATCGCATTTTTGAGAGCCTAAACATGCTCGAAAAATCATGAAACTTTGCACACACCTCAGAACTGGCGAAAATTTACGTCTGATATGGGTTTCAGAAGTGGGTGTGGCAAAATGGCTCGACAGCGCCACCTATACACGTTCAACGGTGTGCGCCTCGAGCTACGTTTCACGTACATGTATGAAAATTGGTATACACATGTATCTCTCCAATACCTACAAAAAAGTCTCTTGGAGCAAAATCCGAAACCCAACAGGAAGTCGGTTATTTTTAATTTTATGAGCAAATTTTGTGTATTATATAATGTGTATTATATAATTTCCATGCATTGTATTTTAACGAACTCCTCCTAGAGATTAATTCAGATCAACACCAAAGTTGGTATGCCTAATCTAAAGGCCTTTGAGATGTTAAATTGCGAAGATTTTGAGTTTTCGTTAAAGGGCGTGCCCGTGGCGGCCTGGCGAATTTCGATGTTTCGCCATGAAAAATGAAGTTGCTATAACTCAGACATACAATGTCCAATGTGTCCAAAACTTCACATGTTTAATAAGACTCCTGACCTGAACAGATTGACATGCCCATATTCAGTTATAGTCATAGCGCCACCTATAGGCAACAGGAAGTGACATATTTTACACTGCGACTAACTACTCCTAGAAATTTTATGACATCAATGTCTTTTTTGTGGTCAGTCTAATCTAAAGGCCTGTGCGATGTTAAATTGTGAAGATCTTGAGTTTTCGTTAAAAGGCGTGTCCATGGCGCCATGACGAAGTTCGATGTCTCGCCAAGGGAATAAAATATGTTATAACTCAGGCATAAAATGTCCGATCTTCCCCAAACTTCACATGTGTGATAATAGTCCTGGCTTGAACACATCTGTAGGCCAATATTCCATCGGGTGTGGCAAAATTGCTCGATAGCGCCACCTATACACTTTCAACATAGCGCGCCTCGAGCTCCGTTTTAAGTACATGTACAAAAATCGGTACACACATGTAACACACCAGTACCTACAAAAAAGTGTCTTGGTATGAAATCCTAATCCCAACAGGAAATCGGTTATTTTGAAATTTCCCTGCAAAATTGGCGTTGTTTTTGCCATTTTCAGGGGTTGTACTTTAACGAACTCCTCCTAGAGATTTATTCGGATGAACACCAAACTTGGTCAGTGTAATCTAAAGCCATCTGCGATGTTAAATTGCGAAGGACTTGAGGTTTCGTTAAAGGGCGTGTCCATGGCGGCCTGACAAATTTCGATGTTTCGCCATGAAAAAGGAAGTTGCTGTAACTCAGACATACAATGTCCAATCTGCCCCAAACTTTGAATGTTAGATAAGACTTCTGCCCTTAACAGATCTACATGCCCATATTCAATTATAGTCATAGCGCCACCTGCTTGCAACAGGAAGTGACATATTTTACGCTGAGACAAACTAGTCCTAGAGATTTTTTGACATTAATGTATTTTTGTGGTCAGTCTAATCTAAAGGCCTGTGTACTGTTAAATTGTGGCAATCTTGAGTTTTTGTTAAAGAGCGTGTCCATGGCAAAAATGACAAAATTTGATGTCTCGCCACAGCAAGAGAAGTTGTTGTAACTCGGGCATAAAATGTTTGATCTTCCCCAAACTTCACATGTTCGATAAGAGTGCAGCCCTGAACACATCTGAAGGCCAATATTCCATTATAGTGATAGCGCCACCTGCTGGCAACAGGAAGATTTGCACATATATGGAATAAACTTTGATATATTCCACTTATATTTATGAGTTTAAATGCATATTTCTCACCGTTCACCTATTTACTAAAGCCACTCGCTGCCGGTAAACCCGGGTGCGAGGGCCCATTCATCGCTGCTTGCAGCTTTAATTATTATTATTATTATTAGTGGTGCTTGCCGGAGGCAAGGCATCACTATTATTATCTCACATACTTATTATTAGTGGTGCTTGCCGGAGGCAAGGCATCACTATTATTATCTCACATACTTATTAGTGGTGCTTGCCGGAGGCAAGGCATCACTATTACTATCTCACATACTTATTATTATTATTAGTGGTGCTTGCCGGAGGCAAAGCATCACTATTACTATCTCACATACTTATTATTAGTGGTGCTTGCCGGAGGCAAAGCATCACTATTACTATCTCACATACTTATTATTAGTGGTGCTTGCCGGAGGCAAGGCATCACTATTACTATGCTCCGTGCTTATTATTATTATTATTATTCTTCTTCTTCTTCCGCCGAAAGTTTGGCATCACTATTACTATGCTCCGTGCTTATTATTAGTGGTGCTTGCCGGAGGCAAGGCATCACTATTATTATCTCACATACTTATTAGTGGTGCTTGCCGGAGGCAAGGCATCACTATTACTATTCTCCATACTTATTATTATTAGTGGTGCTTGCCGGAGGCAAGGCATCATTATTATTATCTCACATACTTATTATTAGTGGTGCTTGCCGGAGGCAATGCATCACGATTATTATCTCACATACTTCTTCTTCTTCTTCTTCTTCTTCTTCTTCTTCTAGATCCGTACAAATTTCGGCGCGTAACTAGTCCCGCAGTTTTTGTCACAGACCATCGAAACAGGCGTCAAATCGTGCGGCCTATACGGGAATGGTGTGCTATGACTTTTATAAGCGATCGGGCGTACGATGTTCGTCCGGCGGGCGAAAAATCGGGCGACAAATCCCATAGACAATGCATTGCGGCCAACTTTGACATATCGTAGCTCCGAGAGAGAATTTCGCACAAACACATGAATCACCACATTTGGAGAGGCTATCAGGCTGTGCGAGAACATACCCCGCATTGGGGTATAAGTTGTACCCCTGGGGTGCAAGAGCCCCCCAAATTTGCCCCTAATACAAAGTATAGGGAGGGCTACTATGGGAAATTGCATTGGGATTTTGTATTGAACATAACTCAGGATCACAGTGTCATAGAGACAAGGGGGTGGGCTCATTTGAATCAGGCAACCAATCAGTCTCTCAGGATCACTGTGAATCTATCAAGCCACGCCCTAGCAACCATATAGAGCCCCATAGTAACAAGCTCCATAGACTTCCATTGAAAAAGATAAAATGAATAACTTTGGATAGAAGTGTCATAGAAACATGAGGGTGTGCTCGTTTGACTCGGGGCAGCAAACGGCCAATCACAAATTACCTTCAAGGCTTCATAGCCACGCCCTAGCAACCATTAACAACTACTTAGCAACCTAAATCCAAAGAGGGATATATTAACATCTGAAAGACATAGAAGCATGGGGGTTGGTTCATATTGTCAAGCAGCCTTTGGAGTATCATTATTGGCAGCTACAAGGCCACTCCCTAGCAACCAACCAGAGTACCCTAGCAACCATTTTTCTAGACCTATATCTCTGCATCAGAACATTGTACAGACATGGGGGTTGGTTTATATTGGCAAGCAGCCTTTGGAGTATCATCATTGGCAGCTGCCAAGCCACTCCCTAGCAACCAAATGGAGTACCCTAGCAACCGTTTTGCATGACCTATATCTCTGCATCAGAACACCGTACAGACTTGGCGGTTGGTTTTTTTGACTCATGCTAGCACACTGGACTTCCAACATGCTAGTCATGCTAGCAGTGATTAGCTACATGCTAATAGTGATTAGCTAAGTGGTCAAATGGGCTAAGAACTCTATAAAAACTACATAGTGATCATCTGTGACAACTACCAACCACCTAGTAACATCATAGCAACCACCCAGGATACCATAGCAACTGCCTAGCAACCAGCTAAAACACCCTAGCAAAACCTTAGCAACCATCACAAGTACCTTAGCAACTGCTTAGCAACCACCCAGTTTACCATAGCAACCATCCTAGCAACCATCATTGGGACCCTAGCAACCACCCTAGCAACCACCCCGATTACCCTAGCAACCACCTTGGGTACCCTAGCAACGACCCTAGCAACCATAATGGGGACCCTAGCAACCGACCTAGCAACCACCCCGGGTACCCTAGCAACCACATAGCAACACCCTAGCAACCACCCCTATTACCTTAGCAACCACACTGGGACCCTAGCAACCGACCTAGCAACCACCCCAGGTACCCTAGCAACCACATAGCAACACCCTAGCAACCACCCTGATTACCCTAGCAACCACCCTGGGTACCCTAGCAACGGCCCTAGCAACCACCCAGAGTACCTTAGCAACCACACTGGGTACCCTAGCAATGGCCCTAGCAACCACACTAGGTACCCTAGCAACCACCCTGGGTACCCTAGCAAATGGCCCCAGCAACCTCACCTTAGCAACAGAGGGGCGAGTTTTGCCACTGCAAGCACCACTCACATTTTCTTCAGGAAATGTACATTCTAGTTATTAGTGGTGCAGTGGTGCTTGCCGGAGGCAAGGCATCACTATTATTATCTCACATACTTATTATTAGTGGTGCTTGCCGGAGGCAAGGCATCACTATTACTATTCGCCTTGACAAAACTTTGGCGCGCTACTCCTCCCGCATTTTTTGTCACAGACCCATGAATGAGATGTCAAAACGTGCGGCTTATTGAGGAGAGGTGTGCTATGACTTTTCTAAGCAATCTGACATACGATATTCGTACAGCGGACGAAGAAAATGTGTAAAAATATCCCATAGACTTAACATTGGAAAAATTATCTGACCTTATTTCTTTGGATCAGAAAGACATAGAGGCTTGGGGGTGGGCTCATTTGACTCGGCCTATCAAGCAGTCCATATGTAGTGACCTAACAACTTAATATCCATGCCCTAGCAACCACTTTTAGCACCCTAGCAACTGTTTAGCTACATTTAAAAGCTATATATCAGCAAAATAACAATACAGAAACACTGACTCTGGCTTTTTGGATTCAGGCTGGCCAATAGTCTTTAAATAACACCCCATAAACTATATAGCCACACCATAGCAACCATATAGAGCACCCTAGCAACCATATAGCAATATAAAGTACTTATATCATGGCTCCACATCATCACACAGGCATCATGGGTGGCTACAGGGCGCCGAGTTTTGCCACTGCAAGCACCACTCACATTTTCTTCAGGAAATGTACATTCTAGTTAGTGGTGCTTGCCGGAGGCAAGGCATCACTATTACTATTCGCCTTGACAAAACTTTGGCGCGCTACTCCTCCCGCATTTTTTGTCACAGACCCATGAATGAGATGTCAAAACGTGCGGCTTATTGAGGAGAGGTGTGCTATGACTTTTCTAAGCAATCTGACATACGATATTCGTACAGCGGACGAAGAAAATGTGTAAAAATATCCCATAGACTTAACATTGGAAAAATTATCTTACCTTATTTCTTTGGATCAGAAAGACATAGAGGCTTGGGAGTGGGCTCATTTGACTCGGCCTATCAAGCAGTCCATATGTAGTGACCTAACAACTTAGTATCCATGCCCTAGCAACCACTTTTAGCACCCTAGCAACTGTTTAGCTACATTTAAAAGCTATATATCAGCAAAATAACAATACAGAAACACTGACTCTGGCTTTTTGGGTTCAGGCTGGCCAATAGTCTTTAATAAATAACACCCCATAAACTATATAGCCACACCATAGCAACCACATAGAGCACCCTAGCAACAATATAGCAATATAAAGTACTTATATCACGGCTCCACAACATCACACAGGCATCATGGGTGGCTACAGGGCGCCGAGTTTTGCCACTGCAAGCACCACTCACATTTTCTTCAGGAAATGTACATTCTAGTTAGTGGTGCTTGCCGGAGGCAAGGCATCACTATTACTATTCGCCTTGACAAAACTTTGGCGCGCTACTCCTCCCGCATTTTTTGTCACAGACCCATGAATGAGATATCAAAACGTGCGGCTTATTGAGGAGAGGTGTGCTATGACTTTTCTAAGCAATCGGAAGTACAATATTCGTACAGCGGACGAAGAAAATGTGTAAAAATATCCCATAGACTTAACATTGGAAAAACTATCTGACATAATATCTTTGGCTCAGGAAGGCATAAATACTTAAGAGTGGGCTCTTTTGACTTGGCCTATCAAGCAGTCCATATGTAGTGACAAAACAACTTCAATGCCACGCTCTAGCAACCACTTTTAGCAACCTAGCAACTGTTTCACTACATTTAAAGCTGTATCTCAGCAATATAACAATATAGAAACACTGGCTCTGGCTTTTTGGATTTAGGCTGGCAAATAGTCTTTAAATATCACCCCATAAACTATATAGCCACATCATACCAACCATATAGAGTACCCTAGCAACCATATAGGAATATAAAGAGCATACAGTGGGGCTCGAATGTTTGGACACCCCTTGCAGAATCTGTTAAAATGTGAGTAATTTTCAAAAAATAAGAGAGATCATACTAAATGCATGTTATATTTTATTTAGTACTGTCCTGAGTAAGATATTGTACATAAAAGATGTTAACATTTAGTCCTTAAGACAAAAAAAATGCTGAAATTATTAAAATAACCCCACTCAAAAGTTTGGGAACCCTTGATTCTTAATACTGTGTGCTGTTACCTGATGATCCACGACTGTCTTTCTGGTTTGTGATGGTTGTGCATGAGTACCTTGTTTGCTCTGAACAGTTAAACTGAGCATCGTTCTTCAGAAAAATCTTTAAGGTCGTGCAGATTCTTCAGTTTTCCAGCATCTTTGCATATTTGAACCCTTTCCAGCAGTGACTTTATGATTTTGAGATACATCTTTTCACACTAAGGACAATTGAGGCACTCAAACACAACTATTAAAAAAGTTTCAAACATTCACTGATGCTCCAGAAGGAAACAAGATGCATTAAGATTTGGGGGGTGAAAACCCCCTTTTAACCCCCTTTTGAGTGGGGTTATTTTAATAATTTCTGCAATTGTTTTGTATGGTGGACTAAATGTTAACATCTTTTATGTACAATATCTTACTCAGGACAGTACGAAATAAAAAATAACATGCATTTAGTATGATCTCTCTTATTTTTTGAAAATTACTCACATTTTCACAGATTCTGCAAGGGGTGCCCAAACTTTCAAGCCCCACTGTATATCTTGGATCCACAACATCACACAGGCGTCATGGGTGGCTACAGGGCGCAGAGTTTTGCCACTGCAAGCACCACTCACATTTTCTTCAGGAAATGTACATTCTAGTTAGTGGTGCTTGCCGGAGGCAAGGCATCACTATTATTATCTCACATACTTATTATTAGTGGTGCTTGCCGGAGGCAAGGCATCACTATTATTATCTCACATACTTATTATTGGCAAGGCATCACTATTATTATCTCACATACTTATTATTAGTGGTGCTTGCCGGAGGCAAGGCATCACTATTATTATCTCACATACTTATTATTCTTATTATTATTCTTCCGTACAAATTTCGGCGCGTAACTTGTCCCGCAGTTTTCGTCACAGACCAACGAAACAGGCGTCAAATCGTGCGGCCTATTCGGGAATGGTGTGCTATGACTTTTATAAGCGTTCGGGCGTACGATGTTCGTACACCGGGCGAAATATCGGGCGAAAAATCGCATAGACAACGCATTACGGCCAACTTTGACGGATCGTAGCTCCGAGAGAGAATTTCGCAGAAACATGTGAATCACCACATTTGGAGAGGCTATCAAGCTGTGCGAGAGCATACCTCGCAGAGGGGTACAAGTTGTACCCCTGGGGCGCTAGAGACCCCCAAAGTTGCCCCATAGACATACTATGGTGAGGGATCGCCCATGAAACACTGTGTTTTTCCTACTATGGGAAATTACATAGGGATTTTGTATTGAACATAACTCAGGGTCACAGTGTCATAGAGACAAGGGGGTGGGCTCATTTGAATCAGGCAACCAATCAGTCTCTCAGGATCACTGTGAATCTATCAAGCCACGCCCTAGCAACCATGGAAAAGCGCCATAGCAACAAGCTCCATAGACTTCCATTGAAAAAGATCAAAAGAATAACTTTGGATAGAAGTGTCATAGAAACATGAGGGTGGGCTCGTTTGACTCGGGGCAGCAAATGGCCAATCACGAATCACCTTCAACACTTCATAGCCAAGCCCTAGCAACCATTTGGAGCACCCTAGCGACCCAAAGTATAGAGAGATATCTTCAAATCTGAATATCATAAAGGCATGGGGGTTGGTTTATATCATTCATATAGGCTAGTACACTTTGGAGTATAATCATTGGCAGCTGTTAGGCCACTACCTAGCAACCAACCAGAGTACCCTAGCAACCATTTTTCAAGACCTATATCTCTGCATCAGAACATTGTACAGACATGGGAGTTGGTTTATATTGGCAAGCAGCCTTTGGAGTATCATCACTGGCAGCTGCCAAGCCACTCCCTAGCAACCAAACGGATTACCCTAGCAACCGTTTTGCATGACCTATATCTCTGCATCAGAACATCGTACAGACATGGCGGTTGGATTTTTTCACTCATGGTACCAAACTGGACTTCCAACATGCTAGTCATGCTAGCAGTGATTAGCTACATGCTAATAGTGATTAGCTAAGTGCTCAAATGGGCTAAGGACTCTATAACAACTACATAGTGACCATCTGTGACAACTACCATCAACCTAGTAACATCATAGCAACCACCCAGGATACCATAGCAACTGCCTAGCAACCAGCCAAAACTCCCTAGCAACTGCCTAGCAACACCTTAGCAACCAACCCAAGTACCTTAGCAACTGCCTAGCAACCACCCAGGTTACCATAGCAACCACCCGAGTTACCATAGCAACCGCCCTAGCAACCATCATTTGGACCCTAGCAACCACCCGGGGTACCCTAGCAACCACATAGCAACACCTTAGCAACCGCCCCAATTACCCTAGCAACCACCCTGGGTACCTTAGCAACGGCCCTAGCAACCATCATGGGGACCCTAGCAACCGCCCTAGCAACCACCTCGGGTACCCTAGCAACCACATAGCAACACCCTAGCAACCACCCCGATTACCATAGCAACCACCCAGGGTACCCTAGCAACGGCCCTAGCAACCATCATGCCGACCCTAGCAACCGCCTTAGCAACCACCCCGGGTACCCTAGCAACCACATAGCAACACCCTAGCAACCGCCCCGATTACCCTAGCAACCACCCTGGGTACCCTAGCAACGGCCCTAGCAACCATCATGGGGACCCTAGCAACCGCCCTAGCAACCACCCCGAGTACCCTAGCAACCACATAGCAACACCCTAGCAACCGCCCCAATTACCCTAGCAACCACCCTGGGTACCCTAGCAACGGCCCTAGCAACCATCATGGGGACCATAGCAACTTCCCTAGCAACCACCCCGGGTACCCTAGCAACCACATAGCAACACCCTAGCAACCATACCGATTACCCTAGCAACCAACCTGGGTAACCTAGCAACGGCCCTAGCAACCATCATGGGGACCCTAGCAACCGCCCTAGCAACCACCCAGGGTACCCTGGCAACCACATAACAACACCCTAGCAACCTCCGTGATTACCATATAAACCACCCTGAGAACCCTAGCAATGGCCTTAGCAACCGTCCTGAGTACACTAGCAACCACCATAGCAACCACCCAGATTACCCTAGCAACCACACTGGGTACCCTAGCAACCACCCTAGCAACCTCATTGCAACACCCTAGCAACAGAGGGGTGAGTTTTGCCACTGCAAGCACCACTCACATTTTCTTCAGGAAATGTACATTCTAGTTAGTGGTGCTTGCCGGAGGCAAGGCATCACTATTACTATTCGCCTTGACAAAACTTTGGCACGCTACTCCTCCCGCATTTTTTGTCGCAGACCCATGAATGAGGTGTCAAAACATGCGGCTTATTGAGGAGAGGTGTGCTATGACTTTTCTAAGCAATCGGAAGTACAATATTCGTACAGCGGACGAAGAAATTGTGTAAAAATATCACATAGACTTAACATTGGAAAAATTATCTGACCTTATTTCTTTGGATCAGAAAGACATAGAGGCTTGGGAGTGGGCTCATTTGACTCGGCCTATCAAGCAGTCCATATGTAGTGACCTAACAAGTTAATATCCATGCCCTAGCAACCACTTTTAGCACCCTAGCAACTGTTTAGCTACATTTAAAAGCTATATATCAGCAAAATAACAATACAGAAACACTGACTCTGGCTTTTTGGATTCAGGCTGGCCAATAGTCTTTAAATAACACCCCATAAACTATATAGCCACACCATAGCAACCATATAGAGCACCCTAGCAACCATATAGCAATATAAAGTACTTATATCACGGCTCCACAACATCACACAGGCATCATGGGTGGCTACAGGGCGCCGAGTTTTGCCACTGCAAGCACCACTCACATTTTCTTCAGGAAATGTACATTCTAGTTAGTGGTGCTTGCCGGAGGCAAGGCATCACTATTATTATCTCACATACTTATTATTCTTATTATTATTCTTCCGTACAAATTTCGGCGCGTAACTAGTCCCGCAGTTTTCGTCACAGACCAACGAAACAGGCGTCAAATCGTGCGGCCTATTCGGGAATGGTGTGCTATGACTTTTATAAGCGTTCGGGCGTACGATGTTCGTACACCGGGCGAAATATCGGCCGAAAAATCGCATAGACAACGCATTACGGCCAACTTTGACGGATCGTAGCTCCGAGAGAGAATTTCGCAGAAACATGTGAATCACCACATTTGGAGAGGCTATCAAGCTGTGCGAGAGCATACCTCGCAGAGGGGTACAAGTTGTACCCCTGGGGCGCTAGAGACCCCCAAAGTTGCCCCATAGACATACTATGGTGAGGGATCGCCCATGAAACACTGTGTTTTTCCTACTATGGGAAATTACATAGGGATTTTGTATTGAACATAACTCAGGGTCACAGTGTCATAGAGACAAGGGGGTGGGCTCATTTGAATCAGGCAACCAATCAGTCTCTCAGGATCACTATGAATCTATCAAGCCACGCCCTAGCAACCATATAGAGCGCCATAGCAACAAGCTCCATAGACTTCCATTGAAAAAGATCAAATGAATAACTTTGGATAGAAGTGTCATAGAAACATGAGGGTGGGCTCGTTTGAGTTGGGGCAGCAAACGGCCAATCACGAATCACCTTCAACACTTCATAGCCACGCCCTAGCAACCATTTGGAGCACCCTAGCGACCCAAATTATACAGAGATATCTTCAAATGTGAATATCATAAAGGCATGGGGTTGGTTTATATCATTCATATAGGCTAGCAGACTTTGGAGTATAATCATTGGCAGCTGTTAGGCCACTACCTAGCAACCAACCAGAGTACCCTAGCAACCATTTTTCAAGACCTATATCTCTGCATCAGAACATTGTACAGACATGGGAGTTGGTTTATATTGGCAAGCAGCCTTTGGAGTATCATCATTGGCAGCTGCCAAGCCACTCCCTAGCAACCAAATGGATTACCCTAGCAACCGAATTGCATGACCTATATCTCTGCATCAGAACATCGTACAGTCATGGCGGTTGGATTTTTTCACTCATGGTACCAAACTGGACTTCCAACATGCTAGTCATGCTAGCAGTGATTAGCTACATGCTAATAGTGATTAGCTAAGTGCTCAAATGGGCTAAGGACTCCATAACAACTACATAGTGACCATCTGTGACAACTACCAACCACATAGTAACATCATAGCAACCACCCAGGATACCATAGCAACTGCCTAGCAACCAGCCAAAACTCCCTAGCAACTGCCTAGCAACACCTTAGCAACCAACACAAGTACCTTACCAACTGCCTAGCAACCACCCAGGTTACCATAGCAACCACCCGAGTTACCATAGCAACCGCCCTAGCAACCATCATTTGGACCCTAGCAACCACCCGGGGTACCCTAGCAACCACATAGCAACACCTTAGCAACCGCCCCAATTACCCTAGCAACCACCCTGGGTACCTTAGCAACGGCCCTAGCAACCATCATGGGGACCCTAGCAACCGCCCTAGCAACCACCCCGGGTACCCTAGCAACCACATAGCAACACCCTAGCAACCGCCCGATTACCCTAGCAACCACCCTGGGTACCCTAGCAACGGCCCTAGCAACCATCATGGGGACCCTTGCAACCGCCCTAGCAACCAACCCGAGTACCCTAGCAACCACATAGCAACACCCTAGCAACCGCCCCAATTACCCTAGCAACCACCCTGGGTACCCTAGCAACGGCCCTAGCAACCATCATGGGGTCCATAGCAACTGCCCTAGCAACCACCCCGGGTACCCTAGCAACCACATAGCAACACCCTAGCAACCATACCGATTACCCTAGCAACCACCCTGGGTACCCTAGCAACGGCCCTAGCAACCATCATGGGGACCCTAGCAACCGCCCTAGCAACCACCCAGGGTACCCTAGCAACCACATAACAACACCCTAGCAACCTCCCTGATTACCATATAAACCACCCTGAGAACCCTAGCAATGGCCTTAGCAACCGTCCTGAGTACACTAGCAACCACCATAGCAACCACCCAGATTACCCTAGCAACCACACTGGGTACCCTAGCAACCACCCTAGCAACCTCATTGCAACACCCTAGCAACAGAGGGGTGAGTTTTGCCACTGCAAGCACCACTCACATTTTCTTCAGGAAATGTACATTCTAGTTAGTGGTGCTTGCCGGAGGCAAGGCATCACTATTATTATCTCACATACTTATTATTAGTGGTGCTTGCCGGAGGCAAGGCATCACTATTACTATTCGCCTTGACAAAACTTTGGCGCGCTACTCCTCCCGCATTTTTTGTCACAGACCCATGAATGAGATGTCAAAACGTGCGGCTTATTGAGGAGAGGTGTGCTATGACTTTTCTAAGCAATCTGACATACGATATTCGTACAGCGGACGAAGAAAATGTGTAAAAATATCCCATAGACTTAACATTGGAAAAATTATCTGACCTTATTTCTTTGGATCAGAAAGACATAGAGGCTTGGGAGTGGGCTCATTTGACTCGGCCTTTCAAGCAGTCCATATGTAGTGACCTAACAACTTAATATCCATGCCCTAGCAACCACTTTTAGCACCCTAGCAACTGTTTAGCTACATTTAAAAGCTATATATCAGCAAAATAACAATACAGAAACACTGACTCTGGCTTTTTGGATTCAGGCTGGCCAATAGTCTTTAAATAACACCCCATAAACTATATAGCCACACCATAGCAACCATATAGAGCACCCTAGCAACCATATAGCAATATAAAGTACTTATATCATGGCTCCACATCATCACACAGGCATCATGGGTGGCTACAGGGCGCCGAGTTTTGCCACTGCAAGCACCACTCACATTTTCTTCAGGAAATGTACATTCTAGTGTTACTATTACTATTCACCTTGACAAAACTTCGGCACGCTACTCCTCCAGCACTTTTTGTCGCAGACCCATGAATGAGATGTCAAATCGTGCGGCATACTGAGAAGAGGTGTGCTATGACTTTTCTAAGCAATCGGACTTACAATAATCGTACAGCGGGCGAAGAAAATGTGTGATAATATCCCATAGACTTAACATTGGAAAAACTATGTGACATCATATCTTTGGATCAGAAAGTCATAGAGGCTTGGGAGAGGGCTCTTTTGACTTGGCCTATCAAGCAGTCCATAAGTAGTGACATAACAACTTCATATCCATGCCCTAGCAACCACTTTTAGCACCCTAGCAACTGTTTAACAACATATAAAATCTATATGTCAGCAAAATAACTATATAGAAACACTGGTTCTGGCTTTTTGGATTCAGGCTGGCCAATAGTCTTAAAAAATCACCCCATAAACTATATAGCCACACCAAAGCAACCATATAGAGCCCCCTAGCAACCATTTAGCAATATAAAGTACTTATATCTCGGCTCTACGACATCACACTGGCATCATGGGTGGCTACAGGGAGCAGAGTTTTGCCACTGCAAGCACCACTCACATTTTCTTCAGGAAATGTACATTCTAGTTCTTATTATTATTCTTCCGTACAAATTTCGGCGCGTAACTAGTCCCGCAGTTTTCGTCACAGACCAACGAAACTGGCGTCAAATCGTGCGGCCTATTCGGGAATGGTGTGCTATGACTTTTATAAGCGTTCGGGCGTACGATGTTCGTACACCGGGCGAAATATCGGCCGAAAAATCGCATAGACAACACATTACGGCCAACTTTGACGGATCGTAGCTCCGAGAGAGAATTTCGCAGAAACATGTGAATCACCACATTTGGAGAGGCTATCAAGCTGTGCGAGAGCATACCTCGCAGAGGGGTACAAGTTGTACCCCTGGGGCGCTAGAGACCCCCAAAGTTGCCCCATAGACATACTATGGTGAGGGATCGCCCATGAAACACTGTGTTTTTCCTACTATGGGAAATTACATAGGGATTTTGTATTGAACATAACTCAGGGTCACAGTGTCATAGAGACAAGGGGGTGGGCTCATTTGAATCAGGCAACCAATCAGTCTCTCAGGATCACTGTGAATCTATCAAGCCACGCCCTAGCAACCATATAGAGCGCCATAGCAACAAGCTCCATAGACTTCCATTGAAAAAGATAAAATGAATAACTTTGGACAGAAGTGTCATAGAAACATGAGGGTGGGCTCGTTTGAGTCGGGGCAGCAAACGGCCAATCACGAATCACCTTCAACACTTCATAGCCACGCCCTAACAACCATTTGGAGCACCCTAGCGACCCAAATTATAGAGAGATATCTTCAAATCTGAATATCATAAAGGCATGGGGGTTGGTTTATATCATTTATATAGGCTAGCAGACTTTGGAGTATAATCATTGGCAGCTGTTAGGCCATTACCTAGCAACCAACCAGAGTACCCTAGCAACCATTTTTCAAGACCTATATCTCTGCATCAGAACATAGTACAGACATGGGAGTTGGTTTATATTGGCAAGCAGCCTTTGGAGTATCATCATTGGCAGCTGCCAAGCCACTCCCTAGCAACCAAATGGATTACCCTAGCAACCGAATTGCATGACCTATATCTCTGCATCAGAACATCGTACAGTCATGGCGGTTGGATTTTTTCACTCATGGTACCAAACTGGACTTCCAACATGCTAGTCATGCTAGCAGTGATTAGCTACATGCTAATAGTGATTAGCTAAGTGCTCAAATGGGCTAAGGACTCTATAACAACTACATAGTGACCATCTGTGACAACTACCAACAACCTAGTAACATCATAGCAACCACCCAGGATACCATAGCAACTGCCTAGCAACCAGCCAAAACTCCCTAGCAACTGCCTAGCAACACCTTAGCAACCAACCCAAGTACCTTAGCAACTGCCTAGCAACCACCCAGGTTACCATAGCAACCACCCGAGTTACCATAGCAACCGCCCTAGCAACCATCATTTGGACCCTAGCAACCACCCGGGGTACCCTAGCAACCACATAGCAACACCTTAGCAACCGCCCCAATTACCCTAGCAACCACCCATGGTACCCTAGCAACGGCCCTAGCAACCATCATGGGGACCCTAGCAACCGCCCTAGCAACCACCCCGGGTACTCTAGCAACCACATAGCAACACCCTAGCAACCGCCCCGATTACCCTAGCAACCACCCTGGGAACCCTAGCAACGGCCCTAGCAACCATCATGGGGACCCTAGCAACCGCCCTAGCAACCAACCCGAGCACCCTAGCAACCACATAGCAACACCCTAGCAACCGCCCTAATTACCCTAGCAACCACCCTTGGCACCCTAGCAACGGCCCTAGCAACCATCATGGGGTCCATAGCAACTGCCCTAGCAACCACCCCGGGTACCCTAGCAACCACATAGCAACACCCTAGCAACCATACCGATTACCCTAGCAACCACCCTGGGTACCCTAGCAACGGCCCTAGCAACCATCATGGGGACCCCAGCAACCGCCCTAGCAACCACCCAGGGTACCCTAGCAACCACATAGCAACACGCTAGCAACCACCCCGATTACCTTAGCAACCACACTGGGACCCTAGCAACTGACCTAGCAACCACCCCAGGTACCCTAGCAACCACATAGCAACACCCTAGCAACCACCCCGATTACCCTAGCAACCACCCTGGATACCCTAGCAACGGCCCTAGCAACCACCTAGAGTACCTTAGCAACCACACTGGGTACCCTAGCAATGGCCCTAGCAACCACACCAGGTACCCTAGCAACCACCCTGGGTGCCCTAGCAATGGCCCCAGCAACCACACCTTAGCAACAGAGGGGCGAGTTTTGCCACTGCAAGCACCACTCACATTTTCTTCAGGAAATGTACATTCTAGTTAGTGGTGCTTGCCGGAGGCAAGGCATCACTATTACTATTCGCCTTGACAAAACTTTGGCGCGCTACTCCTCCCGCATTTTTTGTCACAGACCCATGAATGAGATGTCAAAACGTGCGGCTTATTGAGGAGAGGTGTGCTATGACTTTTCTAAGCAATCGGAAGTACAATATTCGTACAGCGGATGAAGAAAATGTGTAAAAATATCCCATAGACTTAACATTGGAAAAACTATCTGACATAATATCTTTGGCTCAGGAAGGCATAAATGCTTAAGAGTGGGCTCTTTTGACTCGGCCTATCAAGCAGTCCATATGTAGTGACAAAACAACTTCAATGCCACGCCCTAGCAACCACTTTTAGCAACCTAGCAACTGTTTCACTACATTTAAAGCTGTATCTCAGCAATATAACAATATAGAAACACTGGCTCTGGCTTTTTGGATTTAGGCTGGCAAATAGTCTTTAAATATCACCCCATAAACTATATAGCCACATCATACCAACCATATAGAGTACCCTAGCAACCATATAGGAATATAAAGAGCATACAGTGGGGCTCGAAAGTTTGGGCACCCCTTGCAGAATCTGTGAAAATGTGAGTAATTTTCAAAAAATAAGAGAGATCATACTAAATGCATGTTATATTTTATTTAGTACTGTCCTGAGTAAGATATTGTACATAAAAAAATGTTAACATTTAGTCCTTAAGACAAAAAAAATGCTGAAATTATTAAAATAACCCCACTCAAAAGTTTGGGAACCCTTGGTTCTTAATACTGTGTGCTGTTACCTGATGATCCACGACTGTCTTTCTGGTTTGTGATGGTTGTGCATGAGTCCCTTGTTTGCTCTGAACAGTTAAACTGAGCAGCGTTCTTCAGAAAAATCTTTAAGGTCGTGCAGATTCTTCAGTTTTCCAGCATCTTTGCATATTTGAACCCTTTCCAGCAGTGACTTTATGATTTTGAGATACATCTTTTCACACTAAGGACAATTGAGGCACTCAAACACAACTATTAAAAAAGTTTCAAACATTCACTGATGCTCCAGAAGGATACAGGATGCATTAAGATTTGGGGGGTGAAAACTTTTGAACATGATGAAGATGGCCAAATTTGTCTTATTTTGTTGAATATGATTTTTTTCCCATTTAGTTCTGCCCTTCGTAAGCAGCAGAAGATACTTGTACGTTTCCCGGTACGCAAATTAAGTACAATTTACCTTGATCTTCAAATTGCAAATGTTTTCACCCCCAGCTCTTAATGCATCGTGTTTCCTTCTGGAGCATCAGTAAATGTTTGACCCTTTTTTAATAGTTGTGTTTGAGTGCCTCAAATGTCCTCAGTGTGAAAAGATGTATCTCAAAATCATACAGTCACTGCTGGAAAGAGTTCAAATATGCAAAGATGCTGGAAAACTGAAGAATCTGCACGACCTTAAAGAGTTTTCTGAAGAACGCTGCTCAGTTTAACTGTTCAGAGCAAACAAGGGACTCATGCACAACCATCACAAACCAGAAAGACAGTCGTGGATCATCAGGTAACAGCACACAGTATTGAGAACCAAGGGTTCCCAAACTTTTGAGTGGGGTTATTTTAATAATTTCTGCAATTGTTTTGTATGGTGGACTAAATGTTAACATCTTTTATGTACAATATCTTACTCAGGACAGTACTAAATAAAAAATAAAATGCATTTAGTATGATCTCTCTTATTTTTTGAAAATTACTCACATTTTCACAGATTCTGCAAGGGGTGCCCAAACTTTCGAGCCCCACTGTATATCTTGGATCCACAACATCACACAGGCGTCATGGGTGGCTACAGGGCGCAGAGTTTTGCCACTGCAAGCACCACTCACATTTTCTTCAGGAAATGTACATTCTAGTTAGTGGTGCTTGCCGGAGGCAAGGCATCACTATTACTATTCTCCATACTTATTATTATTATTCTTATTATTCTTTTTCTTCCGTACAAAACTTCGGCGCGTAACTCGTCCCGCAGTTTTTGTCACAGACCTACAAAAGTGGCGTCAAATCGTGCGGCCTAATCGGGAATGGTGTGCTATGACTTTTATAAGCGATCGGGTGTACGATGTTCGTACAGCGGGCGAAAAATCAGCCGAAAAAAACGCATAGACAATGCATTACGGAAAATTTTGACGGATCGTAGCTTCGAGAGAGAATTTCGCAGAAACACGTGAATCACCACATTTGAAGAGGCTATCAGGCTGTGCGAGATCATACCTCGCAGTGGGGTATAAGTTGTACCCCTGGGGCGCTAGAGCCCCCCAAAGTTGCCCCATAGACATACTACGGTGAGGGATCGCCCATGAAACACTGTGTTTTTCCTACTATGGGAAATTACATAGGGATTTTGTATTGAACATAACTCATGATCACAGTGTCATAGAGACAAGGGGGTGGGCTCATTTGAATCAGGCAACCAATCAGTCTCTCAGGATCACTTTGAATCTATCAAGCCACGCCCTAGCAACCATAGAGAGCGCCATAGCAACAAGCTCCATAGACTTCCATTGAAAAAGATAAAATGAATAACTTTGGATAGAAGTGTCATAGAAACATGAGGGTGGGCTCGTTTGACTTGGGGCAGCAAATGGCCAATCACGAATCACCTTCAACACTTCATAGCCACGCCCTAGCAACCATTTGGAGCACCCTAGCGACCCAAATTATAGAGAGATATCTTCAAATCTGAATATCATAAAGGCATGGGGGTTGGTTTATATCATTCATATAGGCTAGCAGACTTTGGAGTATAATCATTGGCAGCTGTTAGGCCACTACCTAGCAACCAACCAGAGTACCCTAGCAACCATTTTTCAAGACCTATATCTCTGCATCAGAACATTGTACAGACATGGGAGTTGGTTTATATTGGCAAGCAGCCTTTGGAGTATCATCATTGGCAGCTGCCAAGCCACTCCCTAGCAACCAAATGGATTACCCTAGCAACCGAATTGCATGACCTATATCTCTGCATCAGAACATCGTACAGACATGGCGGTTGGATTTTTTGACTCATGGTACCAAACTGGACTTTCAACATGCTAGTCATGCTAGCAGTGATTAGCTACATGCTAATAGTGATTAGCTAAGTGCTCAAATGGGCTAAGGACTCTATAACAACTACATAGTGACCATCTGTGACAACTACCATCAACCTAGTAACATCATAGCAACCACCCAGGATACCATAGCAACTGCCTAGCAACCAGCCAAAACTCCCTAGCAACTGCCTAGCAACACCTTAGCAACCAACCCAAGTACCTTAGCAACTGCCTAGCAACCACCCAGGTTACCATAGCAACCACCCGAGTTACCATAGCAACCGCCCTAGCAACCATCATTTGGACCCTAGCAACCACCCGGGGTACCCTAGCAACCACATAGCAACACCTTAGCAACCGCCCCAATTACCCTAGCAACCACCCTGGGTACCTTAGCAACGGCCCTAGCAACCATCATGGGTACCCTAGCAACCGCCCTAGCAACCACCCCGGGTACCCTAGCAACCACATAGCAACACCCTAGCAACCACCCCGATTACCATAGCAACCACCCAGGGTACCCTAGCAACGGCCCTAGCAACCATCATGGGGACCCTAGCAACCGCCCTAGCAACCACCCCGGGTACCCTAGCAACCACATAGCAACACCCTAGCAACCGCCCAGATTACCCTAGCAACCACCCTGGGTACCCTAACAACGGCCCTAGCAACCATCATGGGGACCCTAGCAACCGCCCTAGCAACCACCCCGAGTACCCTAGCAACCACATAGCAACACCCTAGCAACCGCCTCAATTACCCTAGCAACCACCCTGGGTACCCTAGCAACGGCCCTAGCAACCATCATGGGGACCATAGCAACTGCCCTAGCAACCACCCCGGGTACCCTAGCAACCACATAGCAACACCCTAGCAACCATACCGATTACCCTAGCAACCAACCTGGGTAACCTAGCAACGGCCCTAGCAACCGCCCTAGCAACCACCCAGGGTACCCTAGCAACCACATAACAACACCCTAGCAACCTTCCTGATTACCATATAAACCACCCTGAGAACCCTAGCAATGGCCTTAGCAACCGTCCTGAGTACACTAGCAACCACCATAGCAACCACCCAGATTACCCTAGCAACCACACTGGGTACCCTAGCAACCACCCTAGCAACCTCATTGCAACACCCTAGCAACAGAGGGGCGAGTTTTGCCACTGCAAGCACCACTCACATTTTCTTCAGGAAATGTACATTCTAGTTCTTATTATTATTCTTCCGTACAAATTTCGGCGCGTAACTTGTCCCGCAGTTTTCGTCACAGACCAACGAAACAGGCGTCAAATCGTGCGGCCTATTCGGGAATGGTGTGCTATGACTTTTATAAGCGTTCGGGCGTACGATTTTCGTACACCGGGCGAAATATCGGCCGAAAAATCGCATAGACAACGCATTACGGCCAACTTTGACGGATCGTAGCTCCGAGAGAGAATTTCGCAGAAACATGTGAATCACCACATTTGGAGAGGCTATCAATCTGTGCGAGAGCATACCTCGCAGAGGGGTACAAGTTGTACCCCTGGGGCGCTAGAGACCCCCAAAGTTGCCCCATAGACATACTATGGTGAGGGATCGCCCATGAAACAGTGTGTTTTTCCTACTATGGGAAATTACATAGGGATTTTGTATTGAACATAACTCAGGGTCACAGTGTCATAGAGACAAGGGGGTGGGCTCATTTGAATCAGGCAACCAATCAGTCTCTCAGGATCACTGTGAATCTATCAAGCCACGCCCTAGCAACCATATAGAGCGCCATAGCAACAAGCTCCATAGACTTCCATTGAAAAAGATCAAATGAATAACTTTGGATAGAAGTGTCATAGAAACATGAGGGTGGGCTCGTTTGAGTCGGGGCAGCAAACGGCCAATAACGAATCACCTTCAACACTTCATAGCCACGCCCTAGCAACCATTTGGAGCACCCTAGCGACCCAAATTATAGAGAGATATCTTCAAATCTGAATATCATAAAGGCATGGGGGTTGGTTTATATCATTCATATAGGCTAGCAGACTTTGGAGTATAATCATTGGCAGCTGTTAGGCCACTACCTAGCAACCAACCAGAGTACCCTAGCAACCATTTTTCAAGACCTATATCTCTGCATCAGAACATTGTACAGACATGGGAGTTGGTTTATATTGGCAAGCAGCCTTTGGAGTATCATCATTGGCAGCTGCCAAGCCACTCCCTAGCAACCAAATGGATTACCCTAGCAACCGAATTGCATGACCTATATCTCTGCATCAGAACATCGTACAGACATGGCGGTTGGATTTTTTCACTCATGGTACCAAACTGGACTTCCAACATGCTAGTCATGCTAGCAGTGATTAGCTACATGCTAATAGTGATTAGCTAAGTTCTCAAATGGGCTAAGGACTCTATAACAACTACATAATGACCATCTGTGACAACTACCATCAACCCAGTAACATCATAGCAACCACCCAGGATACCATAGCAACTGCCTAGCAACCAGCCAAAACTCCCTAGCAACTGCCTAGCAACACCTTAGCAACCAACCCAAGTACCTTAGCAACTGCCTAGCAACCACCCAGGTTACCATAGCAACCACCGAGTTACCATAGCAACCGCCCTAGCAACCATCATTTGGACCCTAGCAACCACCCGGGGTACCCTAGCAACCACATAGCAACACCTTACTAACCGCCCCAATTACCCTAGCAACCACCCTGGGTACCTTAGCAACGGCCCTAGCAACCATCATGGGGACCCTAGCAACCGCCCTAGCAACCACCCCGGGTACCCTAGCAACCACATAGCAACACCCTAGCAACCACCCTGATTACCATAGCAACCACCCAGGGTACCCTAGCAACGGCCCTAGCAACCATCATGGGGACCCTAGCAACCGCCCTAGCAACCACCCCGGGTACCCTAGCAACCACATAGCAACACCCTAGCAACCGCCCCGATTACCCTAGCAACCATCCTGGGTACCCTAGCAACGGCCCTAGCAACCATCATGGGGACCCTAGCAACCGCCCTAGCAACCACCCCGAGTACCCTAGCAACCACATAGCAACACCCTAGCAACCGCCCCAATTACCCTAGCAACCACCCTGGGTACCCTAGCAACGGCCCTAGCAACCATTATGGGGACCATAGCAACTGCCCTAGCAACCACCCAGATTACCATAGCAACCACCCTGGGTACCCTAGCAACGGCCCTAGCAACCATCATGGAGACCATAGCAACCACCCTAGCAATCACCCTGGGTACCCTAGCAACCACATAGCAACACCTTAGCAACCACCCCGATTACCATAGCAACCACCCTGGGTACCCTAGCAACGGCCCTAGCAACTATCCTGGGGACCATAGCAACCACATAGCAATGCCCTAGCAACCACCCTAAATACCCTAGCAACTTCATAGCAGCACCCTAGCAATGGCCTTGGGTACCCTAGCCACACCCTAGCAACCATTCTGTATACCCTAGCAACAATCCCAAATTACTCTAGGAACCGCATAGCAGCACCCTAGCAATGACATTGAGTACCAACAGCACAAGCAGCACAACAGCAACCACCAATAATGGCCTGGTAACTGTATAGCAACCACCAGAATACAGTCACAACTACCTGTCAGCACCATAGTAACCATCTAGCAAACATCTAGCAACCACTCAGAATTACTGATCATCAGCACAGCAACCACCAAGCAACCATTGAGAACACACTAGCAACTGCCTAACAATCACACAGAGTCCCCTAGCAACAACATGGCAACTGTTCAGCAACTACCCAGATTACGCTAGCAACTAAGTAACAATACGCTAGCATAAAGCTACTAAAACACTTAGCAGCAACGATACAACATATTCTCCAGCATCACTGAGCAGTGTGTGTGGCAGTGGGGAGAAGGATGGAAGCTTAACAAGAAAGTTTAAAGTTTATCAGAAGCATTATTGAATTACATTTGTTTACTGGTTATGATAAGGACATGATGTGGTTCATTTATTGGACAAGGGAAATTATGTATTTAATATATATAATGTGCCATGTTATTAGTACAACCCGAATTCCGGAAAAGTTGGGACGTTTTTTTTAATTTTAATAAAATGAAAACTAAAGGAATTTCAAATCACATGAGCCAATATTTTATTCACAATAGAACATAGATAACGTAGCAAATGTTTAAACTGAGAAATTTTACACTTTTATCCACTTAATTAGCTCATTTAAAATTTAATGCCTGCTACAGGTCTCAAAAAAGTTGGCACGGGGGCAACAAATGGCTAAAAAAGCAAGCAGTTTTGAAAAGATTCAGCTGGGAGAACATCTAGTGATTAATTAAGTTAATTGATATCAGGTCTGTAACATGATTAGCTATAAAAGCTTTGTCTTAGAGAAGCAGAGTCTCTTAGAAGTAAAGATGGGCAGAGGCTCTCCAATCTGTGAAAGACTGCGTAAAAAAATTGTGGAAAACTTTAAAAACAATGTTCCTCAACGTCAAATTGCAAAGGCTTTGCAAATCTCATCATCTACAGTGCATAACATCATCAAAAGATTCAGAGAAACTGGAGAAATCTCTGTGCGTAAGGGACAAGGCCGGAGACCTTTATTGGATGCCCGTGGTCTTCGGGCTCTCAGACGACACTGCATCACTCATCGGCATGATTGTGTCAATGACATTACTAAATGGGCCCAGAAATACTTTCAGAAACCACTGTCGGTAAACACAATCCGCCGTGCCATCAGCAGATGCCAACTAAATCTCTATCATGCAAAAAGGAAGCCATATGTGAACATGGTCCAGAAGCGCCGTCGTGTCCTGTGGGCCAAGGCTCATTTAAAATGGACTATTTCAAAGTGGAATAGTGTTTTATGGTCAGACGAGTCCAAATTTGACATTCTTGTTGGAAATCACAGACGCCGTGTCCTCCGGGCTAAAGAGGAGGGAGACCTTCCAGCATGTTATCAGCGTTCAGTTCAAAAGCCAGCATCTCTGATGGTATGGGGGTGCATAAGTGCATACGGTATGGGCAGCTTGCATGTTTTGGAAGGCTCTGTGAATGCTGAAAGGTATATTAAGGTTTTAGAGCAACATATGCTTCCCTCCAAACAACGTCTATTTCAGGGAAGGCCTTGTTTATTTCAGCAGGACAATGCAAAACCACATACTGCAGCTATAACAACAGCATGGCTTCGTCGTAGAAGAGTCCGGGTGCTAACCTGGCCTGCCTGCAGTCCAGATCTTTCACCTATAGAGAACATTTGGCGCATCATTAAACGAAAAATACGTCAAAGACGACCACGAACTCTTCAGCAGCTGGAAATCTATATAAGGCAAGAATGGGACCAAATTCCAACAGCAAAACTCCAGCAACTCATAGCCTCAATGCCCAGACGTCTTCAAACTGTTTTGAAAAGAAAAGGAGATGCTACACCATGGTAAACATGCCCCGTCCCAACTATTTTGAGACCTGTAGCAGAAATCAAAATTGAAATGAGCTCATTTTGTGCATAAAATTGTAAACTTTCTCAGTTTAAACATTTGCTATGTTATCTATGTTCTATTGTGAATAAAATATTGGCTCATGTGATTTGAAAGTCTTTTAGTTTTCATTTTATTAAAATTTAAAAAACGTCCCAACTTTTCTGGAATTCGGGTTGTATATAAAATCTTAAAGAAATCTACAAAAACCTAAAAAAACCTTCCTTCCTGTTAATGTGTATATATTATATTTTATGTGTGTGTCGTTGATTTCATTGCATATGTATGTCATTATATCACATCAAGGTATATTCATCAAACCATATTTTAAAGTTCCTTTATTTTATGTCAATATAAAATCAATGAAATATGTAACATTTAAAGAATTTAATATTACTGGTTATAATGATTATTGTTCCTTGAAATTATTAAATAATAAGATAAAGTTAATCACTAAATTAATAAAATCATATCTCTTTCTCTGTATTTTAATGGCTAACTATTTGAAAGTATTGATTTTTAAAGTGCTCATTATTGAAGAATTCTGTTATATGACTCATGGTGATCTTAAAAACAAAGACAGAAATATTTTAATTTAACTGTGTTTGACTTTTTAATATGTGGAACCTTTAATTGATCTTCAATTTTTAATAAGGCTTCGTGCGCACTTTGAAAAAAAAAAAAAAAAATCCACCGCTCTCTCTTACATGGATAGAAGAGTAACGCTGCATGACTATTGGCTGCACATCTGAAGTTCGTGCTGATTGGCTGAGTAATACTTTGATAGAGGGAGCCTGACCACAGATGTTCCAGAATTCTCCAGAGGTGAGTACAGATGGTTTATTTTTGTAATGTCTGCCTTTAATAAAGAATTTTAAGAAATAAAATATGTTGCCCAAGTGGTTTATACTATTGTTGCTTGAGGTTTGTGTGTATGTTAGCTAATTCTGAATATTAGCGCAATATTGCATGAACAATAGTGCATTTTCTTAAGGTATTTTAGCAGAGTTTAGTGATTGACGTTAGGCCGCTGCAGATCGATGGTATATTTTCCTGTTTAAATGTACTTTTAGAACAGTATTTCCTTATATTAACCATCTGTTTCATTAAATGCATTTGTTTGAGGTGACTGTGAGGCATTAGAAATCCGTGAGGCCTGATTAATGTGTTGGTCGTGATTAATGCACGTATTTTCTGCTGTTCCATAAACGTCTATATAACGTAGTGGTTTTCACTGATCCATAAGGTAAAAATAGACCAAGCTCTGATACTACACACAGACCGCCGTGTCTGACACGCTAGTGATGGCGAATCGGCTCAGATTCACACACGGAGTCCGTGTGAGGTACATATTAACGGGACTTATCCGTTTGTCTCGGTCGTGGGGTGCGGCCGGCCTCCCGCTTTGATCTCAAATGAGCGCGAAATCTGATTTTTTTTTTTTTTTTTTTTTTTTTGCCGCTCTTTTCCTGGTGGAATGTACCTTTTACGACAGTATTTCATATATAACCGCCTATTTAAGAATTACTTTTGTTTGAGGGGACTGAGACATTAGAAATCCGTGAGGCCTGATTAATGTGTTGGTCGTGATTAATGCACGTATTTTCTGCTGTTCCATAAACGTCTATAGTGGTTTTCACTGATCCATAAGGTAAAAATAGACCGAGCTCTGATACTACACACAGACCGCCGTGTCTGACACGCTAGTGATGGCGAATCGGCTCAGATTCACACACGGAATCCGTGTGAGGTATATATTAACGGGATTTATCCGTTTGTCTCGGTCGTGGAGTGCGGCCGGCCTCCCGCTTAAATGAGCGCAAAAGCGTTTTTTTTTTTTTTTTGGCCACAGATAATGTTGTTTAGTTACAATTTAGATGCGGTGTTCAGCTACACTTTATGTACGTTTTTCGTAATTTATTACTTGAACATAACGTTAAAGTTATTTTATAATGGTAATCTTTAATGGGTTTAAGTCAGCAGGTTGAAGCGAGAACTTGTTAGAATCTTGGACGATTGTGCTAACAGTTTATTTATACATTCATTTATTTTGAGTAATGAATGCATCAGGGAGGAGAGACGGTGTTTAAAGCTTAACTAAGATCTGTTCATGTGCACCAAATATAGAGGAAGCGCAAGCTACTGCATTCAATTGATGAGAATCAGTTGAAACAGTGCTATTGTAAGATATCTTTGCCTTTTTATGTAACCGGCGATGGTTACATAAATAGCGATTATATTGCCAAGGTGTGCATAGGGGGTTGTAAAAGTTAAAACAATTATTGAACCCAAACTTAATAGTTATAGTTCAGTTTGCCACAAAAATATGAAGCAGCACAACTGTTTTCAACATTGATAACATGACACTGACAAATGGAGTTAACTATTATAATTCAGTTTGCCATCACATTACAAATTTAAGCTGTAATGATAATTGATAATATTACTGTTTTACTGAATTTATCAGCTAATGGAGGGTATAAAAGTATTTTTTGAAAATAAATAAATAAATGGAATAGCAGAATATTTTTAGCCTCCAGCATGTAATTTATTTTTGTAGTTGCCTTATGGTTGGTTTCCTCTGTTTTGTGTAGATATGGTTGACATCTACATGTTATATCTCTGATGTGTTTTCTGTGTCCTCTTATATTTGTCATATGCCTATTAATATGTGTGATTGTAAATGTAATTTACTATAAATTGTAAAAAATGTACTATAAACATGGTTTTGGGCATAGACCGAATATTCATTTTTTAAATTAAGAATACAATCTTTTTTTTCTGATTTAAGTCATAAGAGGTATATTGAAAGTCGTAGACCTGTATTTTGTTGTTATCAGCTGTCCCTGTTGTGTGCTTTCAAGTATTAATTTATTAATTTTTTGTTCATTCTTTCTTTGTTTAGATTGATCATTGAGGTTTATCTCCTGAGCAATTCTTGAGGTTTGTTTACATTTAAAGGTGCACTATGCAGGAATAAGAAAATGGGAAATCTTGTAAATTAGAGATGTTGTAGTTTATGGGGTTGACAGATTTTAACAAGATATTATGTCTGACAATTTATTTTTATTTTCAAATTACAGCATTACGAGCACTACAGACTCTCCACTGCACAATATCCAGTAAGTATTTGTATTTATTTATTTATTTGTTAGGTTTTTTTTTATATGGATAAAATATGAACAGGTGACAAAGCAATCTTAATTAGATACTACTGAGTCATTGATGCACTATAGCACTTCAGAACCTGTGACTAGCATGTGGAGGATTGTGAAATTCACTGGGGAATGTTGTAGGCCCCAATGATTTTCCTTGCTTGTAATTTTTCTCATAAAGTCAACGAGAGACTGATGAAATTATATTCATTTGGTGGGGGAACCATTCCTTTTAAGTTGCTCTAAGTTATAAACAGGTTTTCCTTCCTTAACGATAGCACCAGTTTATGTTATAGCCATGGGCTGCATTCGAAGTTGCATACTCTCAGAGTAGATACTTCTTATGAATGAGTAATAAGTTTATCTAATATGTGTGGCATGTATGCAGATGTACTACATTTGTCATGTTATCATGTATATGGGGTGGTGTTAGCGCAGTGGATAAGACGCATGCCTGTGGTGTGGGAGACCCGGGTTCGAATCCACTGTGAACCGCCAGTGTGTCCCTGAGCAAGACACTTAACCCCTAGTTGCTCCAGAGGCGTGCGACCTCTGACATATATAGCAATTGTAAGTCGCTTTGGATAAAAGCGTCAGCTAAAATGAATAAATGTAAAATGAATAAATGTTATCACTGTCGTGAGCTACAGCATAAGTTACAATGCAATTCACAATTTTGCTACTGTGGGCTCATGGGATAGACTAAACTAAAGAATCTCAATAGAAGTGGTAGGTCATCCAGGTACTTTTCATCTACTGCTTTTCACCCTACTATATAGTAGAGAAGTATGCAAGTTTGGATAATGCCATAGACCTTTATAACCAGGTAAAACATAATTTGTTGAATAACCAATCAGAAAAAAATGCTTTCTGCCTATCAATCATTTAGATTTTGTCATATTGTTTGGCAGTCAGTATATTATATTTTGCTACTTTTGTGTTTTACAAGACTGAGGAATCTTTGACCAATCACTTACATTAGCTTTAGGTTTGGAATATAATTAATTTATATTGAAGATCTGACTGTACTGAAAAACATTTATGGATGCCTTTACATGTTACGTTTTTTATGTTATTGATCTTATTTCACATACATTTACATTTAGTAATTTAGCAGATGCTTTTATCCAAAGTGACTTACATATGAAGGACAATGGAAGCAATCAAAATCAATAAAAGAGCAATGATATACAATTGCTATAACAAGTCTCCGTTAGCTTAACGCAGTACACATAGCAAGGGCTTTTAAATTATATAAATAAAAAGAAAACAGAGAATAGAAAAGGAATAGAGGAAGCTTGTGTTAGTTCTTTTTTATAATTTTATAATAAATGAAAATAAAATGGAAAGAATACAAAAAGATTAGAAAGGTAGTTATTTTTTTATTTATTTTTTAGAATAGAATAGTGTAGAATAGTGAGTGCTAAAGTTAGAGGGTCAAATAAAGATGGAAGAGATGTTTTAAGCCAATTCTTGGCTAAGGGACATACATAGGCTATCTTTAATTGTGTGTTTGTTTGTTGTTTTGCAGACGATCTATTCAGGGCAAGACCTGCATTTTTCTCTGCAGCTGAACACCTGGTTAGTGTGTCAGTGTTGTTTTCTTTTTCAATATTATTATAATTATAGTTGGCTAATGTGTGTTTCTTTTACAGGTTTTGGATTTTCTCCAAGTAGAAGTTCTTCTGATTGTTCTTGATTGTTCCATCAATCCCAACCCACCCTTCCCCAACCCTCTCCACCCATACACCCCACACCCCCCACCCACTACCCAAAAAAAAAAAAAAAAAAAAAAAGTTAACTCAATTTAATACTAAGTTAGTAATTTGTCTTCAAATACTACTGTTCATTTAAGTTCAGTCCTTTTAATACTAGGTTAATAATTTGTGTGTAATCTTCTATTGTTTTTTTCTTTGGAAAAAAAGTTTGTTTCCATTAATATTAGATTCATAATTTTTTTTATCTGCTACTGTTCTTTTTATTGAAAAAACTTTCTTAGCTGTATTCGCAAGTAGTTATTTTTCTTGTCAATTAACTTGTTTTTTTTCTTGAGAATACTTTGCAGGTTGTATCGCTGCAGCATTTAGTGAAGTAAGTGACTGAAAATTGTAAAATGCTTATTGAATACAGTACTATTTGACTGTTGCATTAAAACCATTTTACAGTCATTTTTAATCGGAGATCTGTTCAAACGCATAATGAAGAAAATGTTTGTTCACTAAACATTTGTTTAAGAGATTATATGAAATCATCTGCTTATTATTGTTATTATTATTATTATTAATAATAAAACACAATCAGAACAGATGATCAGGATGTTGAACTTGGATTATATAATGCCATTTACCCCCCCCCCCCCCCCCCCAAAAAAAGAAGGTTGAGTAATATGATCATAAAATTGCAAAAGGCTGTAATTTAACTAAATTAACTTATTCTAATTTGAAATATGTTTGAAAATTAAGCACTTCTTTGTTTGCATAAATGCAGCATGTGATGGTATTTTCAGGCCATCTCTACAGAGAAAGCATCACATTTACAAAATTTCTGTGTCTGTATATGCATGTGGAGTTGTAGAATTCCCAACTCTTTGACCAAGTTATTTCTTTCTAATCAACGGGCTAGGTAGATAGGTCATGGATTATTTTATATCATGTCTTAGGTCTGTTTTCTCATATTTTGTCTTTTGATCTTTTGAAGGATGCCTAGGAAAGGTAGGAGATCCCGGGCTCAGAAAGTTCGTTGGAGAAAGTTAGACCTGACAGGACAGACGAGCGTCAGTAAAGATGTTGCTCAGGTTTCTGATGGACAGCAGTATGAAGATGGTGACAGCACATCTAGAATTCTGTCCGTGCAGGCGTCTCACTGCCAGAGTGATGCAAGGTATGATGTTTTCTCACGAAACAGTCAGTGCACATGTGTAGCTCTGACATTCCTTGCGTACCACAGTGAGGGAACTTCGTTCGAACAGCCTGATCTTGACAGGGTGCTAGAGGAAGGGGATGCTCTGTATGTCGGCATTAAAATGCAGCTTATGGCTGAAGGAAGATTCCGACAGGATCTTCTAAGCATGGCTGAAGTACCTCTGAGCATCTCAACTTCTAACCACAACTACAGCGTCCAAAAGTCAGAAGTGGTGATGGGGTATCTGAGAGACAGAGGAACTCAGGAAATGGATGCATGGTGGATTCCTCTTGATGAAAGACTTCAGTGTCTCTCAACAGATGTCAGCCATGCACTGCTTATTGTTTCTCCAGAGTGCTTTGCTGTGTTCAGAGACAGATCTGGAAGATATGGATATTTTGATTCCCATTCCAGAACTGCTGGAGGTTGGCCACATCCTACTGGTGATGGAACAGCAGTTATGCTAACTTTCACCAATCTGCATGACATGATCAACAGATTACTTGAGCTTTTTTGGAATCGTGGTCCTCAAGCTTGCTATGAATTCATGGCTGTTTCATTTGAAATGGAGCAACAGTCTGAGGAACCATGCTCATCATCAGCATGTGTGACACCATCACCAGTAACTTCACCTCTGCCAAAAAAACCAACAACTGCTGACATCAGAATCCCTGAAAATCTTGTTCCAACAGATGACAAAAACCAAAGTGTCATGAAGGTTTTAAAAACAAACAAGCAGCGAAGAAGAAAAGAAATGCGTAAAATTGTTTATGAAAAGCAAGATGCAGGACTTGTGGGTACATCTTCACATTTTGAAGTACGAAAACAAAAAAGAAGAGAATATGAGAGAGAGAAATATGCCACCAACATGCAGTTTCGGCTGAAGAAAAGGGAGATTACCAAAAAGAAGTATGATGAAGATCCTTTTGCCAGATACAAAAAGATGGAATACATTACCAAGAGGTACAAGACAGATGTTCTCTTCCAAAAGAAGCAGAAGGGGTACATAATTAAGCGGTACCACACTGATGCTCTTTTCCAGAAGAAAATGAAGAACTACATGGTCACCAGGTACAAGACAGATGTTCTTTTCCAGAAGAAAATTAAGAACTACATGTTCAGAAGGTACAAGACTGATTATCTTTTCCAGAAGAAGAAGAAGGACTGCATGGTCAGGAGGTACCACACTGACGCCCTTTTCCAGAAGAAAATTAAAGACTACATGGCCAGAAGATATGCAAGTGATTCAGAGTTTAGGTCACATCACATTCTTCGTTGTACTCTCCAGAAGAAACAGAAGTGTTTCACTGACGCTGGATTCCACATTCTTCACAAGTTGAGATGTGCATTAAGGATCAAGAGAAAATACAAGCCATACATTCGTTTCAGCCAGAAAACACCCATTTCTGATGCGACAAACCAGCCTGTGTCCAACAGCTTGATTCAGAAGGCCATATCTGCATTTCGGTGTCAAATTCTGCATGGTCCAACTTACATCTGCACAGTCTGTCACAGGGCTCTTTTTCCAAATCAAGTCAAGATGTGTATTAGAACACGATACCGCAAAAATGTTCATATTACAGCCTTTTGCTTAACCAGGAAATATGTTCATGCTTGTGACAGTGCCTGCTCAGTTCCTTGTGCAGTTCCAGAAGAGCAAAGACAGGAGTGGATCTGCCACACCTGTGACAGCCATCTGAAGAGAGGATCCATGCCTTCTATTGCGGCGGCAAACAGACTTGAATTGCCACCCATCCCTGCAGAACTGCTTGAGCTGAACGTACTTGAACGACAGCTTATCGCCAAAATTGTTCCTTTCGCAAAAATAGTTGCATTGCCCAAAGGACAGCAGCGGTCAGTGTATGGTGCTGTTGTGTGTGTGCCCTCTGAGGTGGAGAAAACAGTTAACTGTCTCCCAAGGCCTAACAGTGAGTCCCAGCTCCTACAGGTGAAGCTGAAAAGACACATTAAGTTCAGAGGATACCAACACTTCCATACAGTGAATATGCACAATGTGCTAGCAGCGTTAGCAAAACTGAAAGCGATGCATTCAGAATACAGGGACGTTGTGATTAGTGACGCTGCCACATTTGAATTTCTCCCTGATGATAAGCTGGATGACACAGAGGAGAAACAGGAAGTTGTTGTCTCTGAACAGGATGACCAGAATGTCAGCACAGAAGAAAAGGATGAGCTCAGGCCTGGCCTCACTCTGGACACATGCATGCAGCCACTTGACATTGGGCAGGACTTGCTGTCGTACGGTGAGGGAATCTTCAGCATTGCGCCTGCTCAAGGGAAAAAGCCAGTCGGATTTTTTAAGGTTCCCAAATTGGAAGCCATGGCCTTCCCCGTACAGTTTCCCACTGGACAGAACACAATTGATGAGGCACGACAAGTTGCATTATCACCAAGCATGTATTTCAATGCTAGACTGTTCTGCGTGGATACTCGTTTTGCCAAAGACCAGAGTTATCTCTTCTTTGCGCAGTTTGTCACTGAAACGCACATGGCTAGAAACAGCATGTCTATCCAGTTGCGAAAGGGCAAACCTGTCACAAAAGATGGACGTAGAATCTCCAACAAGCTTCTTCAGAATGATCTTGAGGTCGAAAGACTGGTCCACAGCCGTGACGCCACAAGGTTTATGCAACCCTTGAGAGGCACTCCATCTTATTGGGAGAAAACGTTGAGAGATCTACAGGCCATGGTCAGGCAGTTAGGGAATCCTACTTTTTTTTGCACATTCAGTGCAGCCGAAATGCGATGGCCAGAAGTGATAACGGCGATCAAGGCTCAGCAAGGTGAAGAGGTCGTCTTTTCAGAGCTTGACTGGATGACGAAATGTGAAATCCTCCGAAGTAACCCCGTCACCGTCATGCGGATGTTTGAGAAACGAGTGGATGCGTTAATGAATCATCTGCTTTTGTCACCTGCTCAACCCATCGGCGAAGTCGAGGATTACTTTTATCGTGTAGAGTTTCAAGCCAGAGGAAGCCCACACATTCATCTGCTGGCCTGGGTAAAAGGGGCACCCGAATTCGAAAATCAGTCTGACCAAGTAGTGTGTGACTTTATTGACCGTTACATAACCTGCCAGTTGCCGGACCCTACCACCGATCCCGAGCTTCATAAAATTGTCACCGAAGTTCAGCTTCACAGCAGGAAGCACTCCAAATCTTGCAAGAAAGGAAATGTGTTGTGTAGATATGGGTTCCCTAAACTTCCCATGTCAAGCACCACCATCACCCGTCCACGACCACAACGTCCTGAGGAAGATGAAAACGAAGACCAACACCACCAAGAGAGAAAAAAGAGAAGACGGGACGTTCCACAACGTCCTGAGGAAGATGAAAATGAAGACCAACACCACCAAGAGAGAAAGAAGAGGAGACAGGACGCTGCTCGAAAAGCAATGAAAGAAGCCAGGACTAAACTCAAGCCAGTGTGGGACTTGTTAAACGATCCCCAGGCCTCCTTTGACAACTTGTCAGACTTGCTGACCAAATGTAATCTGTCCATGGATGATTACTGTAAATACGCTGAGGCACTGTCCACTTCAAACGTGATTTTGCTGAAGCGTGATCCAAAGGAGGCTTGGGTGAATGGATACAACCCAGATTTGCTGAGGGCATGGAACGCCAACATGGACATACAGTTCGTCCTTGACTCTTTCAGCTGCATCATGTATATGTTGTCCTACATTTCCAAGCCAGAACACGAAATGAATGATTACCTGAAGACCGTGATCAAGGGTGTTCGTGAAACCAACGTAAACGAAGAGGACGAAATGAAGCAGATAATGCAGGCCTACTCCAAACACAGACAAGTGAGTGCTCAGGAGTCTGTGGCACGAACATGCAGCTTACCAATGAAGAAGTGTTCACGAAATGTTGTGTTTATCCCGACGGATGATGATGCCCTGAGGATGAGTTTGCCCCGTAGTGTCCTACACAGCAAAGATCCTGATTCAGAGGATGTCTGGATGTCAGGTATTATAGAGAAATACAGAGCAAGGCCTCAAACACTGGAGTTTGAAAAGATGTGCCTTGCAGACTTTGTGTCGAATTACCGTGTTGTGTATGGTCGGCAAACTAAAGGAAAGAATGTCCTCCCCCTCCTCAACGATATGGGATTCATTCAGAAGAGAACTGTTGGTAAGGCTGCAATTATCAGGTATGCTCGCTTTTCGGAGGAGAAGCAACCGGAGAAGTTTTGCGGAACAATGGTAAAACTTTACGTGCCACATCGTGTCAACGAACAGCTGAAACCTCAACGGTTTCCAACGTATCAAGAGTTTTACAAAAGGGGACTTGTGGAACTCCCGTCACACCCCAATCTCCGATTCCCTGTCCGTGGCTTAGTTAAAGCACAACAGAAGAAGTTTGAAAAGCACGGCAAAAAAGTGGACGAAGCATATGAACAGCTGCAGCGGGAAGGACCATCTGAGAATGCTTGGTGTGCTTTTGCACCTGAAATCGACGTTGATCGGATGGAGTGTATTGCAGAACAACAAGACGTCCATCAAGAAGAAGATGAACAGGATGATGTTCCGGAATATCAGATTCGTCGTGAAGATGGAGACGGAGTGGTACCACAGATTGAGGCACCACAGATGACTAATGAATATCTGAAGAAGATGTTTAGGAGTCTAAATGAGACGCAGGCAGCAATTTTTTACACTGTCCGCCAGTGGTGTCAGAAGCGTGTGTGGGGTCACAATCCAGAGCAGTTTTTTTACTTTTTGTCAGGCGGTGCAGGTTGTGGGAAATCACACGTCATCAAGTGCATACACTCGGAAGCAACTAAGATTCTGCGACAACTCCCTCGACTCCGGGAAGAAGGGGATCTCTCCGTGCCCACGGTGCTGTTGTCTGCGTTTACTGGAACTGCAGCATTCAACATCTCGGGTAAAACGCTGCATTCCCTTTTAAAACTGCCAAGGAGTCTGAAGCCACCTTATCAAGGACTTGGGAACGCCCTTGATGAAGTGAGAGCAGGATTACGCGACGTGGAGATTCTTATCATCGACGAAATATCCATGGTTTCTAAGGACCTGTTTACTTATGTAAACTGGAGATTTCAACAGATCAAAGGCAACAAGAAACCTTTTGGAGGAATATCTTGCCTTGTTGTAGGGGATTATTATCAACTGCCACCGCTTGGTAAAGCCAAACCGCTCTGTGTGTATGAAGAGGATATGCTGGACTTCTGGAAGGACCATTTTCAAATCATCATACTCACAGAGATCATGCGGCAAAAAGAAGACCTCGCTTTCGCTGAACTGTTGAACAGACTACGAGTGAGGCAGAAGACAGAAGCTCTCAGGGAAGATGATAGAGCTTTGTTATTCCAGGCTGTGAAGAAGCCAGAAGACTGTCCACGTGATGCTCTGCACATATTCGCCACTAACAAACAAGTTGACAAGTACAATACCGAGATTGTACAGGCCCTTTTCACTGACATCATAACGATTGATGCCGAAGACTACAGGAAAGACCCAAAAACAGGAAGGATAAAGAGATTAAACAAACCTGTCACTGGAAAAAAGGATGACTTGCTGGACACAATGCAAGTTGCAGTGGGAGTTCGTGTGATGGTAACCAGGAACCTGGATGTAGAAGATGGAATTGTCAATGGATGTTTTGGCACGATTGCAAACATCGTCACCAAAACAAAAGATGGAATCGCCACAGTACAAATGTTAGGACTTCAACTTGACAATCCGAACGCCGGTCAGAAACACCGCAAAAAGGTACGAGGTGAAGAAGACGTCTTGGTTTACATTGAGAGATCTGAAGAAAGTCTGCGGAAAGGAGCCGTTCGTCGACAGTTTCCCATTAAGCTAGCTTACGCCTGCACAGCCCACAAAGTTCAAGGCATGACAATGCACTCTGCAGTAGTGTCATTGAAGAAGATTTTTGAGCCGGGAATGGCCTACGTTGCCCTCAGCAGAACGACATCTCTACAAGGATTACACATTACGGATTTCGACGACAAGAAGATATATGCTGATCCTGAAATCACGACCTCTTTGCAAAGCATGAGAAGAGCAAGAGTTGAAGAAATCATGCCACTTCTGCAGCACGTGAGGGAAAATAGGCAGGAACAGACACTCACCATCATTCATCACAACACGGAAGGACTGGCATCTCACATGGAGGATATCAGATGCCATCATGAGCTACAACTCGCCGATGTTCTGTGTTTAACAGAAACCCACCTGACTGGATTGTCTACTTCAGATCTCCAATTGGAAGGATACAACTTGTTCACACGCAACAGGCATGTCTCCTACTCCACACATCAAGAACTTGGAAGGAAAAATGGAGGTGGAGTCGCAATATATTGCAAGGAGCACATTCCAACTCAGCCCAGGCAATATATACAAAATGTGACTGATCTGGAGTTTGCTGTGATCAAATTGGATTCCCCAATAAAAGCAGCAGTGGTAGCTGTGTATAGGCCACCACAATATAGTATTGGAGATTTCTTGACCAACCTGAACAGTATGCTGGATTACCTGGACCTCACACACAACGATCTTGTCATCATCTGTGGAGACTTCAACGAGGACCTCCTACACCCTGGAAAAAAACCTATTCTGGAGTTGTTTCAATCTCGAGGATACACGCAACTGATTACATCAGCGACAACGGAAAAGCACACACTACTTGACCACATCTACATTTCAAATCCGGACTTCTGCCATCAATCGGACGTGTTACAGACCTACCACAGTTACCACAATCCTGTGTACTGTGTATTGCGTTTTTTTCCATAGGTAAATTGCCCGCTATACCAGGTCACTGGGGCCACTGAATCAGCATTAACGACAACAGTGGGGCTACACCAGCCTTAGTTCCCCAGTGGCTTTTGTATCAGTGGTGTCTTGGCCTTAAGCCATACGGAACTGGGGTTCCACTTATCCTCCTCCATCGACGACAGTGACGTTGCGGTTATATTGTGTTGTCTGTTGTAATATGAAGGTGTTGTGTCACTGAGTTATCTAGAGTTCAGCAGCAGGAAGGACGAAGGAGTAGTGTGGCAGCTCCAGGCAGGACAGGAAGTGAAGGCAGCAGAATACAGGACACAGTCAGGATTAGTGTAATAACTCCAGGGAAGACACAGACAGTGAGAGTAACAGCAGCAGTAAGTCATAAAAGACAGTAAGGTTAAGTGAGAAGTAGTAAGACACTGTTGTGATGTATTTGATTTTTACCTTAACGTAACATTTGTTTCAATTGATTTTGTGTTCAGTCTGTAGAATGTGTACTGGATATATAATTTGCAGTCCTCTGCTATTCTAATATTGATATGTGCTCTTCTGTAAAGTTGCAGGAAGATTTTGGAGACCATAGCAGTCCTGCAACACTGGATATGAGTGTGCAATATACCATCTAAAGGTAAGTGTTAAAAGATGTCACTTCAGTCACTGTGCTACTGCACACAATAACCACATTTAAAGGAACATTTTAATCTAATTTTGATTTTGATGTTTTTCAGGAACTGGTGAGTCAGAATGTCTGAGAAGATCAAGTGTGCTTCACCACTGATGATGATGAGCTGGATACCAGCTTATGTGCTAATTTCTTTCAGTAAGTTTTAGTTTACTTTATTATTATTTTTTTTTTTTTTAGTTTATAAGTAAATGTGTATGCAGTGATCCTGTTATTCATTTATTAATTTCATTGCCAGAGGACGCGACCAGATGTGTTTGGAGTTGAAGACAATGCTGAAGACCAAAGAAGCAATGGAAGAAGCACATTAAAGCACTGAGGTAAAGTTTGTCAATAATACTGGTAAGATCTAGTGTTTCAGTGCATTTTATCATGCAGTGTGTTTGTTCAGAGACATGTGCTTTGATGTGAACGCTTAGATTTTAAAGTGTATGATGGTTCTCAGAAGTGAGAGAGCAGAAATGTCTCTTGCAAGACATACATCTGACATGAAAGTTTATTCTCTGTAAGTCTTGCAGAATGAAAAAATTAAATTCAGTTCACTAACATGATCATCATATCTGTTTTACCTCCTCTACCTCAGGGTGTCCAGCCTGTTTGCCATGTCAGATCCAGCGGCTAGATGGCAGGAGATGCTTCATTATACCCCTGATTGCCTTTAGATGATCGATTAATTAATTTTAATATAGATTTTAAATTATCTTATTATATTAAATAATTGGTCTCAATTTAATATTTCATATATTAGCTTGAGTAAGAATGTTTTTATAATGTGTACGCCATGCCCGAAGAGGATGGGTTCCCCCTGATGAGTCTGGTTCCTCTCAAGGTTTTTTATCTCCTTAAGAGTTTTTTCCTTGCCACCGTCGCCACTGGCTTGCTCACTGGGGGTGTTGTGTCAAATCCTGTGTCCCTCTTGCGTCCCTGCCGACCAGGGTTTCCAAAACAACAGTTTGTGACTCAATTCATAATTTTTTTATTAAATCATAGAAATTTTAACAAATAAAAGTGAAATCATGTTATGGCTTAGTCACTTACAGTAAAGCAGTAAGCCCTGTGATGCTTTGATTAACAGTGCTTTCAGAAATGCTAAGGGGTGTTATTGTTTTCTGAAATCACAGGGCTTATGTATGGGCTTATGCCCCTTATAAACACTTGTGCAGTAATAGACGCAATCATGGACGGTAATTGAGTAGTTTTTAATGGCTTTAAATGCAACACGCACAAGGTTCACTTTATTAAAACAATAATTCAAACACTTTCATCACTATTATGCCAAAATAGAAACTTGATTAAAAAATCTTTATTATTGCAACAGTAAGATATTTGTTTTTTATTTTCATAATTCGATAATTTTAATATGAAGTTAAAATAATATTTATATGTGAGCTAGTGCAACATTATAGGGTGGGATTTGGCACAACAGGTGTTTTCTAAAACTTTTAATAAACATTTTGGTTGAATTGGCACATCAAGTGTTTTTGTCTTTATTGAATCTTCTTCAGTGGCACATTTAATGTGTTCTTGTGAACTTCACAGAAGGTCCAGGAGGTTTTCCAGAAAGCAAGGTTAACTTACTGTCACATATACTCTCAGTCAGTTGACCCAAACCTTGCTTACTCGAGGTATGCTGGTTCCAGAAACGATTTTATACATTTTTTTAAATCAAGGAGACGATATGTTTCTGCATATTTTCACTGTTAACATATTTTATTTTTCATTAAAATATTTAATTGTCAGGACTAAGGATTGCAAAACAATTAATTAACCTTATTGTGTCCAGAAATCATTGATTTTAATTTGACAAAGAATATTTCATTGTGGTGAATTAAAAGCTACAGGATTTAGCTGTGGCTGGGCTCGGGCGAGATTCTTCTTAATAAACATTTTAGGTGAATTGGCTAATCCTTTATGTTTGTCTTTATTGAAGGGTATATTCACAGATGGTACAATAAGATGGTTAAACTTTTAAATAAGGTTTGTATTCTTCTATACATGAAGAAAACTGTGTGTAAATATGTGTTGTTTTCATCATAATTCTGCAAATCCAATAAGCAAACTTTGTTTTACCACTAAACCTGCTAAGATCACATGCTTGATCTGGATGAGTATCATTAGAAAGACTTAAAATGTCAGCCTAAATATTTGAATATTGTTGATAAAACTTGGTTGCCGTGACAGTACATTCCTTAATATGTTATGAGTGCAAAATCAACAGTTAATGCACATTTAACTAACTATATATGCACCTGACAGAAGAAATTACAAACACATTTTGTAGATAGACATACATAGTTTAGTAACAGCATAAAGGTTTTTTTTTATTATTTTTTTTATTAATTTCTCTGGTCTGACAAATGAACCCGTCCCAACTGTTTATTGTAAATAAACAGTCCACCACTGTGGTGTTGGTAAGTGTCTGGAGTACAGAAAGGTCCTCCGTCATGAAGCACCCCCAGGTGACCTCAACTCTCAGTACACTTCACAAAGCTGTGGCTGGCAATCAATACTACTTTCTCCAAAAAAAATAAAAACTTTATGGTAAATGAAAATCAGTAATGAAGCAGAAATGTATGACCGTATGTTACTGTGTGGCAAAGCTTTACAATTCACTGAAAATATAAGCAGTTTAGCTAAAAGTTGGTCTTTTTGATTCAGGCAAATAGTATTTAAATTTAGTACTTTATAAAATATTGAGTTTTTGACATTTAAAAACCCCGAAAACAGCCATATTAAAGGTCCTTGAAAAATATTTGAATTTTAAAAAGGCATGTATGAAATTACTGTTCATTTTTGGTTTGGATAAAAACATTTTCACGCAAAATGAACAATGCAGCGTGTGTTAAATAGCCATTTCACCTGACTTTTGGGAGCTCACGAGATCTCGCGATATTACTAATACAGGTGAGAAGCAGTCTCGCGATATTGGTATGAAGTTGAGTTTGTGGGAAAACCTTTGATCCTTTGCTTGCATTACATTGTTTAGTTTTTTATTGCATGTGCTGTTTGTTAGGGTTTCATTTGTGAACGCACGCAAATTTTGACTCTGTATTGCACTGTTATAATTTACAAGTGAAGAGCGCTTCTCCATCTCTGCTGCTCGGTCCACAAACTTGCATATACTGTACTGTGGGGCTGCTTAATGTTTATCTGGGAGGGGTGGGGTCAGTGTGTGTGTGTTTGTGGGTTATCTCACTAGATTCGTAACGTAAATCATCTTTGCAAACACGGGAGAATACAACAACGTACCTCTATGCATCGCGATTTCAAAATAAAAGTCCCCCTGATTTTACCTAGATCTAAATATTCGAAATAAATACATTTTTAAACGACATTGAATCGCGCTGTAAAATGAAATATCACCAGGCCGTTGGCTCTCTCTGCGGGTATTTGTTATAGTTATAATACATAAAACAATAAACGTAGCTCATAACTGTTCAAGTGTATGGTAAAGTTTTTATTCTTCAGGTCAATCATATATTCATCAAATACAATCAGTTTGAACATGGATAGCAATAAATTCGCTGAGGTATTCTTTTAAATATTAAAGTTGCCACAGTCATTGCATGATTTGCTTGTGCTGTACTTTATTTTTAACATTTTGTTTTATTATTTATTTTATTAAAATAAAATAAAAAATAGTTTGGTAAGTGATTTCTGTCCTTGAAAACCACAAAAAAAAAATAAAAAAATAAGCAATAGCAACCACATAGCAACACCCTAGAAACCACCCCAAATACCCTAGCAACCACCATAGCAATCACCAAGTGTACCATAGTAACACCTTAGCAACTATCAAGAGTACCCTAGCAACAGAGGGGCGAGTTTTGCCACTGCAAGCACCACTCACATTTTCTTCAGGAAATGTACATTCTAGTGTTACTATTACTATTCACCTTGACAAAACTTCGGCACGCTACTCCTCCAGCACTTTTTGTCGCAGACCCATGAATGAGATGTCAAAACGTGCGGCTTATTGTGGAGAGGTGTGCCATGACTTTTCTAAGCAATCAGATGTACGATAATCGTACAGCGGGCGAAGAAAATGTGTAAAAATATCCCATAGACTTAACATTGGAAAAATTATCTGACATCATATCTTTGGATCAGGAAGGCATAGAGGCTTGGGAGTGGGCTCTTTTGACTCGGCCTATCAAGCAGTCCATATGTAGTGACAAAACAACTTCAATGCCACGCCCTAGCAACCACTTTTAGCACCCTAGCAACTGTTTAGCTACATTTAAAAGCTATATATCAGCAAAATAACAATAAAGAGACACTGACTCTGGCTTTTTGGATTCAGCATGGCCTATAGTCTTTAAATAACACCCCATAAACTATATAGCCACACCATAGCAACCATATAGAGCACCCTAGCAACCATATAGCAATATAAAGAGCATATATCTTGGATCCACAACATCACACAGGCGTCATGGGTGGCTACAGGGCGCAGAGTTTTGCCACTGCAAGCACCACTCACATTTTCTTCAGGAAATGTACATTCTAGTGTTACTGTTACTATTACTATCCGCCTTGACAAAACTTCGGCACACTACTCCTCTAGCACTTTTTATCGCAGACCCATGAATGAGGTGTCAAATCGTGTGGCTTATTGAGGAGAGGTGTGCTATGACTTTTCTAAGCAATCGGACTTACGATAATCGTACAGCGGGCGAAGAAAATGTGTGACAATATCCCATAGACTTAACATTGGGAAATTATCTGACTTCATATCTTTGGATCAGAAAGGCATAGATGCTTGGACGTGAGCTCTTTTGACTCGGCCTATCAAACAGTCCATATGTTGTGACATAACTACTTCATAGCCACGCCCTAGCAACCAATTTTAGCACCCTAGCAACTGTTTAACAACATTTAAAAGCTGTATCTCAGCAAAATAACTACATAGAAACACTGGCTTGGGGTTTTTGGAATCGGGCTGGTAAATAGTCTTTAAATATCACCCCATAAACTATATAGCCACACCATAGCAACCATATAGAGCACCCTAGCAACCATATAGCAATATAAAGAACTTATATCACGGCTCCACAACATCACACAGGCATCATGGGTGGCTACAGGGCGCCGAGTTTTGCCACTGCAAGCACCACTCACATTTTCTTCAGGAAATGTACATTCTAGTTAGTGGTGCTTGCCGGAGGCAAGGCATCACTATTATTATCTCACATACTTATTATTCTTATTATTATTCTTCCGTACAAATTTCGGCGCGTAACTTGTCCCGCAGTTTTCGTCACAGACCAACGAAACAGGCGTCAAATCGTGCGGCCTATTCGGGAATGGTGTGCTATGACTTTTATAAGCGTTCGGGCGTACGATGTTCGTACACCGGGCGAAATATCGGGCGAAAAATCGCATAGACAACGCATTACGGCCAACTTTGACGGATCGTAGCTCCGAGAGAGAATTTCGCAGAAACATGTGAATCACCACATTTGGAGAGGCTATCAAGCTGTGCGAGAGCATACCTCGCAGAGGGGTACAAGTTGTACCCCTGGGGCGCTAGAGACCCCCAAAGTTGCCCCATAGACATACTATGGTGAGGGATCGCCCATGAAACACTGTGTTTTTCCTACTATGGGAAATTACATAGGGATTTTGTATTGAACATAACTCAGGGTCACAGTGTCATAGAGACAAGGGGGTGGGCTCATTTGAATCAGGCAACCAATCAGTCTCTCAGGATCACTGTGAATCTATCAAGCCACGCCCTAGCAACCATGGAAAAGCGCCATAGCAACAAGCTCCATAGACTTCCATTGAAAAAGATCAAAAGAATAACTTTGGATAGAAGTGTCATAGAAACATGAGGGTGGGCTCGTTTGACTCGGGGCAGCAAATGGCCAATCACGAATCACCTTCAACACTTCATAGCCAAGCCCTAGCAACCATTTGGAGCACCCTAGCGACCCAAAGTATAGAGAGATATCTTCAAATCTGAATATCATAAAGGCATGGGGGTTGGTTTATATCATTCATATAGGCTAGTACACTTTGGAGTATAATCATTGGCAGCTGTTAGGCCACTACCTAGCAACCAACCAGAGTACCCTAGCAACCATTTTTCAAGACCTATATCTCTGCATCAGAACATTGTACAGACATGGGAGTTGGTTTATATTGGCAAGCAGCCTTTGGAGTATCATCACTGGCAGCTGCCAAGCCACTCCCTAGCAACCAAACGGATTACCCTAGCAACCGTTTTGCATGACCTATATCTCTGCATCAGAACATCGTACAGACATGGCGGTTGGATTTTTTCACTCATGGTACCAAACTGGACTTCCAACATGCTAGTCATGCTAGCAGTGATTAGCTACATGCTAATAGTGATTAGCTAAGTGCTCAAATGGGCTAAGGACTCTATAACAACTACATAGTGACCATCTGTGACAACTACCATCAACCTAGTAACATCATAGCAACCACCCAGGATACCATAGCAACTGCCTAGCAACCAGCCAAAACTCCCTAGCAACTGCCTAGCAACACCTTAGCAACCAACCCAAGTACCTTAGCAACTGCCTAGCAACCACCCAGGTTACCATAGCAACCACCCGAGTTACCATAGCAACCGCCCTAGCAACCATCATTTGGACCCTAGCAACCACCCGGGGTACCCTAGCAACCACATAGCAACACCTTAGCAACCGCCCCAATTACCCTAGCAACCACCCTGGGTACCTTAGCAACGGCCCTAGCAACCATCATGGGGACCCTAGCAACCGCCCTAGCAACCACCTCGGGTACCCTAGCAACCACATAGCAACACCCTAGCAACCACCCCGATTACCATAGCAACCACCCAGGGTACCCTAGCAACGGCCCTAGCAACCATCATGCCGACCCTAGCAACCGCCTTAGCAACCACCCCGGGTACCCTAGCAACCACATAGCAACACCCTAGCAACCGCCCCGATTACCCTAGCAACCACCCTGGGTACCCTAGCAACGGCCCTAGCAACCATCATGGGGACCCTAGCAACCGCCCTAGCAACCACCCCCGAGTACCCTAGCAACCACATAGCAACACCCTAGCAACCGCCCCAATTACCCTAGCAACCACCCTGGGTACCCTAGCAACGGCCCTAGCAACCATCATGGGGACCATAGCAACTTCCCTAGCAACCACCCCGGGTACCCTAGCAACCACATAGCAACACCCTAGCAACCATACCGATTACCCTAGCAACCAACCTGGGTAACCTAGCAACGGCCCTAGCAACCATCATGGGGACCCTAGCAACCGCCCTAGCAACCACCCAGGGTACCCTGGCAACCACATAACAACACCCTAGCAACCTCCGTGATTACCATATAAACCACCCTGAGAACCCTAGCAATGGCCTTAGCAACCGTCCTGAGTACACTAGCAACCACCATAGCAACCACCCAGATTACCCTAGCAACCACACTGGGTACCCTAGCAACCACCCTAGCAACCTCATTGCAACACCCTAGCAACAGAGGGGTGAGTTTTGCCACTGCAAGCACCACTCACATTTTCTTCAGGAAATGTACATTCTAGTTAGTGGTGCTTGCCGGAGGCAAGGCATCACTATTACTATTCGCCTTGACAAAACTTTGGCACGCTACTCCTCCCGCATTTTTTGTCGCAGACCCATGAATGAGGTGTCAAAACATGCGGCTTATTGAGGAGAGGTGTGCTATGACTTTTCTAAGCAATCGGAAGTACAATATTCGTACAGCGGACGAAGAAATTGTGTAAAAATATCACATAGACTTAACATTGGAAAAATTATCTGACCTTATTTCTTTGGATCAGAAAGACATAGAGGCTTGGGAGTGGGCTCATTTGACTCGGCCTATCAAGCAGTCCATATGTAGTGACCTAACAAGTTAATATCCATGCCCTAGCAACCACTTTTAGCACCCTAGCAACTGTTTAGCTACATTTAAAAGCTATATATCAGCAAAATAACAATACAGAAACACTGACTCTGGCTTTTTGGATTCAGGCTGGCCAATAGTCTTTAAATAACACCCCATAAACTATATAGCCACACCATAGCAACCATATAGAGCACCCTAGCAACCATATAGCAATATAAAGTACTTATATCACGGCTCCACAACATCACACAGGCATCATGGGTGGCTACAGGGCGCCGAGTTTTGCCACTGCAAGCACCACTCACATTTTCTTCAGGAAATGTACATTCTAGTTAGTGGTGCTTGCCGGAGGCAAGGCATCACTATTATTATCTCACATACTTATTATTCTTATTATTATTCTTCCGTACAAATTTCGGCGCGTAACTAGTCCCGCAGTTTTCGTCACAGACCAACGAAACAGGCGTCAAATCGTGCGGCCTATTCGGGAATGGTGTGCTATGACTTTTATAAGCGTTCGGGCGTACGATGTTCGTACACCGGGCGAAATATCGGCCGAAAAATCGCATAGACAACGCATTACGGCCAACTTTGACGGATCGTAGCTCCGAGAGAGAATTTCGCAGAAACATGTGAATCACCACATTTGGAGAGGCTATCAAGCTGTGCGAGAGCATACCTCGCAGAGGGGTACAAGTTGTACCCCTGGGGCGCTAGAGACCCCCAAAGTTGCCCCATAGACATACTATGGTGAGGGATCGCCCATGAAACACTGTGTTTTTCCTACTATGGGAAATTACATATTGATTTTGTATTGAACATAACTCAGGGTCACAGTGTCATAGAGACAAGGGGGTGGGCTCATTTGAATCAGGCAACCAATCAGTCTCTCAGGATCACTGTGAATCTATCAAGCCACGCCCTAGCAACCATATAGAGTGCCATAGCAACAAGCTCCATAGACTTCCATTGAAAAAGATAAAATGAATAACTTTGTATAGAAGTGTCATAGAAACATGAGGGTGGGCTCATTTGAGTCGGGGCAGCAAACGGCCAATCACGAATCACCTTCAACACTTCATAGCCACGCCCTAGCAACCATTTGGAGCACCCTAGCGACCCAAAGCATAGAGAGATATCTTCAAATCTGAATATCATAAAGGCATGGGGGTTGGTTTATATCATTCATATAGGCTAGCAGACTTTGGAGTATAATCATTGGCAGCTGTTAGGCCACTACCTAGCAACCAACCAGAGTACCCTAGCAACCATTTCTCAAGACCTATATCTCTGCATCAGAACATTGTACAGACATGGGAGTTGGTTTATATTGGCAAGCAGCCTTTGGAGTATCATCATTGGCAGCTGCCAAGCCACTCCCTAGCAACCAAATGGATTACCCTAGCAACCGAATTGCATGACCTATATCTCTAAATCAGAACATCGTACAGACATGGCGGTTGGATTTTTTCACTCATGGTACCAAACTGGACTTCCAACATGCTAGTCGTGCTAGCAGTGATTAGCTACATGCTAATAGTGATTAGCTAAGTGCTCAAATGGGCTAAGGACTCTATAACAACTACATAGTGACCATCTGTGACAACTACCATCAACCTAGTAACATCATAGCAACCACCCAGGATACCATAGCAACTGCCTAGCAACCAGCCAAAACTCCCTAGCAACTGCCTAGCAACACCTTAGCAACCAACCCAAGTACCTTAGCAACTGCCTAGCAACCACCCAGGTTACCATAGCAACCACCCGAGTTACCATAGCAACTGCCCTAGCAACCATCATTTGGACCCTAGCAACCACCCGGGGTACCCTAGCAACCACATAGCAACACCTTAGCAACCACCCCAATTACCCTAGCAACCACCCTGGGTACCTTAGCAACGGCCCTAGCAACCATCATGGGGACCCTAGCAACCGCCCTAGCAACCACCCCGGGTACCCTAGCAACCACATAGCAACACCCTAGCAACCACCCCGATTACCATAGCAACCACCCAGGGTACCCTAGCAACGGCCCTAGCAACCATCATGGGGACCCTAGCAACCGCCCTAGCAACCACCCCGGGTACCCTAGCAACCACATAGCAACACCCTAGCAACCGCCCCGACTACCCTAGCAACCACCCTGGGTACCCTAGCAACGGCCCTAGCAACCATTATGGGGACCCTAGCAACCGCCCTAGCAACCACCCCGAGTACCCTAGCAACCACATGGCAACACCCTAGCAACCGCCCCAATTACCCTAGCAACCACCCTGGGTACCCTAGCAACGGCCCTAGCAACCATCATGGGGACCCTAGCAACCACATGGCAACACCCTAGCAACCACCCCGATTACCTTAGCAACCACACTGGGTAACCCAGCAACGACCCTTGCAACCACTCAGAGTACCCTAGCAACCACATAGCAACACCCTAGCAACCACCTTGATTACCCTAGCAATGGCCCTAGCAACCATCATGGGGACCCTAGCAACCACACCTTAGCATCAGAGGGGCGAGTTTTGCCACTGCAAGCACCACTCACATTTTCTTCAGGAAATGTACATTCTAGTTAGTGGTGCTTGCCGGAGGCAAGGCATCACTATTATTATCTCACATACTTATTATTATTATTATTCTTACTTCTTCCGTACAAATTTCGGCGCGTAACTAGTCCCGCAGTTTTTGTCACAGACCAACGAAACAGGCGTCAAATCGTGCGGTCTAATCGGGAATGGTGTGCTATGACTTTTATAAGCGATCGGGCGTACGATGTTCGTCCGGCGGGCGAAAAATCGGGCGATAAATCCCATAGACATTGCATTGCGGCCAACTTTGACGGATCATAGCTCCAAGAGACAATTTCGCAGAAACACGTGAATCACTACATTTGGAGATTCTATCAGGCTGTGCGAGAACATACCCCGCATTGGGGTATAAGTTGTACCCCTGGGGCGCAATAGCCCCCCAAATTTGCCCCTAATACAAAGTATAGGGAGGGCTACTATGGGAAATTACCTAGGGATTTTGTATTGAACATAACTCAGGATCACACTGTCATAGAGACAAGGGGGTGGGCTCATTTGAATCAGGCAACCAATCAGTCTCTCAGGATCACTGTGAATCTATCAAGCCACGCCCTAGCAACCATATAGAGCGCCATAGCAACAAGCTCCATAGACTTCCATTGAAAAAGATAAAATGAATAACTTTGGATAGAAGTGTCATAGAAACATGAGGGTGGGCTCGTTTGACTCGGGGCAGCAAATGGCCAATCACGAATCACCTTCAACACTTCATAGCCACGCCCTAGCAACCATTAAGAGCTACCTAGCAACCTAAATCCAAAGATAGATATCTTAACATCTGAAAGACATAGAAGCATGGGGGTTGGTTTATATTGTCAAGCAGCCTTTGAAGTATCAGCATTGGCAGCTGCAAGGCCACTCCCTAGCAACCAAACAGAGTACCCTAGCAACCATTTGTCAAGACCTATATCTCTGCATCAGAACATTGTACAGACATGGGGGTTGGTTTATATTGCAAGCAGCCTTTAGAGTATCATCATTGGCAGCTGCCAAGCCACTCCCTAGCAACCAAACGGATTACCCTAGCAACCGTTTTGCATGACCTATATCTCTGCATCAGAACATCGTACAGACATGGCGGTTGGATTTTTTGACTCATGGTACCAAACTGGACTTTTAACATGCTAGTCATGCTAGCAGTGATTAGCTACATGCTAATAGTGATTAGCTAAGTGCTCAAATTGGCCAAGGACTTTATACCAACTACATAGTGACCATCTGTGACAACTAACAACAACCTAGTAACATCATAGCAACCACCCAGGATACCATAGCAACTGCCTAGCAACCAGCCAAAACTCCCTAGCAACTGCCTAGCAACGCCTTAGCAACCAACCCAAGTACCTTAGCAACTGCCTAGCAACCGCCCAGGTTACCATAGCAACCACCCGAGTTACCATATCAACCGCCCTAGCAACCATCATTTGGACCCTAGCAACCACCTTGGGTACCCTAGCAACCACATAGCAACACCTTAGCAACCGCCCCAATTACCCTAGCAACCGCCCCGATTACCCTAGCAACCACCCTGGGTACCCTAGCAACGGCCCTAGCAACCATCATGGGGACCCTAGCAACCGCCCTAGCAACCACCCAGAGTACCCTAGCAACCACATAGCAACACCTTAGCAACCGCCCCAATTACCCTAGCAACCACCCTGGGTACCTTAGCAACGGCCCTAGCAACCATCATGGGGACCCTAGCAACCGCCCTAGCAACCACCCCGGGTACCCTAGCAACCACATAGCAACACACTAGCAACCACCCCGATTACCATAGCAACCACCCAGGGTACCCTAGCAACGGCCCTAGCAACCATCATGGAGACCCTAGCAACCGCCCTAGCAACCACCCCGAGTACCCTAGCAACCACATAGCAACACCCTAGCAACCGCCCCAATTAACCTAGCAACCACCCTGGGTACCCTAGCAACGGCCCTAGCAACCATCATGGGGACCATAGCAACTGCCCTAGCAACCACCCCGGGTACCCTAGCAACCACATAGCAACACCCCAGCAACCATACCGATTACCCTAGCAACCAACCTGGGTAACCTAGCAACGGCCCTAGCAACCATCATGGGGACCCTAGCAACCGCCCTAGCAACCACCCAGGGTACCCTGGCAACCACATAACAACACCCTAGCAACCTCCCTGATTACCATATAAACCACCCTGAGAACCCTAGCAATGGCCTTACCAACCGTCATAAGTACACTAGCAACCACCATAGCAACCACCCAGATTACCCTAGCAACCACACTGGGTACCCTAGCAACCACCCTAGCAACCTCATTGCAACACCCTAGCAACAGAGGGGCGATTTTTGCCACTGCAAGCACCACTCACATTTTCTTCAGGAAATGTACATTCTAGTTAGTGGTGCTTGCCGGAGGCAAGGCATCACTATTATTATCTCACATACTTATTATTCTTATTATTATTCTTCCGTACAAATTTCGGCGCGTAACTTGTCCCGCAGTTTTCGTCACAGACCAACGAAACAGGCGTCAAATCGTGCGGCCTATTCGGGAATGGTGTGCTATGACTTTTATAAGCGTTCGGGCGTACGATGTTCGTACACCGGGCGAAATATCGGGCGAAAAATCGCATAGACAACGCATTACGGCCAACTTTGACGGATCGTAGCTCCGAGAGAGAATTTCGCAGAAACATGTGAATCACCACATTTGGAGAGGCTATCAAGCTGTGCGAGAGCATACCTCGCAGAGGGGTACAAGTTGTACCCCTGGGGCGCTAGAGACCCCCAAAGTTGCCCCATAGACATACTATGGTGAGGGATCGCCCATGAAACACTGTGTTTTTCCTACTATGGGAAATTACATAGGGATTTTGTATTGAACATAACTCAGGGTCACAGTGTCATAGAGACAAGGGGGTGGGCTCATTTGAATCAGGCAACCAATCAGTCTCTCAGGATCACTGTGAATCTATCAAGCCACGCCCTAGCAACCATGGAAAAGCGCCATAGCAACAAGCTCCATAGACTTCCATTGAAAAAGATCAAAAGAATAACTTTGGATAGAAGTGTCATAGAAACATGAGGGTGGGCTCGTTTGACTCGGGGCAGCAAATGGCCAATCACGAATCACCTTCAACACTTCATAGCCAAGCCCTAGCAACCATTTGGAGCACCCTAGCGACCCAAAGTATAGAGAGATATCTTCAAATCTGAATATCATAAAGGCATGGGGGTTGGTTTATATCATTCATATAGGCTAGTACACTTTGGAGTATAATCATTGGCAGCTGTTAGGCCACTACCTAGCAACCAACCAGAGTACCCTAGCAACCATTTTTCAAGACCTATATCTCTGCATCAGAACATTGTACAGACATGGGAGTTGGTTTATATTGGCAAGCAGCCTTTGGAGTATCATCACTGGCAGCTGCCAAGCCACTCCCTAGCAACCAAACGGATTACCCTAGCAACCGTTTTGCATGACCTATATCTCTGCATCAGAACATCGTACAGACATGGCGGTTGGATTTTTTCACTCATGGTACCAAACTGGACTTCCAACATGCTAGTCATGCTAGCAGTGATTAGCTACATGCTAATAGTGATTAGCTAAGTGCTCAAATGGGCTAAGGACTCTATAACAACTACATAGTGACCATCTGTGACAACTACCATCAACCTAGTAACATCATAGCAACCACCCAGGATACCATAGCAACTGCCTAGCAACCAGCCAAAACTCCCTAGCAACTGCCTAGCAACACCTTAGCAACCAACCCAAGTACCTTAGCAACTGCCTAGCAACCACCCAGGTTACCATAGCAACCACCCGAGTTACCATAGCAACCGCCCTAGCAACCATCATTTGGACCCTAGCAACCACCCGGGGTACCCTAGCAACCACATAGCAACACCTTAGCAACCGCCCCAATTACCCTAGCAACCACCCTGGGTACCTTAGCAACGGCCCTAGCAACCATCATGGGGACCCTAGCAACCGCCCTAGCAACCACCTCGGGTACCCTAGCAACCACATAGCAACACCCTAGCAACCACCCCGATTACCATAGCAACCACCCAGGGTACCCTAGCAACGGCCCTAGCAACCATCATGCCGACCCTAGCAACCACCCCGGGTACCCTAGCAACCACATAGCAACACCCTAGCAACCGCCCCGATTACCCTAGCAACCACCCTGGGTACCCTAGCAACGGCCCTAGCAACCATCATGGGGACCCTAGCAACCGCCCTAGCAACCACCCCGAGTACCCTAGCAACCACATAGCAACACCCTAGCAACCGCCCCAATTACCCTAGCAACCACCCTGGGTACCCTAGCAACGGCCCTAGCAACCATCATGGGGACCATAGCAACTTCCCTAGCAACCACCCCGGGTACCCTAGCAACCACATAGCAACACCCTAGCAACCATACCGATTACCCTAGCAACCAACCTGGGTAACCTAGCAACGGCCCTAGCAACCATCATGGGGACCCTAGCAACCGCCCTAGCAACCACCCAGGGTACCCTGGCAACCACATAACAACACCCTAGCAACCTCCGTGATTACCATATAAACCACCCTGAGAACCCTAGCAATGGCCTTAGCAACCGTCCTGAGTACACTAGCAACCACCATAGCAACCACCCAGATTACCCTAGCAACCACACTGGGTACCCTAGCAACCACCCTAGCAACCTCATTGCAACACCCTAGCAACAGAGGGGTGAGTTTTGCCACTGCAAGCACCACTCACATTTTCTTCAGGAAATGTACATTCTAGTTCTTATTATTATTCTTCCGTACAAATTTCGGCGCGTAACTTGTCCCGCAGTTTTCGTCACAGACCAACGAAACAGGCGTCAAATCGTGCGGCCTATTCGCGAATGGTGTGCTATGACTTTTATAAGCGTTCGGGCGTACGATGTTCGTACACCGGGCGAAATATCGGCCGAAAAATCGCATAGACAACGCATTACGGCCAACTTTGACGGATCGTAGCTCCGAGAGAGAATTTCGCACAAACATGTGAATCACCACATTTGGAGAGGCTATCAGGCTGTGCGAGAGCATACCTCGCAGAGGGGTACAAGTTGTACCCCTGGGGCGCTAGAGACCCCCAAAGTTGCCCCATAGACATACTATGGTCAGGGATCGCCCATGAAACAGTGTGTTTTTCCTACTATGGGAAATTACATAGGGATTTTGTATTGAACATAACTCAGGGTCACAGTGTCATAGAGACAAGGGGGTGGGCTCATTTGAATCAGGCAACCAATCAGTCTCTCAGGATCACTATGAATCTATCAAGCCACGCCCTAGCAACCATATAGAGCGCCATAGCAACAAGCTCCATAGACTTCCATTGAAAAAGATCAAATGAATAACTTTGGATAGAAGTGTCATAGAAACATGAGGGTGGGCTCGTTTGAGTTGGGGCAGCAAACGGCCAATCACGAATCACCTTCAACACTTCATAGCCACGCCCTAGCAACCATTTGGAGCACCCTAGCGACCCAAATTATACAGAGATATCTTCAAATGTGAATATCATAAAGGCATGGGGGTTGGTTTATATCATTCATATAGGCTAGCAGACTTTGGAGTATAATCATTGGCAGCTGTTAGGCCACTACCTAGCAACCAACCAGAGTACCCTAGCAACCATTTTTCAAGACCTATATCTCTGCATCAGAACATTGTACAGACATGGGAGTTGGTTTATATTGGCAAGCAGCCTTTGGAGTATCATCATTGGCAGCTGCCAAGCCACTCCCTAGCAACCAAATGGATTACCCTAGCAACCGAATTGCATGACCTATATCTCTGCATCAGAACATCGTACAGTCATGGCGGTTGGATTTTTTCACTCATGGTACCAAACTGGACTTCCAACATGCTAGTCATGCTAGCAGTGATTAGCTACATGCTAATAGTGATTAGCTAAGTGCTCAAATGGGCTAAGGACTCCATAACAACTACATAGTGACCATCTGTGACAACTACCAACCACATAGTAACATCATAGCAACCACCCAGGATACCATAGCAACTGCCTAGCAACCAGCCAAAACTCCCTAGCAACTGCCTAGCAACACCTTAGCAACCAACACAAGTACCTTACCAACTGCCTAGCAACCACCCAGGTTACCATAGCAACCACCCGAGTTACCATAGCAACCGCCCTAGCAACCATCATTTGGACCCTAGCAACCACCCGGGGTACCCTAGCAACCACATAGCAACACCTTAGCAACCGCCCCAATTACCCTAGCAACCACCCTGGGTACCTTAGCAACGGCCCTAGCAACCATCATGGGGACCCTAGCAACCGCCCTAGCAACCACCCCGGGTACCCTAGCAACCACATAGCAACACCCTAGCAACCGCCCCGATTACCCTAGCAACCACCCTGGGTACCCTAGCAACGGCCCTAGCAACCATCATGGGGACCCTTGCAACCGCCCTAGCAACCAACCCGAGTACCCTAGCAACCACATAGCAACACCCTAGCAACCGCCCCAATTACCCTAGCAACCACCCTGGGTACCCTAGCAACGGCCCTAGCAACCATCATGGGGTCCATAGCAACTGCCCTAGCAACCACCCCGGGTACCCTAGCAACCACATAGCAACACCCTAGCAACCATACCGATTACCCTAGCAACCACCCTGGGTACCCTAGCAACGGCCCTAGCAACCATCATGGGGACCCTAGCAACCGCCCTAGCAACCACCCAGGGTACCCTAGCAACCACATAACAACACCCTAGCAACCTCCCTGATTACCATATAAACCACCCTGAGAACCCTAGCAATGGCCTTAGCAACCGTCCTGAGTACACTAGCAACCACCATAGCAACCACCCAGATTACCCTAGCAACCACACTGGGTACCCTAGCAACCACCCTAGCAACCTCATTGCAACACCCTAGCAACAGAGGGGTGAGTTTTGCCACTGCAAGCACCACTCACATTTTCTTCAGGAAATGTACATTCTAGTGTTACTATTACTATTCTCCCTGATAAAACTTCGGCACGCTACTCCTCCCGCATTTTTTGTCTCAAACCCATGAATGAGGTGTCATATCGTGCGGCTTATTGAGGAGAGGTGTGCTATGACTTTTCTAAGCAATCTGACATACGATATTCGTACAGTGGACGAAGAAAATGTGTTAAAATATCCCATAGACTTAACATTGGAAAAACTATCTGACATAATATCTTTGGCTCAGGAAGGCATAAATGCTTAAGAGTGGGCTCTTTTGACTCGGCCTATCAAGCAGTCCATATGCAGTGACAAAACAACTTCAATGCCATGCCCTAGCAACCACCTTTAGCAACCTAGCAACTGTTTAACAATATTTAAAAGCTGTATCTCAGCAATATAATAATATAGAAACACTGGCTCTGGCTTTTTGGATTCAGGTTGGCAAATAGTCTTTAAATATCACCCCATAAACTATATAGCCACACCATAGCAACCATATAGAGCACCCTAGCAACCATATAGCAATATAAAGTACTTATATATTGGCTCCACAACATCACACTGGCATCATGGGTGGCTACAGGGTGCAGAGTTTTGCCACTGCAAGCACCACTCACATTTTCTTCAGGAAATGTACATTCTAGTGTTACTATTACTATTCACCTTGACAAAACTTTGGCACGCTACTCCTCCCGCATTTTTTGTCGCAGACCCATGAATGAGATGTCAAAACGTGCGGCTTATTGAGGAGAGGTGTGCTATGACTTTTCTAAGCAATCGGAAGTACAATATTCGTACAGCGGACGAAGAAATTGTGTAAAAATATCCCATAGACTTAACATTGGAAAAATTATCTGACATCATATCTTTGGATCAGAAAGGCATAGAGGCTTTGGAGTGGGCTCTTTTGACTCGGCCTATCAAACAGTCCATATGTTGTGACATAACTACTTCATAGCCACGCCCTAGCAACCAATTTTAGCACCCTAGCAACTGTTTCACTACATTTAAAGCTGTATCTCAGCAAAATAACTACATAGAAACACTGGCTTGGGGTTTTTGGATTCAGGCTGGTAAATAATCTTTAAATATCACCCCATAAACTATATAGCCACACCATAGCAACCATATAGAGCAGCCTAGCAACCATATAGCAATATAAATGACTTGTATCACGGCTCCACAACATCACACAGGCATCATGGGTGGCTACCGGGAGCAGAGTTTTGCCACTGCAAGCACCACTCACATTTTCTTCAGGAAATGTACATTCTAGTTAGTGGTGCTTGCCGGAGGCAAGGCATCACTATTACTATTCTCCATACTTATTATTATTATTCTTATTATTCTTTTTCTTCCGTACAAAACTTCGGCGCGTAACTCGTCCCGCAGTTTTTGTCACAGACCTACAAAAGTGGCGTCAAATCGTGCGGCCTAATCGGGAATGGTGTGCTATGACTTTTATAAGCGATCGGGTGTACGATGTTCGTACAGCGGGCGAAAAATCAGCCGAAAAAATCGCATAGACAATGCATTACGGAAAATTTTGACGGATCGTAGCTTCGAGAGAGAATTTCGCAGAAACACGTGAATCACCACATTTGAAGAGGCTATCAGGCTGTGCGAGATCATACCTCGCAGTGGGGTATAAGTTGTACCCCTGGGGCGCTAGAGCCCCCCAAAGTTGCCCCATAGACATACTACGGTGAGGGATCGCCCATGAAACACTGTGTTTTTCCTACTATGGGAAATTACATAGGGATTTTGTATTGAACATAACTCAGGATCACAGTGTCATAGAGACAAGGGGGTGGGCTCATTTGAATCAGGCAACCAATCAGTCTCTCAGGATCACTTTGAATCTATCAAGCCACGCCCTAGCAACCATAGAGAGCGCCATAGCAACAAGCTCCATAGACTTCCATTGAAAAAGATAAAATGAATAACTTTGGATAGAAGTGTCATAGAAACATCAGGGTGGGCTCGTTTGACTTGGGGCAGCAAATGGCCAATCACGAATCACCTTCAACACTTCATAGCCACGCCCTAGCAACCATTTGGAGCACCCTAGCGACCCAAATTATAGAGAGATATCTTCAAATCTGAATATCATAAAGGCATGGGGGTTGGTTTATATCATTCATATAGGCTAGCACACTTTGGAGTATAATCATTGGCAGCTGTTAGGCCACTACCTAGCAACCAACCAGAGTACCCTAGCAACCATTTTTCAAGACCTATATCTCTGCATCAGAACATTGTACAGACATGGGAGTTGGTTTATATTGGCAAGCAGCCTTTGGAGTATCATCATTGGCAGCTGCCAAGCCACTCCCTAGCAACCAAATGGATTACCCTAGCAACCGAATTGCATGACCTATATCTCTGCATCAGAACATCGTACAGACATGGCGGTTGGATTTTTTCACTCATGGTACCAAACTGGACTTCCAACATGCTAGTCATGCTAGCAGTGATTAGCTACATGCTAATAGTGATTAGCTTAGTGCTCAAATGGGCTAAGGACTCTATAACAACTACATAGTGACCATCTGTGACAACTACCATCAACCTAGTAACATCATAGCAACCACCCAGGATACCATAGCAACTGCCTAGCAACCAGCCAAAACTCCCTAGCAACTGCCTAGCAACACCTTAGCAACCAACCCAAGTACCTTAGCAACTGCCTAGCAACCACCCAGGTTACCATAGCAACCACCCGAGTTACCATAGCAACCGCCCTAGCAACCATCATTTGGACCCTAGCAACCACCCGGGGTACCTTAGCAACCACATAGCAGCACCTTAGCAACCGCCCCAATTACCCTAGCAACCACCCTGGGTACCTTAGCAACGGCCCTAGCAACCATCATGGGGACCCTAGCAACCGCCCTAGCAACCACCCCGGGTACCCTAGCAACCACATAGCAACACCCTAGCAACCACCCCGATTACCATAGCAACCACCCAGGGTACCCTAGCAACGGCCCTAGCAACCATCATGGGGACCCTAGCAACCGCCCTAGCAACCACCCTGGGTACCCTAGCAACCACATAGCAACACCCTAGCAACCGCCCCGATTACCCTAGCAACCACCCTGGGTACCCTAGCAACGGCCCTAGCAACCATCATGGGGACCCTAGCAACCGCCCTAGCAACCACCCCGAGTACCCTAGCAACCACATAGCAACACCCTAGCAACCGCCCCAATTACCCTAGCAACCAACCTGGGTAACCTAGCAACGGCCCTAGCAACCATCATGGGGACCCTAGCAACCGCCCTAGCAACCACCCAGGGTACCTTAGCAACCACAAAACAACACCCTAGCAACCTCCCTGATTACCATATAAACCACCCTGAGAACCCTAGCAATGGCCTTAGCAACCGTCCTGAGTACACTAGCAACCACCATAGCAACCACCCAGATTACCCTAGCAACCACACTGGGAACCCTAGCAACCACCCTAGCAACCTCATTGCAACACCCTAGCAACAGAGGGGTGAGTTTTGCCACTGCAAGCACCACTCACATTTTCTTCAGGAAATGTACATTCTAGTTAGTGGTGCTTGCCGGAGGCAAGGCATCACTATTACTATTCGCCTTGACAAAACTTTGGCGCGCTACTCCTCCCGCATTTTTTGTCACAGACCCATGAATGAGATGTCAAAACGTGCGGCTTATTGAGGAGAGGTGTGCTATGACTTTTCTAAGCAATCTGACATACGATATTCGTACAGCGGACGAAGAAAATGTGTAAAAATATCCCATAGACTTAACATTGGAAAAATTATCTGACCTTATTTCTTTGGATCAGAAAGACATAGAGGCTTGGGAGTGGGCTCATTTGACTCGGCCTTTCAAGCAGTCCATATGTAGTGACCTAACAACTTAATATCCATGCCCTAGCAACCACTTTTAGCACCCTAGCAACTGTTTAGCTACATTTAAAAGCTATATATCAGCAAAATAACAATACAGAAACACTGACTCTGGCTTTTTGGATTCAGGCTGGCCAATAGTCTTTAAATAACACCCCATAAACTATATAGCCACACCATAGCAACCATATAGAGCACCCTAGCAACCATATAGCAATATAAAGTACTTATATCATGGCTCCACATCATCACACAGGCATCATGGGTGGCTACAGGGCGCCGAGTTTTGCCACTGCAAGCACCACTCACATTTTCTTCAGGAAATGTACATTCTAGTGTTACTATTACTATTCACCTTGACAAAACTTTGGCACGCTACTCCTCCCGCATTTTTTGTCGCAGACCCATGAATGAGGTGTCAAAACATGCGGCTTATTGAGGAGAGGTGTGCTATGACTTTTCTAAGCAATCGGAAGTACAATATTCGTACAGCGGACGAAGAAATTGTGTAAAAATATCCCATAGACTTAACATTGGAAAAATTATCTGACATCATATCTTTGGATCAGAAAGGCATAGAGGCTTTGGAGTGGGCTCTTTTGACTCGGCCTATCAAACAGTCCATATGTTGTGACATAACTACTTCATAGCCACGCCCTAGCAACCAATTTTAGCACCCTAGCAACTGTTTCACTACATTTAAAGCTGTATCTCAGCAAAATAACTACATAGAAACACTGGCTTGGGGTTTTTGGATTCAGGCTGGTAAATAATCTTTAAATATCACCCCATAAACTATATAGCCACACCATAGCAACCATATAGAGCAGCCTAGCAACCATATAGCAATATAAATGACTTGTATCACGGCTCCACAACATCACACAGGCATCATGGGTGGCTACCGGGCGCAGAGTTTTGCCACTGCAAGCACCACTCACATTTTCTTCAGGAAATGTACATTCTAGTGTTACTATTACTATTCACCTTGACAAAACTTCGGCACGCTACTCCTCCAGCAGTTTTTGTGGCAGACCCTTGAATGAGGTGTCAAATCATGTGGCATATTGAGGAGAGGTGTGCTATGACTTTTCTAAGCAATCAGACTTATGATAATCGTACAGCGGGCGAAGAAAATGTGTGAAAAAATCACATAGACTTAACATTGGAAAAATTATCTGACATCATATCTTTGGATCAGAAAGTCATAGAGGCTTGGGAGAGGGCTCTTTTGACTCGGCCTATAAAGCAGTCCATATGTAGGGACATAACAACTTAATATCCATGCCCTAGCAACCAATTTTAGCACCCTAGCAAATGTTTAGCTACATTTAAAAGCTATATATCAGCAAAATAACAATAAAGAAACACTGACTCTGGCTTTTTGGATTCAGCATGGCCTATAGTCTTTAAATAACACCCCATAAACTATATAGCCACACCATAGCAACCATATAGAGCACCCTAGCAACCATATAGCAATATAAAGGACTTATATCACGGCTCCAACACATCACACAGGCATCATGGGTGGCTACAGGGCACAGAGTTTTGCCACTGCAAGCACCACTCACATTTTCTTCAGGAAATGTACATTCTAGTTATTATTATTATTCTTATAGATCCGTACAAATTTCGGCGCGTAACTAGTCCCGCAGTTTTTGTCACAGACCAACGAAACAGGCGTCAAATCGTGCGGCCTATTCGGGAATGGTGTGCTATGACTTTTATAAGCGATCGGGCGTACGATGTTCGTCCGGCGGGCGAAAAATCGGGCGATCAAACCCATAGACTTAACATAGGGGTCAACTTTGACGGATCGTAGCTCCGAGAGAGAATTTCGCAGAAACACGTGAATCACAACATTTGGAGAGGCTATCAGGGTGTGCGAGAATATACCCCGCATTGGGGTATAAGTTGTACCCCTGGGGCGCAAGAGCCCCCCAAATTTGCCCCTAATACAAAGTATAGGGAGGGCTACTATGGGAAATTACATAGGGATTTTGTATTGAACATAACTCAGGATCACAGTGTCATAGAGACAAGGGGGTGGGCTCATTTGAATCAGGCAACCAATCAGTCTCTCAGGATCACTGTGAATCTATCAAGCCACGCCCTAGCAACCATAGAGAGCGCCATAGCAACAAGCTCCATAGACTTCCATTGAAAAAGATCAAATGAATAACTTTGGATAGAAGTGTCATAGAAACATGAGGGTGGGCTCGTTTGACTCGGGGCAGCAAATGACCAATCACGAATCACCTTCAACACTTCATAGCCACGCCCTAGCAACCATTTGGAGCTCCCTAGCGACCCAGAGCATAGAGAGATATCTTCAAATCTGAATATCATAAAGGCATGGGGGTTGGTTTATATCATACATACTAGCAAGCAGACTTCGGAGTATCATCATTGGCAGCTGCCAGGCCACTCCCTAGCAACCAAACACAGTACCCTAGCAACCGTTTTGCAAGATCTATATCTCCACATCAGTACATCGTAGAGGCATGGGGGTTGGCTTATATTGGCGAGCAGCCTTTGGAGTATCATCATTGGCAGCTGCCAGGACACTCCATAGCAACCAAATAGAGTAGCCTAGCAACCAATTCGTAAGTCTTATATCTTTTCAACAGAAAATCGTATTGACATGGCGGTTGGCTCGTTTGACTCATGCTAGTAAACAGGAAATCCGGCATGCTAGTCATGCTAGAAGTTAATAGCTACATGCTAATAGCGATTAGCTAAGTGCTCAAATGGGCTAAGAACTCTATAATAACTACATAGTTACCATCTGTGACAACTACCAACCACCAAGTAACATCATAACAACCACCCCGGTTACCATAGCAACTGCCTAGCAACCACCCAGGTTACCATAGCAACCGCCTAGCAACCACCCTGAGCACCCTAGCAACACCTTAGCAACCACCAAAATTATCCTAGCAACTGCCTAGCAACCGCCTAGCAACCACCCAGGTTACCCTAGCAACCACATAGCAACACCCTAGCAACCACCCCGATTACCCTAGCAACGACCCTGGGTACATTAGCAACGGCCCTAGCAACCATCATGGGGACCCTAGCAACCGCCCTAGCAACCACCCCGGGTACCCTAGCAACCACATAGCAACACCCTAGCAACCACCCCGATTACCCTAGCAACCACCATGGGTACCTTAGCAACGGCCCTAGCAACCATCATGGGGACCCTAGCAACCGACCTAGCAACCACCCCAGGTACCCTAGCAACCACATAGCAACACCCTAGCAACCACCCCGATTACCCTAGCAACCACCCTGGGTACCTTAGCAACGGCCCTAGCAACCATCATGGGGACCCTAGCAACCGCCCTAGCAACCACCCGGGGTACCCTAGCAACCACCCCGATTACCTTAGCAACCACACTGGGACCCTAGCAACCAACCTAGCAACCACCCCAGGTACCCTAGCAACCACATAGCAACACCCTAGCAACCACCCCGATTACCCTAGCAACCACCCTCGGTACCCTAGCAACGGCCCTAGCAACCACCCAGAGTACCTTAGCAACCACACTAGGTACCCTAGCAACCACACTAGGTACCCTAGCAACCACCCTGGCTACCCTAGCAATGGCCCCAGCAACCACACCTTAGCAACAGAGGGGCGAGTTTTGCCACTGCAAGCACCACTCACATTTTCTTCAGGAAATGTACATTCTAGTTATTCTTATAATGATTATTATAGATCCGTACAAATTTCGGCGCGTAACTAGTCCCGCAGTTTTTGTCACAGACCAACGAAACAGACGTCAAATCGTGCGCCCTAATCGGGAATGGTGTGCTATGACTTTTATAAGCGATCGGGCGTACGATGTTCGTCCGGCGGGCGAAAAATCGGGCGATCAAACCCATAGACTTAACATTGGGGTCAACTTTGACGGATCGTAGCTCCGAGAGAGAATTTCGCAGAAACACGTGAATCACTACATTTGGAGAGGCTATCAGGCTGTGCGAGAATATACCCAGCATTGGGGTATAAGTTGTACCCCTGGGGCGCAAGAGCCCCCCAAATTTGCCCCTAATACAAAGTATAGGGAGGGCTACTATGGGAAATTACATAGGGATTTTGTATTGAACATAACTCTAGATCACAGTGTCATAGAGACAAGGGGGTGGGCTCATTTTGATCAGGCAACCAATCAGACTCTCAGGATCATTATGAAGCTATCAAGCCACGCCCTAGCAACCATATAGAGTGCCATAGCAACAAGCTCCATAGACTTCCATTGAAAAAGATAAAATGAATAACTTTGGATAGAAGTGTCATATAAACATGAGGGTGGGCTCGTTTGACTCGGGGCAGCAAATGGCCAATCATGAATCACCTTCAACACTTCATAGCCACGCCCTAGCAACCATTTAGAGCACCCTAGCAACCTAAATCCAAAGATAGATATCTTAACATCTGAAAGACATAGAAGCATGGGGTTTGGTTTATATTATCAAGCATCCTTAGGAGTATCATCATTGGCAGCTGCAAGGCCACTCCCTAGCAACCAACCAAAGTACCCTAGCAACCATTTGTCAAGACCTATATCTCTGCATCAGAACATTGTACAGACATGGGGGTTGGTTTATATTGGCAAGCAGCCTTTGGAGTATCATCATTGGCAGCTGTCAAGCCACTCCCTAGCAACTAAACGGAGTAGAACATCGTACAGACATGGCGGTTGGTTTTTTGACTCATGCTAGCAAACTGGACTTCCAACATGCTAGTCATGCTAGCAGTGAGAAGCTACATGCTAATAGTGATTAGCTAAGTGCTCAAATGGGCTAAGAACTATATAAAAACTACATAGTGACCATCTGTGACAACTACCAACCACCTAGTAACATCATAGCAACCACCCAGGATACCATAGCAACTGCCTAGCAACCAGCCAAAACACCCTAGCAATCCCCTAGCAACACCTTAGCAACCATCCCAATTACCTTAGCAACTGCCTAGCAACCACCCAGTTTACCATAGCAACCGTCCTAGCAACCATCATTGGGACCCTAGCAACCACCCTAGCAACCACCCCGGTTACCCTAGCAACCACATAGCAACACCCTAGCAACCACCCCGATTACCCTAGCAACCACACTGGGTACCTTAGCAACGGCCCTAGCAACCATCATGGGGACCATAGCAACCGCCCTAGCAACCACCCCAGGTACCTTAGCAACCACATAGCAACACCCTAGCAACCACCCCGATTACCCTAGCAACCACCTTGGGTACCCTAGCAACGACCCTAGCAACCATCATGGGGACCCTAGCAACCGCCCTAGCAACCACCCCAGGTACCCTAGCAACCACATAGCAACACCCTAGCAACCACCCCGATTACCCTAGCAACCACCCTGGGTACCCTAGCAACGGCCCTAGCAACCATCATGGGGACCATAGCAACCGCCCTAGCAACCACCCGGGGTACCCTAGCAACCACATAGCAACACCCTAGCAACCACCCTGATTACCCTAGCAACCACCCTGGGTACCCTAGCAACCGACCTAGCAATCACCCCAGGTACCCTAGCAACCACATAGCAACACCCTAGCAACCACCCTGATTACCCTAGCAACCACCCTGGGTACCCTAGCAACGGCCCTAGCAACCACCCAGAGTACCTTAGCAACCACACTGGGTACCCTAGCAATGGCCCTAGCAACCACACTAGGTACCCTAGCAACCACCCTGGGTACCCTAGCAATGGCCCCAGCAACCACACCTTAGCAACAGAGGGGCGAGTTTTGCCACTGCAAGCACCACTCACATTTTCTTCAGGAAATGTACATTCTAGTTATTATTATTCTTCTGAGACTAAATTATCAACTCTAACTCCTCCTAGAGCTTTAACTCTACAGACTCCAAACTCGGCCCAGCTCTTCAGCCTATACCTGCCGGGTGTGCTATATCTTTTCTAACTGATTGGACTTATGATTTTCATAAAAATGAATATTAAAAATCATAAAAATCCCATAGACTTTTATTGACAGGATGTTCAGATGAGCCAAGCTCCAAATCCCATTAGACTCAATCAAGCTTCGATGCTAATCAATTTAAACTCATTCAAACTCATCTAATCTATCTATCTATCTATCTATCTATCTATCTATCTGACTATTTCTATCTATCTATCTATCTATCTATTAATATGACTATTTCTATCTATCTATCTATCTATCTATCTATCAATATGACTATTTCTATCTATCTATCTATCTATCTATCTATCTATCTATCTGACTGTTTCTATCTATCTATCTATCTATCTATCTATCTGACTGTTTCTATCTATCTATCTATCTATCTATCTATCTATCTATCTATCTATCTATCTTTCTAACTGACTGTTTCTATCTATCTATCTGTCTATCTATCTATCCTAACAACATGTTAATCACGCTAAAATCATGCTAGCAACATGCTAGTCGCATGCTAGTCATGCTAGAAACATGCTAGCAACATGCTAATCATGCTAGAAACATGATAGCAACATGCTAATCATGCTAAAATCATGCTAGCAACATGCTAATCATGCTAAAATCATGCTAGCAACATGCTAGTCATGCTAGCAACTTGCTAGTCGCATGCTAGTCATGCTAGAAACATGCTATCAACATGCTAATCATGCTAAAATCATGCTAGCAACATGCTAATCATGCTAGCAACTTGCTAGTCGCATGCTAGTCATGCTAGAAACAAGCTAGCAACATGCTTATCATGCTAAAATCAGGCTAGCAACATGCTAGTCGCATGCTAGTCATGCTAAAAACATGCTAGCAACATGCTAATCATGCTAGCAACATGATAGTCGCATGGGAGTCATGCTAGAAACATGTTAGCAACATACTAATCATGCTAGAAACATGCTAGCGAAATGCTAGCAATATGCTAATCATGCTAGAAACACTAGTAACATGTTAATAATGTTAAAATCATGCTATCAACATGCTAGTCGCATGCTAATCATGCTAGAAACATGCTAGCAACATGCTAATAATGCTAAAATCATGCTAGCAACATGCTAGTCGCATGCTAGTCATGCTAGAAACATGCTAGCAACATGATAATCATGCTAGTAACATGCTAGCGACATGCTAACAATATGCTAATCATGCTAGAAACATGCTAGCGACATGCTAACAATATGCTAATCATGCTAGAAACATGCTAGCAACATGCTAATAATGCTAAAATCATGCTAGCAAAATGCTAGTCGCATGCTAATCATGCTAGAAACATGCTAACGACATGCTAGCAACATGCTAATCATGCTAGAGACATGCTAGCGACATGCTAATCATTCAAGAAAAATGCTAGCAACATGCTAATCATGCTAAAATCATGCTAGAAACATGCTAGTCATGCTAGAAACATGCTAACAACATGCTAATCATGCTAGAAACATGCTAGCAACATGCTAGTCGCATGCTAATCATGCTAGAAACGCTAGCAACATGCTAGCAACATGCTAATCATGCTAGAGACATGCTAGCAACATGCTAATCATTCAAGAAACATGCTAGCAACATGCTAATCATGCTAAAATCATGCTAGAAACATGCTAGTCGCATGCTAGAAACATGCTAGCAACATGCTAATCATGCTAGAAACATGCTACCAACATGCTAGTAACTTGCTATTCAAACTCTATCTATCTATCTCAGACTGAAAACCGTCAAATTTAAAACTTTTTAAACTTAAACTTTTCAAACTTTTTCAAACTTTCTGGTCCGGCTTTCTCAAGCCAACTTAAAGTTTGTCTTGACAAACTTTTTTATCTAGTTACTCTTATTCTAGATCCGTACAAATTTCGGCGCGTAACTCGTCCCACAGTTTTTGTCACAGACCAACGAAAAATGACTTTTATAAGCGATCGGGCGTATGATGTTCGTACACTGGGTGAAATATTGTGTGAAAAATCCCATAGACAATGCATTGCGGCCAACTTTGACGGATCGTAGCGCCGAGAGAGAACTTCGCAGTAATACGTGAATCACCACATTTGGAGAGGCTATCAGGCTGTGCGAGAACATACCCCGAATTTGGGTATAAGTTGTACCCCTGGGGCGCAAGAGCCCCCCAAATTTGCCCCCAATACAAAGTATAGGGAGGGCTTTTCCTACTATGGGAAATTACCTAGGGATTTTGTATTGAATATAACTCTGGATCACAATATCATAGAGACATGGGGGTGGGCTCATTTTAATCAGACAACCAATCAGACTCTCAGGATCACTGTAAAGCTGTCAAGCCACGCCCTAGCAACCATATAGAGCCCCTTAGTAACAAGCTCCATAGACTTCCATTGAAAAAGATAAAATGAATAACTTTGGATAGAAGTGTCATAGAAACATGAAGGTGGGCTCGATTGTCTCTGGGCAGCAAACGGCCAATCACGAATCCCCTTCAAGACTTCCTAGCCACGCCCTAGCAACCACCCATGTTACCATAGCAACCGCCCTAGCAACCACACGGGGTACTCTAGCAACCACATAGCAACTGCCCCGATTACCCTAGCAACCACCCAGGGTACCCTAGCAACGGCCCTATTAACCACCCTGGGTACTCTAGCAACCACATAGCAACACCATAGCAACCACCTCGATTACCCTAGCAACCACCCTAGGTACCCTAGCAACGGCCCTAGCAACTGCCCTAGCAACCACCCTGGGTACCCTACCAACCTCATTGCAACACCCTAGCAACAGAGGGGCGAGTTTTGCCACTGCAAGCACCACTCACATTTTCTTCAGGAAATGTACAGTCGTGGCCAAAAGTTTTGAGAATTACATAAATATTGGAAATTGGAAAAGTTGCTGCTTAAGTTTTTATAATAGCAATTTGCATATACTCCAGAATGTTATGAAGAGTGATCAGATGAATTGCATAGTCCTTCTTTGCCATGAAAATTAACTTAATCCCAAAAAAACCTTTCCACTGCATTTCATTGCTGTCATTAAAGGACCTGCTGAGATCATTTCAGTAATCGTCTTGTTAACTCAGGTGAGAATGTTGACGAGCACAAGGCTGGAGATCATTATGTCAGCCTTCCATTGAAAAAGATAAAATTAATATCTTTGGATAGAAGTGTCATAGAAACATCAGGATGGGCTTGTTTGACACGGGGCAGCAGAAGGCCAATCACGAATCACCTTCAAGATTTCATAGCTATGCCTTAGCAACCATTTAGAGCAGCCTAAAAACCTTAGGCATAGAGGGATTTCTTCAAATCTGAACATCATAAAGGCATGTGGGTTTGTTTATATCATTCATACAGGCAAGGAGCCTTTGGTATGTCATCATTGGCAGTTGCTAAGTTCTTTTTGCATTGGTTCTTTTGACCAGGAATTCAGGAAGCACTCGCGCACTCAGATCAGTTGAACGTGGTTGTGTACAAGAGGTAAAAACGATATAAATACTGTTCGTTTTCTTACACAAACCGTTCGTTTCGTGTCTTAGGTCATCAATGTGTACTTACGATGGGGAATTGTTTAATTTGGACTCCTCTGTGCATCCTCTTTGAGGTGGTGACCATAGACCTCCATTATACTGGGAATTCTTCAGGAAATGTACAGTCGTGGCCAAAAGTTTTGACAATTACATTAATATCTGAAATTGGAAAAGTTGCTGCTTAAGTTTTTATAATAGCAATTTGCATATACTCCAGAATGTTATGAAGAGTGATCAGATGAATTGCATAGTCCTTCTTTGCCATGAAAATTAACTTAATCCCAAAAAAACCTTTCCACTGCATTTCATTGCTGTCATTAAAGGACCTGCTGAGATCATTTCAGTAATCGTCTTGTTAACTCAGGTGAGAATGTTGACGAGCACAAGGCTGGAGATCATTATGTCAGGCTGATTGGGTTAGAATGGCAGACTTGACATGTTAAAAGGAGGGTGATGCTTGAAATCATTGTTCTTCCATTGTTAACCATGGTGACCTGCAAAGAAACGCGTGCAGCCATCATTGCGTTGAATAAAAATGGCTTCACAGGCAAGGATCATCAACAACTTCAAGGAAAGCGGTTCAATTCCTGTGAAGAAGGTATCAGGGCGTCCAAGAAAGTCCAGCAAGCGCCAGGATCGTCTCCTAAAGAGGATTCAGCTGGGGGAACGGAGTGCCACCAGTGCAGAGCTTGCTCAGGAATGGCAACAGGCAGGTATGAGCGCATCTGAGGCGAAGACTTTTGGAAGATGGCCTGGTGTCAAGAAGGGCAGCAAAGAAGCCACTTCTCTCCAAAGTCATATTCTCCGATGAAGCCCCTTTCCGATTGTTTGGGGCATCTGGAAAAAGGCTTGTCCGGAGAAGAAAAGGTGAGCGCTACCATCAGTCCTGTGTCATGCCAACATTAAAGCATCCTGACACCATTCATGTGTGGGGTTGCTTCTCATGCAAGAGAGTGGGCTCACTCACAATTCTGCCCAAAAACACAGCCATGAATAAAGAATGGTACCAATACACCCTCCAACAGCAACTTCTTCCAACAATCCAACAACAGTTTGGTGAAGAACAATGCATTTTCCAGCATGATGGAGCACTGTGCCATAAGGCAAAAGTGATAACTAAGTGGCTCGGGGACCAGAATGTTGAAAATTTTGGGTCCATGGCCTGGAAACTCCCCAGATCTTAATCCCATTGAGAACTTGTGGTCAATCCTCAAGAGGCGGGTGGACAAAAAACCCCCCACTAATTCTAACAAACTCCAAGAAGCGATTATGAAAGAATGGGTTGCTATCAGTCAGGATTTGGCCCAGAAGTTGATTGAGAGCATGCCCAGTCGAATTGCAGAGGTCCTGAAAAAGAAGGGCCAACACTGCAAATACTGACTCTTTGCATAAATGTCATGTAATTGTCGATAAAAGCCTTTGAAACGTATGAAGTGCTTATAATTATATTTCAGTACATCACAGAAACAACTGAGAAACAAAGATCTAAAAGCAGTTTAGCAGCAAACTTTTTGAAAACTAATATTTATGTAATTCTCAAAACCTTTGGCCGCGACTGTACATTTTAGTTATTATTCTTACTTCCGTACAAATTTCGGCCAACGAAACAGGCGTCAAATCATGCAGCCTAATCGGGAATGGTGTGCTATAACTTTTATAAGCGATCGAGCGTACGATGTTCGTACACCGGGCGAAATATCGGGCAAAAAATCCCATAGACAAAGCATTGCCGCCAACTTTGAAGGATTGTAGCTCCGAGAGAGAATTTCGCAGAAACACGTGAATCACCACATTTGGAGAGGCTATGAGGCTGTGCGAGAACATACCCCGCAGTGGGGTATAAGTTGTACCCCTGGGGCGCTAGAGCCCCGCAAAGTTGCCCCATAGACATACTATGGTGAGGGATCGCCCATGAAACAGTGTGTTTTTCCTACTATGGGAAATTACATAGGGATTTTGTATTGAACATCACTCTGGATCAAAGTGTCATAGAGACAAAGAGGTGGGCTCATTTTAATCAGGCAACAAATCAAGTCTCTCTGGATCATTGTGAAGCCATCAAACCACGCCCTAGCAACCATATAGAAGCACCATAGCAACAAGCTCCATAGACTTCCATTGAAAAAGATAAAATTAATATCTTTGGATGGAAGTGTCATAGAAACATCAGGGTGGGCTTGTTTGACACGGGGCAGCAGAAGGCCAATCACGAATCACCTTCAAGACTTCATATAATGGAGGATTGTTTCATCAACCTAGGAGAGGAGGCAATTCTGACTTTGCTAGGACAATCCCTCACTTCGGAATCAGCTACTGTAAATATGTTTTGTTATTAGTTTAAATATCTGCTATTGACTGTTCATATGTGGAGTTTTGCACATCGCGTGTGTGTGTGTGTGAGAGAGAGAGAGAGAGAGGGAGAGAGACACAGGTACACACAGTGGAATCGGCTGTCTTAACCGTCCATGGTTTGTTTACTGCAAACACATACCAGCTTCATCACTGTGTCGATCACACCACTCTGTTCCCCTTTCAGCCTTTTACTGATGGTAAAGCGAAGGACATTATTAATGTCTACATTTATTTTGAAAGATGAAGCTCGTGATTATGGAAAGGGGCGTTACATTTTCTAACGAGTGCTTGCAGAGTTTGGCCAATCACAATGCACTGGTTCAGTTAGCCAATCAGAGGAGACTGCTCAGAATGCGGGACTTTGTAGAAAATGACTTGTTTGAGAGAGGCGGGGCATAGAGGACCTACAATAATGTACAGTATTTTAAAAATAATGTGTTTATTGAACATTAATGAATGTCAACATATTCTGTTACACCAAATACACAAAATAATCATTAAAAAAGGATAATATGACCCCTTTAACTCAAACCATACTCATACTGCAGGCTCAAATAAGAAAGAGGCCAGAAGATCAACAAAAACTTGGCAATGACATTTAAGTCTTGTAAAACAATCCATTATACAGGAAAGACACAATGAAATTAATTCTTGTTACACACATAACTTCATCAGTAGTAAACAAAAGTGATAGTAGAAATGTAAGATGTAAAATAATTGGAAATGTAAAATATTTTCTAAAATTATTATTATTTTTTTTTTTACATAATATGCTCAATTTCTTTCAATTATTGCTCATTACTTTCTTTCAATTAGAGGTAAACAGACTAAAATGATTGAGGCTTTCATATATAAAGTTTTTGACAATGCATCCAGTTAACCAAGCTAAAACTATTTTATGTTTGATTTCAGTGTATATACCATCTTATTTGGGAAAATGCTAAATAAAGTATACAATTAGAAAAGAAATGGAAAAAAACACATACATAGCAACTAAATATTCATTTAAAGTCTTGAACCAATATTCTATATACTGACAAATGATTTTAAATGGATGCATTTTTTTTCAAATAAAAATTGATAACCAAGATATTTCCCTCAAAATAATAATTCCACATTAAAAAGTTACATTTATACATAATACAATTCATAAAATAGGCATCATAAAATACATGAAATATTTTTTTCAATTGTTGACAAAAAGTCAGCTGCATTCCTTTACCTCTACAAACTATCAATCAATCAACTTTTTTATTTTTTTTAATTTCATTTGAAAGGTTCTAGATTGCCTGTCAAGGCAGAGTCCATGAGGTCATCATCCTCTGTATGCATATACACAGGACTTGGTCGTGAGGAGCGTTCAGAGCTAAGCAATGACATTGAAGTTTCTGAAGATATAGGGGATCTGGACCAGCCATCTGTCTTTACTGGGTGAGAGGAGGGTCCACAAGTCATTGTTGACTTCTTCTTTTCTTTTTCTCGATCTCTTTCCCGGTCTTTCTTCTGCTTCTTCTCTTTTTTATGTTTCTTGTGTTTTTCACTCTGGCTAATGGATATGGAACTCATGTAGTCTTGAACCGCTTGGTGTGATCTCATAGTTTGGTCATCATCAGAGCTAGGACTGTTTTGATGAGATTTTTCAGCAATTGAACTGCTACCAGACTCACTCTCACTGTCTGGATTTATAGGTGTGTATCCAGGGGAACGGCTGTGGCTTGGAGAGCTGCGGTCATGTTTTGGTGTAGAACCACTGAAAAGGGGTGATGCTTTGTGGCCTGAGTGCTGGGAACGCATGGCACCATCTCCAGAATTTTCTCCAGGTTTCTGAAGAGTTACTTTAGATTTTATGCTTGGAGAGCCCCCTTCTGGTTTGCTGATGATAATCTTTGCCACACCAGTGCCCATCACAGCACTACTTTTGGAATCAATTTTCTTGTCACCAGAAATGCCCCCTGATCCAGACACCTTGGATTTGCTATCTTTGTCTATCTTGTCTCGCTTGCTCAGAAATTCACCTCCCAGGGAGGACATACCATGCTTGGAGGATGTAGGACCAGTATTTTGCGGCACTACCCCACTACTGCCACCACAACCTTCGCCTTCCTCTCCTCCAATTCCTCCACTACCCACACTTTTCAGTTTGTCTATGACTGCAGTAAGAGATGGCTTTTTGTTTCGGCTAGGGGACTTACTTTTTGCATTAGAGTTGTTTCCACTTCCTCCACCCCCTCCACTGCAACCTCCACCACTGCTCCCATACTGTGACTGACCATTTGAAGAAAAAGGTATGGAGCCAGATGACGAAGAGGAGCTTGCAGAGGAGGTAGAGGATGAAGAAGTGCCTGTGGATGAGCTACTGCCTAATTGTTTTGGGGTTCCTATTCCACCACCTGAAGAAGACTTTGATCCTCCTGACCCTCCACTGCCTGAGCCAATAGGAGATTTAGCCTTAGAAGAGGGTGGGGTTCCAGGCAACTGGCCTTGTTGAAGTTTCATGGGAGAGGACAGCTTGTCAGAACTTCCAGAACGAGAGTGTGAGGGTGATATGTTGGGCTTGATGTTGGGGTTCATGAGTGAGCTGGGTGGCTTACCACCTTGGGGCTTTTTATTTCCACTTCCTGTTCCACTGCTGCCACCACTGCCTGAGCCTGACAAACCATGCTTTGTTATGGGAGAAGAGGATGGTTTGCCTACACCCAACCCCACAGAAGATCCTTTGGATTGAGAAGACATACCACTGCCAATACCTGAAATGATTGATGATTTGGGGATATTGCCTTGCCCAACAGAGCCTTCAAGTTTACTACTTTTTATCTTCCCCGAAGAAGAGGAGTGGGAATGGTGGCTTTTGCTACTGCTTGTACCACATGTACTACCAGTACCTCCGCTTGCTGAGCTACTTGATGTGTAGCCTCCATGAGATGATGTTTTTCCTCCAGTTAAAGTCCTGGGTATTTGTATAGTGATTTTGGGGATTGGTGGAGTAGCACCTCCCGGTGGAGTCTGAGACCTCCCTGAGCTCCCAGGAGACTTAGCTCCACCAGCACTAACTAATCCTCCAGAAGTTGCACTACCACAAGGAGGAGTGTATGGCCGAGCCCCTGAGCTGTGTGAAGGTGACTTGCCATCTGCATCCAACTTCTTACGTTTTGGTGGTTTGTCTTTTGATTTGCCCTCACTTGAAGGAGTGCGGCTGCGTTTTACCTGCTTCATGTCAGAAGAGCATACACTCCCCATTGCTATTCCAGAATTTCCTCCCCCATTATCTTCCTTTGCCCTCATCTGCTGCAGTTTAACCTTTGCATCACCATTTTTAAAATCATTACCTGCTACCACAATGCCCAACATGAGTGGACTTTGGCCTCCACCAGTATGAGAAAAGTGTGAGTCTGCCATTTCTGATGCTGGGCCCAGTATTGGCTTTCCTCCCCTACCATTCCCACTAAAAATACCCATTTCAAAAGGGTCTTTCAATGAAGCCTCTGGAGTATTTTGGTCATGTGAGGCAGGATTCTGAGGTGTGCCTGTAGGAGTGTTCTGCTGACTTCCCCCACTGAAACTTTTAACCAGTTCAAGATCTGGGTCAGGGCTGGGGGAGCTGTCTTCAAAGTAAGTCTGTGAAAAACTTCCCTGTCCTGGTAAAAGCTCTGGGTTGAAATCTGTGTCTGGAAAGAAATTAGTTGAGGAAGAATCGCTATTGGGTGTTGCTGCAGTAGCAGCTTCTGCAATCAAGTCTGCTGCATCAGTAAAGGGATTTTCATTGCTGTTTGCATTAAACAGATCTGCCTCAAAAACTGCACTACCTTGGCCTGAGCTGGAAGAATCCCGGAGTGGAGTTCCCAAGGAACCCCCTTCTTCACCAGCCATGAGGTGCTGGCCATGACTGCTGTTGCTTCCTTTGTTGGCCTGATCAGGAATATCAGACAAAATGTCATTGATATCAGGCCCAATACTGTCAGAGCTGGAGAGGCGGACCATACGGGGTACAGATCCTTGAGGCTGAGACTGGACTTGTGTATGGGGTTGGACATGACACTGAGAGTGGTATGGAATTCCAGAACCTGAAGGTGGTGTTCCACACTGACTTGGAGCAGGAGTGATACTGTGAGGGGTGTCAAGTCCATCACCTGGAAGACTAACATCAAAAATGGGGTTCTGGGAGGCATCAACATCCATGGAGAAAAGCTCTCGGTGGAAATCATCTTCAGAGTGGTGTGTGTGATGATGCTGTTGGGTCATGCCTCCCAACTGCTGCTGAGATTGATGTTTCATGCTCATTCCGCCACCTGCTCCCATTACTCCTTTATCAGAGCCTCTTGGGCGCTTTTTCTTGCCCTTGGTGCCGGGGCAAGACTGCCCTTGGCTATCTGTTCGCGGGGAGCCAGATGAGTTCTGTCTTTCTAGAGGGCTACTGCCATACAATGCAGCAAAATCTTGTGAGGGATTATCCTTCAGTAGGTTCATTAGCATGGGGTGGTTTTTGGTGTTGCTTGCCGGTGAGGTGGTTGGTGGGGGGGTCTGGTGGGGTTGAGGTGGCTGGGGAGTTGGACTGGACCCAACACTGCCTGTTATTTGCAGAAGGCTGGTTAGGATTGGATTCTGAGTAACTTTACTAAAGTCATCTGAACCATGGCTCTGAGACTGTTGATGTTGTTGTTGCATTGTTTGCTGCTGGCCTCCACCCTGTCCTACAGTGTCGGCACATGAGCCTCCCTGACCAGTACGACCAATGTTGAAAAGTGAGGTTACTGGACCTTGGAAAGATCCACTTCCTCCAACACCAACAACATTGTTGCTTCCTGCAGAGTTTGTTACATTATTTAAACCAGGAAGACTCATTGGGTTGCTCCCATCTGGCCCTGTACCCATTCCCATGTAACCTGGGCTGCCAGTTGGGGGCAAGTTCTTCTTCACCATAATTTCCACAGTTTCAGCTATAAGGGACAATGCTGGAGTATCTGCCTGAATGGTCTCTGCCTTGCGTCGGATGGCACGCATAGTCACAGGAATGGACATGCATCTAGAGAAGGAAAAACAGATGCAATTTGTGATTTCTGACTCTGACACGAAGCACATATTTTAAAGGGAAATTTCATACAAAAATGAAAAAAATGATAAATAAATATCATGGATGGATATTTACAGAGTAACCCACTTTGTAGAGGGCTGTCAACATTAAAATTTTCACCTACGAATGGATATAAATGACAGGAGGGCTAAAATAAACTTTAGCAGTAAAAGATATCTCAGTCCCACTTATATTAGGTGTCTTTAACTTAAAATATGTGATGCGACCTGGGAAAACCCATCTGATGTCACGCTGGGAAATTTTCAAGAAATTCGAAAAACAGGTTGAAAGTTATTTTATTTTTCCGTCAAAATTAGTGTTTCAATCAATTATTATTCTATAACATTGTCTATATATCTTAAAATATCTTGGCAAAAATCAATTATTTAGTGCAGAATAATAGGGATTTATTACAGCAAGCAGAAAAGCATCAATGCACATTTACTGCCAGTCATGCGTAAACTACAGTATGCAGGTTTTTTTTTTAATTAATTTATTAAATATTGTGAGAGGTTAAAATAATAAATAACTATCGTACACAGCGATCATTAAGTAGAAGTGAAACCCGTCTTTACTTTAAACCTGTTTTTCTCAAAATTCCATTCCGGAAAATCAAAGCTATTAGCCAACTTCAGATAGCCATAACTTGTGTTACGTTCAAGCAAAAGAAAAGGGTAAATTTTCAGCATGTGTTTAGTTTTCCTAGATCCCATCACACTCACACACACACACACACACACACACACACACACACACACACACACACACACACACACACACACACAGTACAGACCAAAAGTTTGGACACACCTTCTCATTCAAAGAGATTTCTTTATTTTCATGACTATGAAAATTGTAGATTCACACTGAAGGCATCAAAACTATGAATTAACACGTGGAATTATATACATAACAAAAAAGTGTGAAACAACTGAAAATGTCATATTGTAGGTTCTTCAAAGTAGCCACCTTTTGCTTTTTATGCAAATTAAAAAAGAGAAGAAAGAGATGTAAGTGGTACTATGATGCTTAAACACCTCTTATTGGTCATTGTGTTCATGAAATCAACAGATATATCTGTGATTGGTTACTTTGCTCAATGCTGAAAAATCACATTGAACATAGAAACTTATGAGGCCCTCCACGACTGCCCCCCTTTTTTTTTTTTTTTTAAGTGTTGCAGGATCATAAATAGTGTTGACAGATGAATTTGCACATGGTTTGTATAGGTTTTTTTAAATAAGTTTTTCCTATTAAAACACCAGTCATGATAACAACATTAAAATCTTTGAAATAAAGTCCTGAATCTTCTCTCTGTAAGGTTCCAAAAAGGATAACGCTCTACATTCTTACTTGAAAGTATGGAACAAAGATTGGATATTTCCAGGCTTTTTGGACCATTTAATCTAGAGGCCATAAACAAAAATTAGGAAAGAATTCAATATTTTGTTTCAAATGTGTGCATGGTTCTAATTTTAATTTTTAATTTCATAAGTACACAGACCCCGGTGAACTTTTTTTTTTCAAACCCTGAGAACAACTCAACTTTTTAAACAGTTTTCCTGCCACTATTAATCAATACTTTATTTTGCTTACACTAATATGTTATAAGCATGTATGAGGAGCACAAATGCAAAAAATCTTCAAGGTAAGCATGTGCCATCTGTTATACCTACCTCTGGACTACTTTTGTAATGAAGTCATCAGTGCAGATCAAAGCATCAGATAAACCCTTGTAGAGCTTACAGGCTACCTGTCTCGAGTCAATCACCTCCATCACCACTGAGAGCAAAAACAGACCGAGTAAGTTATCAGACCAGGCAAAACTATGGTAACTTCAGCTCACACTTAAGTTACGTCTCATTGTAGAATAGGGGTTTTCAACCCTGTCCTACAGGCCCCCCAGCACTGCACATTTAATGTTTCCCTTATTGGACATGCCCAGTTCAAGTCTTGCAGTCTCTACTAATGATACGAGTTGAATCAGGTGAGTTAAATAATGAAAACATACAAAATGTGCAGGGCTGGTGGGCCTCCAAGACAGGTTTGCTGTAGAACAACACTTAAATGTAAAGTGTGGATTCCTTACCACAGACAAGTGATTCATTTACAGGGTGTTGAAAAGACACACTAAAGCTCGAATCAGTTAGGGGGCACACTTCAAACTGCAGCAGTCCTGGAGTATCTGCTAAAAATATGAAAAAAGTGGTTACAGCAAGATCGTTTTTTTTTTTTTTTTTTTGTATTTCTAGAATGCTTTTTGCAGTCTTATAAAAGATACATATTTTTGTTACTAATAATAGAAAATACGTACCACATAATATTAAATAACTGTCATAAATTGATTATGCAACGAAATGCAGGGCTTGACAATAAGGACTGTCTGCTGCTTCGTCATGAAAGTTTATAATTCGCACAAGTTTTTAAGCCTTGCTAATTAAAAAATTCAAGTGATTTTAAAGCATTCATTCAAGTGAACATTAAGGACAGCTCCATTAAGATTTCACATACTGTTTTCTGTGTGTACAGTGCACATTCTTGCACTTGAATGAAAAATACATACAAAAGTATTTCAAAATACCCATCTTATTGAGTAACTTTGTAGCTGCAATGATCTTCCAGAATGTCATTCGTATGGAAATATTATGAAGTGTGTAAACGACCATTAACAGAGCCAGAGATGCTGAAGATGGACACAAAGAGAAAAATACTGTAGCAGGCAGAACAAGATCACTGGTCACGATGCGTAAAATATTGGAAGAAAAATTATTTAATTGAGGGTTATATATATTTTATATAAATGCCTCTCTGAGCAAATGACTGTTTTTTTCCTTTTATCTTGTCTCTGTATAATGCATATTAGTGTTCATAAGCACAGTGGTTCTTTGTTTACAGTGGTAACCCAGGAAACTCTGTATTGCTGCTGTTCCATAAGTGCCACCTACTGTAAGAGAGTGAATTTGCATCTCATTCAGTCTGTCTGTATCTTTTCCTCAAGCATGATTTAATTTGTATCTCTGTTCTATATATTCCATTCATTGTTATTTGTTCTTATTAACTGACATTTTCTTGTCTCTTTTTCTAAGTGCCCCTATTTTGGATTTTTGATAATTACATTTCATGCCGTGTGTAATGCAGCTGTATGTGAATGTAAATTAATCTAAATTGTAAACTGTAAATCTAGTAACATTTCATGCCATGTAATGCAGCTGTATGTGAATGTAAACTAATCTAAATTGTAAACTGTAAATCTAGTAGCATCATAAATAAAGTTATTGTCTCTCAAATGAAAGAACGGTTGAAACGAGTGGTTTTAAATTCGAATCCCATTCAGTGTATTTCACACGTCACAAATTCTTACATTTGCATAACGCCTAAGTTCTGGCATGGATATCACACAAAAACAAATCTGCTCTGAGAAAGTGAATTTGGTTTATTTTCACTTCACAAGGATGACAAATCAGTGGTTAAAATTCATCTTTAATAAACCACCACAGCTGTAAAATAACAACATTTTGCTCTTTTCCCATAATTCACTGACGACTGCAACGTGGGATTCGTAAACCGGTTGTCTTTGAAAGACAGGTCAGTGCCCAGTCTGTCTGATACAATGTGCTCCTCAAAATCAAAAACCTGCAAGTATGATTAATAATTTTTGCATTGATGTTCTGTAAAATGTGCAAAATATGTATGATATTTTTATATCATTGTATATAATTTGTATGAAGCACTAATATGCTTAGTGTGTTGTGTATACAGTCAGTGCAGCTATAAGTCTCTGAATAACTCACGTTATAGTTCTGTTAATCAGCTGTGGGCTCACCATTGTCTAGAAATGTGTCAATATAGAATGTTTATTGTACATGGAGCATTGATAAAGGACGGAGCAATATGTTGGTTTACAAACTGCAGTGCTTTATCAGTACTCTATGTGTGTGTTCGGCTAACACTTATATCATTATTGTTTGGGTCTTTACTACACAGCTGTGGATCTGGTTCACTAACATAACTGTAAAACATCTTTTTCCCCTCTGATTCCTTCTTTTTAGAACAGAGTGGAGCACTATTATTATTATAATAGGATGCATTATTGATAAGCCATATTCCAGTACTCGTGATGGGCATTCCTTTTCTGACATGCGCTGTATGCAGTAGAACAATCACAACAGACTGACTGGGTCATCGAAACAGTCAGAGCAGAGCAACATTATATGCAAAGGAGGGTTTTGGGAAGATGAATTCCGAACAAATACACTGAACAAAATGATAAACGCAACACTTTTGTTTTTGCCCCCATTATTCATGAGCTGAAAAATCAAAGACTTGTTCTATGTACACAAAAGGCATATGTCTCTTAAATATTGTTCAGAAATCTGTCTAAATCTGTGTGAGCTCTTCTCCTTTGCCCAGATAATTCACCCACCTTACAGGTGTGGCATATCAAGATGCTGATTAGACAGCATGATTATTACACAGGTGTGCCTTAGGCTGGCCACAATAAAAGGCCACTCTAAAATGTGCCTTTTTATCACAGAACAATGCCACAGATGTCGCAGGTTTTGAGGGAGCATGCAATTGGCATGCTGACTGCAGTCCACCAGAACTGTTGCCCATGAATTGAGAATTGGCAGTACATCAAACTGGCCTCACAACCACAGACCACATGTAACCACACCAGCCCAGGACCTCCGCATCCAGCATCTTCACCTCCAAGATCATCTGAGACCAGCCACCCGGACAACTGCTGCAACAATCGGTTTGCATAACCAAAGAATTTCTGCACAAACTGTCAGAAACCATATCAGGAAAGCTCATCTGCATGCTTGTCATCCTCATCGGGGTCTTGACCTGACTGCAGTTCATCATCGTAACCAACTTGAGTGGGCAAATGCTAACATTCGATGGCATCTGGCACTTTGGAGAGGTGTTCTGGTTTTCACTGTACAGGGCAGATGGAAGATAGCGTGTATGGCATTGTGTGGGTGAGTTTTCGGACCCCCCCCCCCAATACAGTAAAACTGCACATTTTAGAGTGGCTAGCCTAAAGCACACCTGGAATTGAGAATTGTAAAATTGAATTGGTATCTTAAATGTTGGTATCATAAAATCACATAGGTCAAAAACAATGACAACAGCATTTTTTATTTTTATGGCAAGGCCAGTAAAAATTTTAAGCATTAATTAATTAGAAATAATCCTCAGCGTTGAGCCCTGAAATGCAACCATATTTTGCAATGAAATCATATTGTATTCTTTAGGTAGTGCATTTTCAGTAAATCTAAACGTTCCATCCATTTTTACTAATCTACCAGCTCTTATGGAGACAATTATTATGAAAGACTACACACTCACCTTCCTTAAGGCATGTTTTCTTGACGCAGCTACCAATCAGCGTGTTGTAAGCAGCCTGGTGTCTTATAATGTCGAGAAGAGCAGGCACCTGAGCAGGATGTCTGAAGGGAATCTTGGAAACATAAGCTCCTTGAAGAGACCTCCCATCCTGCACTGGAGCATCACCATTCAGGAAATAACAATGCTGCTGTCCTGGTAAAGACTAATGAGACAGAAAGGCAATGCATTCAGAGAATCAGATGGACATAATCATAATGATACACTGTTTTAATAGACTGTGGTTTATTAGCTATACAATAGAGGAAACATTTTCTACTCAGAATATATGGGTAGTTGACAAATGCATATGGACGAACTAATTTGCTCACCAAACTTGGCTCACTAAAACTTTTGTTTGACCTGGTCTAAAAATGCCATGTCAATATAGACACTACTTAAAAGCTAAATAAAAACTGACACTATCTAATGAGAGAGAGAGAGATGAATCAACAAACAGTAACTTTACAAGCTAAAAACTTCAATGGTGTCTAATGTCTAATACTCACTGTATAAAAACGCATTGATTGTGCCAAATCAGGAGGACTGGCCTCTCCCTCCTCGTGCAGTTGGCTCTTTATGATGAGATCATATAGTGGGGACAAGGTGGGCACTGTCTCCAAAACAGGGATGCCTAAAAAGATGGGGGAAAAAAAAGGTGAGGTAGAACTAAATTCATGTGGTCCTATATAAACTAGACTTGTGCCGGTATTTGTTTCGGTACCGAACGGTGACAACGCAGCACGTGTCCCTCAGATTCGCTGATGGACGCTGCAAAATCAATATACATTTTTTTTTTAAATATTAGTTTTTTATATATTATGTAGCATATTTTAAAAACTTTTTAAAAATATAAAATGTTTATTTGCAACAGTTATGCAAACAACAATAAAAACATTTATGACAGCGGCATCTGCTAAGGGACGCGTTGTCACGGGAACATCCCAGCTGAAGGTAATGAGGAAATTTTTGACTGAATATAAACCAAAAAATACAGCAAAAGCACATTATATAAAGGTTATATAAATTGATTTGCATTTCAGTGAATTAAATAAGTACCTTATTTTCCGCACTATAAGGCGCACCGGATTATGAGGTACTTGGTGCACCGGATTATAAAGTACTTGGTGCAGAAACCCTTGTTGGCAAGCACAGAGGCAAGATGTGTTTGTAGTCACCAGGTTTGCACACATCCCAGATTTTCTACAGGACTGAGGTCTGGAGACTGGGTAGGCCACTCCATGACCTTAATGTGCTTCTTCTTGACCCACTCCATTGTTGCCTTGGTGATATGTTTTGGGTCACTGTCATGCTGGAAGACCCATTCGTGACCCATGTTCAGTGTTGTGGCTGAGGGAAGGAGGTTCTCATCCAAGATTTTACAGTACATGGTCCCGTCCATTTGCCCCTCAATGTGGTGAAGTCATCCTGTACCCTTAGCAAAAAAACAGCCCCAAAGCATATTGTTTCCACATCCGTGCTTGACTGTAGGGATGGTGTTCTTGGGGTCATAGTCAGCATCTCTCTCCCTCCAAACACGGCAAGTCAAGTTAATGCCAAAGAACGAAAATACCAGTTAATGTTATGTCATTTTTATTGAAATTTAGTGACTTTGTTCACAAAGGGTATAACTACTTCTCAATTTTCTTTTTTTTTTTTTTTTTTTTTTTTAATTTTCTTACTTTTTAGGGTGAGATTTTCACCTTGTTACTCTTGTGGTGTTCCAGGTCAAAAATGACCCGGCCTCAGAAAATAGCTTAGAAATCACTCAGTATGCTATATTAATCACCAAATATTGCATTTAATCTTTTTTTCAACTGCTTTTCTTTAATTTAGGATTGGTTCTGTATTTATATTTTCATCTGATTTATCATAAACCTCATTTATCTGAGAGTAGGCACCTCATTTTTTGAGTGAAAAAAACATTATTTAGGAATAATTTTCACAATATTAAATAAAAACTGATGAAAATTTGCACTGTTTATCACACTACTGTGCTTTAATGTTTAATCAGGGAGTTTGGTTTAAAAGGCTTTTATTTTGTACAAAATGGCACAAAGTCACACTTGTGGCGTTCCCGGTCAAAAATGTCCAGCCATTCAAAGTGAATGGGAAAGAATGAAAGTAATAGAAACTATTAGTGTTCAGGAGCATGTTGATCATGTTCACATATGTTACATGTGTGCTTGCAAACATAAAGGCCTTGGACTTGGTCATGTGTGGATGGATGCATACTCGCGCTAACACACACACAATCGTATACATACTATTGAGACTATTACAAGCTTTCCATTTCATCCAACCCTGAACTGCATCTGAAATAATCTAATCAATCTGATAGTATAACACTATTTTTCTCTCTCCTTTTTTATTATGACAATAGGTTTGAGGCTTTCATGGTCTCACAAAGCAGACAAAACTTTACTAATAAACGCTTTAGCACAAAGACAGCATATAAATATTGTTGCACCATGAAATGTTCTCTATATGGCAGTGCTGTTTTTTCATGTCACAATGGTCAGATTTGTTGTTGTATGACATTGTCTATGACAGTGTCAGTTGTTTTTTACTTAATTTTTTGATAGTACAAGTATTGGTTTGGTGTTCCATGAAATATTCTCTATATAAAATCTTAAAAGGTCAGTTAATCCAAAAATTAAAATTGGCCTGTGTTTTACTAACCCTCGAGGCATCCTAGCTGTATATGACTTTCTTCTTTCATCTGAATCTATATCAGTCTGAATTATATTGAAAATTGTCCTGGCTATTCCAAGCTCTATCATTGCAGTCTGCGGGTGTTACAGTTGAACAGTCTACAAGTCGTCAAATAAAGCGCATGCATCCATAATAAAACATGCCTCACACGGCTCCAGGGGGTGAACGAAGGCCTCCTGTTTTTGTAAGAAAAATATCTATATTTCAAACATAAGCACTTTTCTCTCACTTCCGGTATATGTCATATGCGGAAGCTATTCCAGCGGATGATGTAGGACGTTGGCATTGTGTGATTAGTGACGAATGCGGAGAGAGAACAAAACAAAACGCAGGCCATGAATTTGGAGTACAAACCTAGGTTTGTAAAGAAAAATGTTGGAGGATTTAAATATAAACCAAGAGGAGACTGGTTTTCCTTTGCTAAAGTAATGAAACTTTGGTTCCTTTGCACCTATAAACAAAATCGCTAGACTAGCATATTTCAATATTTTCATATTTCATATGTACTGCGTCAACATGAAGGTCCTATTTTTTGTGATCTTTCCCATTCACTCTAAATAGCCAGTCATTTTTGACCTTTCAAAACAAAGTCAATGATTAATGATTAAAGTACACTAGTGTGATAAACAGTGTCAATTTTCATCATATTTAATATTGTGAAAATTATTAATAAACAATGCTTTTTTCACTCAAAAAATTAGATGCCTACTCTTGGATAAACAAGGCTTACAATTAATCAGATGCAAATATAAATACAAAACCAGTCCTAAATTAAAGAAAAGTTGACAAAAAGATTGAATCCAATATTTGGTCATAATATAGCATAATGAGTGATTTATAAGCAATTTTTTGAGGCCGGGTCATTTTTGACCGGGAACACCATAAGTGTGACTTTGTGCCATTTTGCTTATAAAAGTCTTTCAAAATAAACTCCCTGATTAAACATTAAAGTACACTAGTGTTATAAACTGCAAATTTTCATCATTTTTTTTATTTAATATTGTGAAAATGATTAATGCTTTTTTCCCCCACTCAAAGTAGATGCCTACTCTCAGAAAAACAAGGCTTACGGTTAATCAGATGCAAATATAAACACAAAACCAGTCCTTAATGAAAGAAAACAAGTTGACAAAAAGATTGAATCCAATATTTGGTGATAATATAGCATAATGAGTGATTTATAAGCAATTTTTTGAGGCCGGGAAATTTTTGCCCTGGAACACCACAAGTGTAATCGGGTTTTGAACACAACACATGGGTTAACATCATTAACAAGCTCCTCCCGTGTAGATCATCCTTACCCCATCAGGCAAGATCTTGCACAGAGCTCCAAACCAAGGCTGATTGACAACTGTTTTGTATTTCTTCCATTTCCGAATAATCGCAGCAACAGTCGTCTCCGTCACCAAGCTTCTTGCTGATGGTCTTGTGGCCCATTCAATCCTTGTGAAGACCTACAATCTTGTCTCTGACATCCTTTGACAGCTCTCTGGCCTTGCCCATGGTGGTTTGAGAGGTTGGAATGGAAGACGAGCTGACATTAGGAGTAACTTCTTAAAGTAGCAGGACTTATCCATGTTCTACATGGGCATATATCATCAGATCCTCCTGTCTGCACTCTCTTCACTGGGCATCACAGGGATTCCACTTCGCTGGTTTGAATCTCATCCAACTGGTAGGTGTTTCAGGGTGGCCTGGGGAGGGGTGGTTTCCAAAGCACATCAACTGGTCACTGGGGTGCCTCAGGTATTATTTCTTGGACCCCTCCTCTTCTACATATACACTACATCACTGGGTCCCTCCATACAGGCACATGGCTTCTCCTACCATTGTTATGCTTATGAGACAGCTCTCTCATTTCAACCAGATGATCCAACGGTAGCTGCACGGATCACAGGCTGCCTGGCGGACATCTGGGTATGGATGAAATAACATGACCTACAGCTCAACCTGGCAAAGACAGAGCTTCTTGTCTTCCCTGCCACTTCAACTCTAGAGCATGATTTTACCATCCAGCTAGGTTCTTCTACAAATACCCCATCGACTTTGGTCAGAAATATTGGTGTAATCTTTGATGACCAGCTGACCTTCAAAGACCACACTGCAAAGACTGCCCGGATCTTGCAGGTTTGCATTGCACAACATTAGAAAGATCAGGCCCTTTCTAATGGAGCATGGTGGACAACTTCTTGTCCAGGCCCTTGTAACTTCTAGGCTTGACTACTGCAATGCTCTTCTGGCTGGACTTCCATCAAGCACAATCAAACCTCTACAAAGGATTCAGAATGCAGCGGCACGACTGGTCTCCAACGAGCCCAAAAGAGCCCATGTTACACCTCTCTTTATCTCCGTGCACTGGCTACCGGTTGAGGCTTCCATTAAGTTCAAGACATTAATGCTTGCATATAGAACAGTCACAGGCTATATGGAATGCTGAATCTCTGACAATTTTCAAGTGACAGTTGAAAACTCAACTCTTTCGACGCTACTTGACTTCATCATAAATAAAAAGAAAACTCTCTTTATTTATTCCTTCCCTTTCTAGCTTGTACTTATTTGAACAATGACTAAAACTTGGTTTTACAAGCACTTCCTGTGTCTGTTTGCCTCTTTAAGAAGAACTGCTTTATGTATTCCCCAATTGTAAGTCGCTTTGGACTAAATGTAAATAATCAATCTTTGGGGCCAGTAATACTGTTGGTTGTTAGGGACTCAAATACTTAATTCACTCACTGAAATGCAAATCAATTTCTAACCTTTATAAAAAAAAATATTTTTTTTTTTTAACTGGATTTTTTTGGCTGATATTCTGTCTTTATACATTAAAATAAACCTCCCATAAAAATTACAGAAAAATTACTTTCATTTCTTTGTTAGTGGGCAAACTTACAAAATCAGCAGTGGATCAAATAAATATTTTCCCCACTGTATACCGAATGATTTTCATTTTGTCATTTAGACAATTTAATAGCAGAAGCACAATAACGAATAAAAAATAACTACACTGATGTAGCAGTCTACTAAAGTCATCCAACATCTAAACTTCAGATCAATTCTACATCCAAGTTTTCAAACAGGATTATATACATACCTGTAGTACTGCCCATTTTTTTTATATACGATAAAGAAAATGGCATCAAGCGATTCATCTTCAGGAAGAAACATGCTGGTAAATCTACACAGTTTGAGTTTGTAACAGAAGAAAATGATGGAGTCCTAAAGGGGGAAAATATATATTGAAAGAATGAAGCCTTACATAAATATATAATAAATCATTAACAAGACCAATGGAACAACCAGTACATATTTCTCATGGAAAGTTATCTTGTGACTTTAGGATATAATGCACAAGACAAATAGGCCCCTGGTCAAGTATGCGCTGTGAAAATACTACTCTTCTCTGGAAGAGATTACACCAGATTACACTATAGTAGAAACAAAAAATAAAAATGTTTATCTGAATTTTAATTCTTTGTAAATCTGACCCTTTGTTGTCAACTGGATGAGATCCTGTGATAAGCGGAGCGATGGGTAGCTTGTAAACCGATGTGGTGCCCTCTACAGTCACCGACACACTCACACCTAAAGTACGGGGAACTGCAGAATACAGGAGAAGATGGTAATCAATGACCTTTGATTATAATATACATACATATATATATATACAACTGAACTGTTTGTTTTCTTACTATTGACAGCACTGTAGTTCAGTTGGGCTCCTGTTTCCTCCTCAAAGATGTCATTTGGAGAAACATAACACTGTAGAGATACTAAATGACCGCCACTCCTCGCTGTCAACAGACCCACACTACCGTGAAGTATGGTCTCCACAGTGTTGGCATTAGTGGCTATCCTACGGTAGAAATTGATTGAGTTAAATATACCCTTTCAAAATATTACAGTGGTTTTTATCAGAGGTCAGTGTTCACATAAAACAATTCTTTATGTAGAGTATGCCTGACTGTACAGCTGCTCAACTCACTTTATCTAAAATATCTCAAATAAAATTGTAATTCATTAGTTCATTACATACTGAAATAACTTCTGACCACTTCATCAAGAGCATTGGTCATGATGGAAGAAAAATGCTACATAACTGATTAAGATTACTTTTTAAAATTATGTTCTCTCAAAGTTTGTAAGATCCATAGTCTGAAGTCTTATTTTTGCTTTATTAAAATGAAAATATTCACAAATATGTCAATCAACTCAGAGTGGGAAGATTGAATTTATGAATTAAATATAAACAAAAAAACTATTTGACTAAACTAGCATATAGTTGTACTTTTCCAATTATAACTGAAGAAGAGTAATCAAAGACAGTGCAGTTTGTAAAAAAAAATATATATATAATAAGTGATCCCAACTGAAGGCCAAGGTGAAAGGAGCATTGTGCAAATACTGTTTATGTAGATATACCTTCCTGCAAAGATTAGCTCCAACTCTAATCAAACAAACTTAAACCAGCTAATAACACTTGATAATTACAGACAGATGTGTTGTAGCAGGGCTGGGACCAAAATGGAACCAAAAAAGGGCAGGAAAGTTGAGTACAGGATTGTACACCCCTGAGGCCATCTTTAAAAATATTTTGGTTTGCAGTAACAGTAATTTTTTACGGCAAATAACACCAAATATAGGTAAATCCACGGACAACAGGCCAACAGAATGTAAAGACCAACATTTCTGATGATTTATTGGCGTGAAGTTACGTGCACAATGACAAACAGGAGAGGAACATTTTTGAAAAACAATAAGCAGAGTGGACTGCCATAATGCAAAACATTTACTGCAGGCTTCAACATGGCTGTGTTTACGATTAGAAATGTCAACAACAACAAAAAATTGCATAGGTGATTCTAGGGCTGTCAAAAAAAAAAAAATAGAATTTCGAATATTCGTCGAATCTAAAATAAAAATCCACATTCAAATGCAAAAACGTTGCATTCAAATTTTAGGTGTGCATTAAGGAATTAAGTCCATTCCATCTCGCCGCGCGCACAGTCGTGTCTACGCAACTTTCAAAGGCGGACGAGCTCTACACGCAGTAGCTGCTGTCTCATTTTTTGCGGACGGCCAAAGTATACTTGATCTTTATCAGTGTTATGTTAGTTATGTCAGGTTATGTTAGCCTATCCAGTTGAAGCCACTACAAAAAAAATAAAAAAAATAAAAAATAAAATAAAAATAAAAAAAGAGAACATCAATGTGGAGAAGATCTTGTATACATCTAGGGAGTTGGACGAGTATGGCCTAAAGTCAAAACCTCGATTAATTGAACATTTTACCTCGATTACGATTAATGAACGGTTATTTTGTTTCTTTTTAGTTTTTTTTGCCCTCATAGTTCACTTACAAGGTTTGTACTGTAAACAGGGCCATAGTTGGGGTTTGCGGGCCCCGGTTCAGTTTGTACCAGTGGGCCCTGTTTGAAAGTAGAGGTCGACCGATATATCGGTCGGCCGATATATTGGGCCAATATTTGTCATTTTTTAATATATCGGCATCGGCCGATATCCGTGTTTAGTAGCGCCGATTTAAAGTCAGGCACGTAAGGCGGGCAGCCCCGTGTTATTGGTGCGGTGGAAAGTGCTGCTGCTGCCACTGCATGTGAAGCACCCCAAGCCAAAACTTTTGGAAGATTCAACAACAGTCCTGGGAGATAAAGGTAGTCAGAGAATTTCACTCTGTAAATGGGGTGGAGAAGTTGGCAGCTCTAACAAACACTGCAGCGTGACGTTACCAAAGTAAACTGTCTCTGACGTTACTCCGCCCCGCTCACAGACAGCACCGTGCTCGGAGAGACAGCTGTCCTGGAGCTGCCCAGAACGGTGAATGACATTTGTTCGGAAGCATGGTTTGATGCAGACAATAACCAGTTTTCCATCCAACTCATTTGTATTTAGGGATGTCAATATTTGATAATTTCCATGATAAATTAATGATCAATTAATTACTTTAATGCTGCAAAATGCGTCTGCAGCGGTATTATTATGTGCAAAAGCCACTTGAAAAAAAAGCTTTCTCACCCGAATTAAAGGGGTTTTAGTCTGAATAAAATGCTAGTAGCAGGACTGTAAAATGAATAGATGTGATTATGATCATTTGATAAAATGAAGAGAGCGCGCCATACGTTGGAGATCATTTTACTTTGTTGACTGTTTCCCGTCAAGGAGACCGCTGAATGCGCCTCTTTAAATGGTTTCGTGGTGCTCGTTGTTGTATTTTAAAACGCATCTGCAATGTTTTCAAATGACACACTATAGTAGTGGTGCAATGGATCATCATTGATCCGTGATCCGTTCGAAACAATATCTTCGGTTCGGCACACACGTGACCCGCGGATTGATTTATGAAAAAAAAAAAAGTTGTGCATGTTTAGTCCACACTCAGTGGTCATGGCGAGGGGAGGAACGGAGGAGCTTGAACGGCCCGCGCATTTTGGATTCCCTGTCAGATATAATGATGAGGAAAGAGGTTAGAGTGAAAATATTGTGCCAGATCTTTATGAACACGAGAAGAAAAAAGTTGTGGATGAACTATCCCGAGCATCCTCTGTTGCGCTTACGACAGACGGGTGGACGTCCAGGGGGACGGAGAGCTCTGTGACGACAACTGCTCACTTCATCACAGCACACTGGAAGATGAGAAGTCGGGCTATTATGTTAGAAAGAAGATATTATGTGCACTTTAAGTTGATTTCATATATTTTAATTTAATAATTTAATGTTAATAAAAAAAAAATACAAAACGTATGTTTATTTGTCTTGGCCTTTTTTTTTTTTTTTGCTGAACCCGAAAAATTATCCGATCCATAAGAGGACGAGCGAGCGCGGGTTTGACTAGATGTATTTGGAGGTTATTGCTCACATCTCGTTCTGCACATATCCAAATGTTTCCATATTCACAATGTATCTGAATGTTAAACTATAATATCTTTTATTTATTTAATGTAAACTATACGGAAAAGATCATCCTCTTCACATGAGCAAAAACGTCCTTGGCATAACAGCAGAGTGGACCGGTATACTACGGTCTATTTAAACTGACCAGTGTAACCTTTTAAATGTTTGGTTGACTTTATTTTAATAATGAACAGACTTAAAATAAAGTTTGAAATTAGAACAGATTTTAGATGTTCTGTGTCATTTATACCAAACACAAATGTTGCTGGTTGCTAGTGTGTTTGCAGCACTACTGTTATTTATTTTTTATATATTTATTTTTTTATATTTTTCAGTTTAATCGATTTTTATTTCTAAAATTATATTTATTTAAATGTATATTTAAGTTTACATTTATGTTCCAACAAACTTGAAAAATTCTATAAAAAATAGATATATATATTACCTGTTTTATATATTTAATACTTGGTCAGTTTATTGATTTTGTTTGGTTAACTTTGGATACATTTTTTTATTTTAATACCGTGCAGTGCACAAAATTAAGATTCAAGAGATGGTTCAAGTCAGTGCCCAATAAATGATGATAAGTTTAGAAATGTTGTGCATCCACTTATTATTAGTGTGACATTTTTGCATGCAAATGTAGGGGAAAACTTCAAGATATCGGCCCTAAAAATCGGCAGCACATATCGGCCATCGGCATCGGCTATAGAAAAACCCATATCGGTCGATCTCTATTTGAAAGTGTTTAATATGTAGGTTCGTTCTGTTTATTTGTTCATCAACATGCCCGCCACGTCCCAGAATGCAACGCGGCGCCCAAGCCCTATAAGGCGCAGTCACTCTAAGAGACAATGAATGCATCCAATATAATACACATACAATTTTTTTCTCAACTGTTTACTTTAACTTAAATCATAACTGACAGTTTTTTTTCGAACATACTATCCAAGACGGGTATTTTCACATTTTTTATGTATTTGTCAGTACAAGAGCAAAAACAGACAAATTCTGTGTTCAAAGTGTTTTGAGACGCCTCTCTCTGCGTGAGCCCTAAAGTGGGCTCTTACACATCCTTTTCTGTTTGTTTAAACTGCGAATTTGTTTTTGTTCGTTGAGGTGCAGGAGGAACTTAAAGGATAACTTTGCAAACGAGAGATCGGTTCAGTGTTGCTGTCTGTGAGACGCGGCTCTCTCTCCAGAGTCTTTTGAATGGTTACAATTGCAAGTAGCAAGGCTTAATAACACGTGAAAATGATATGCTTTCGTGTCGACACGCAGCTGCGTTCTGTCAACTGTCCTGAGCGTCTTTTTAGACTGGCCTCAGCCATGAGACGGTTGAGATCGACTATTAAAGGTGGGATATTTTTTCCTATTGAAAGAACGATCATAGCTCACTATCAGCAGTTATTTTATCTATGTTCGTAACATTTCTGACATATTATTGCTCGGTGTAAGATAAATAAAGATTAAAGGTAAACAGTACCAGTACGAGTGATTGCGAGTGTGAATTAGTCATACCGTCTTCTATATTATTGTGAAGCTGGGGGTTGTAAATAGCCTAGTTCCTTCAAAAGTAGAAAATTATGCTATAATAATTTTTGATATTCTAAAATACTTTAGTGATAAATCACAGGACAGCGCTGACAACTGCGTTCCTCTTCCTGCGATCTTTACAGCCATGAGTTTTCATGCCACAATGCAGGTGTGTGAACATGGTAGCTCGATAATAATACACATCCAATCGTCTAATCGCTTGAACGTCCAAACCATAAAACAAATACAACTGACAAAGTTTAGTGAAGACTTCAGGCTCACCGCTCGCGCGCCATCACTATGTGTTGAACAGGCGTTCACCTCCGTGTTTTGCTTTTATGCCACTTATTGGAGAGCAGAGTCATGTGGCTACACACGCTTTTAAGGGGGAAGTATTTACAGGAAATAACCAACATCGGAAAATTACGTCGGTTAGAGGTCCTAAATTTCGGTTTCGATTACTTTTCGATTAATCGTCCAGCCCTATTTACATCAAAACTGAAACCAAGCCATTCACACAGAACGCATATTTCGCGCATTTTCTAGAGGGACACCATTGGACTTGCGTCTCGCACAAGAGAACGGCATGTTTAGAAAGACATGTAAAATTAATGCATTTAATTTTATTTTCTAAAAATATCTTGAGACTTTATGTTGGGTTTTTGTTCCCCATCCCACTATATCTCATGTTTTTAAATGAAAAAAAAAATATTCTGTGTGACTGGTTTTCTGCCCTTTTTATTTATTTAACAATGCATGCATACATGACGCTGTTTTGTTTATAGTTCTGTAATGAAGAGAGGGAAATAATTGGAATGTATGTGTTATTAATGTACACGCCCCTTAATTTGAATAAATGGTTGTGGCTTAATTAAATTAAAGTGTACAGCTGATGCGGGAGGAGATGATGATTATTTAAGAATGGTTTGAGTACTGTTCGAGAGATTCCGCAAGCTCTCACTTGTGGGGAAATGCTAGACGGCCGCTCGGGATAATTAGTATCTCCGGCGTTGAAGATAGGCAGTCAGTGGTGGGGTAAATGTGTTAGACAGTTAGGGATATGACTTTGGGCTAGGAGAGCTCGTGACCGATGTAACTGTTTAAGATAATACCGAGATTGGAGAAGCTGATTAGGTCTATCGAGGGATGTAATTGATAAAGATCTCAAGTGTATCCTCCTCACATGATGTGAGCTCGGCTGTTCTGCATGTGGACTCATAAACTGATAATTGAAGATTTCCTGTGTATCTTCCTCCCCTGACGTGAGCTCGTCCGCTTTGCATGTGGGCCAATTTTGGCTAAAAAGGGGGGTAATGTGTTTTATGAGATAGTGTTATGTTTTAACAAATAATAAAGAATTGTGTGTAAACTGCCATCTGAGTGTGCTGGTCTCTGCCTTCCCTGACCTTCGTGCGGTTGTTACAGTTCTTTAAGCAACTTAATAATAATTGGTACATAAAAATGATTTTAAATTTTATGTTGTTTTTTTCACAGTCATGTATTCTAATGCTTTGAATAAACGTGCAGTAATATTTTGCTCGATGCGCTATCTTGAGGCCTCAGAAGAGAATCAAAAAGCTTTTCTTCACCCTAACTGAAATTATGCATTTTAAATTCGAATACAATTCATACAGATCATATTTAAGTAAAAAATTCTGTGGCAAGGGGGGCGTGGTTTGGTGGAATCTGCAACGGGAGAGAGACGAGGGAGCAGAGCGAGGCGTAAGTAGGTCAAGTGCAAATAACGAACACGTGTGTTTGATTGCAGTAATTGGCGTGGAGAGACTGGATATAAGCCGTGACACCGCAGAGAGAGGGAGAGAGACACGCTGGGACCTCGTGCACTGCTGGGAAAGCAACAGAAAACGAATTCTGAGTTATTGATTGTGATTATGCAGTAGTACGCTGTTTATGCCAAGAGGGCACCATTACTTGTTTATCATCAAATAAACAAGCGTCCCAGCAACAAGGCGTCCCCTGTCTTCTTCCTTCCTACCAAGACTGTGTAGAACCACATCACACTGGTGCCGAAACCCGGGAAGGAAGATCACCGCCGCCATGCAATCTCCATCAGGTACACCATTTGCGGACATCATCCAGTCGCTCGCCGGTCTTCTTCAGGAACAACACCAACACATGCTGGCGATCAAGGAGGAGCAGGACAAACGCTTCGAGGTGCTCCTCCGGGCCCAGCATGAAGACCGCGAGCTGTTCCGGAGCTGGGTAGACCGGGAGGTCCGGGCCACCCCCTCATTCAAAGACAGCACATCTCCTCTGCCGCTCAACAAGATGGGGCCTCACGATGATCCGGAGGCTTTCCTGGATCTTTTCGAAAAGTCGGCAGAGGCTCGAGGGTGGCCCCCCGGGGACTGGCCCATGCGGCTCATTCCCCTGTTGTCCGGAGAAGCGCAGGTAGCCGCTCACCAACTGCCAGTCCAAAACCTCCTGGTCTACCAGGACCTCAAGCGTGCCATCCTCCAGCGGGTCGGTCGGACCCCGGAGCAACATCGCCAGAGGTCCTTTGTGATGGCACAGCAGCTCCAGGACTCCTGCCGCAAGTGGTTGATGGCCGACAGTAGCGACGTCGAGGACTTGATCGATCGTGTGGTACTGGAGCAGTTCGTGGCCAAGCTGCTGAGGAAGACGGCGCAGTGGGTCCAGTGCCACCGCCCGACGTCGCTGAACCAGGCCATCCAGCTGGCGGAAGACCAAATGGTGGCGTGTCCAGGGGTCGGCGAACCCTTACCATCTGCCTCTCTCTCTCCCTCTCTCTCCTCCCTTCCCCTCCCCTCTATCTCTCCAAATCTGTCCCTCTCCCTAGGTCCCGTGGAGGGCTTCCGCCGAAGCTAGCCCCGAGGTGGAGGACGGGTTACGGGGCCGAACCAGCAGTGAGGCCCAGGGTGGGAGTTCGCCCACGGGGTCCTTTCCCTAAACCACGCCCTCTCCGCTCTCTCCTCGCCAATCGCTTGACCCACTTCCTGCCGCCAGGGCGGCGGTAAAGCCTGGGCCGGCCTGTTGGCGCTGCAGGGACCCAGGGCATTTTATTGATAGGTGTCCGCTGATGGAGGTGGGGACATTGATCCGGGTCCCCGACGCGCCACAGGCTGCCCTCGATCAAGCTGGCCTATACCAAATACCAGTGAGTATCAAGGGGGGTACCTATCAGGCTTTGGTGGATTCAGGATGTAACCAATCCTCCATCCATCAAAGTCTGATTCATCCGAGGGCATTGGATAATAGCCGCATGGTTAAGGTTCGGTGTGTACATGGGGAAGTGGTGAATTATCCTATTTTGCCTGTGGATATTCAATTCAGGGGAGAAAAGCATAGAATAGAGGTGGCAGTTAATCCGCACCTCAGGCATCCAATAATTTTGGGTACGAATTGGCCCTCGTTTAATAAATTATTGGGGTATTTGTGTTCGGATGTCTCTTGGGGGAAAAGAGACAAGGCTAGAGTAGCGGTTGCGCAGGTGGGAGAGGCTGAACCGGAACCTCCGGAGCCTGTTGCAGGGGAACCGAGTGCTCTCGAGCGGAACATCCTCCCTGAGCGCGATGATTTTCCCCAGGAACAGTCCCGCGATGAAACGCTGAAAAACGCATTTGATCAGGTTCGTTCTATCGACGGACAGCTTCTCCACCCTGATCAACTGCTCTCGTATCCTTATTTTTCAATTTTAAAAGATAAGTTGTATCGGCTGATCCAAGACGCCCAGACAAAGCAAGATACAACCCAGTTATTAATACCTAGAAGCCATCGGGAAATGCTTTTCCAGGTGGCTCATTGTAATCCAATGGCCGGGCATTTAGGGCAAGCAGCTACACTAAACCGTCTCATGGCCCACTTTTTCTGGCCGGGCATTCACGAGAATGTGCGCAGGTGGTGCGCGGCTTGTTGTGAATGTCAGTTGGTGAATCCACCGGCCACCCCAAAAGCACCATTGTGCCCCATACCGTTAATGCAGGTCCCCTTCGAACGAATTGGCATGGACCTCATCGGGCCATTAGAGCGGTCAGCACGGGGACATCGCTTTGCATTAGTTCTGGTGGACTATGCAACGCGATATCTTGAAGCAGTGCCTCTCCACTCTATTTCCGCTAAGAGTATGGCGAGTACAATGTTTCAATTAATCTCCCGGGTGGGGATCCCAAAGGAGATCCTCACCTATCAGGGCACGGCGTTTATGTCACGTACTATTCGCGAGCTTTACGAGTTATTGGGCATTAAATCGATTCGAACGAGCGTCTATCACCCACAAACAGACGGGCTGGTCGAACGATTTAACCACACGTTAAAATCCATGATTCGTAAGTTCGTTCGCCAAAAATTGGGATAAGTGGCTAGAACCCCTCTTGTTCGCTGTACGGGAGGTCCCGCAAGCCTCCACAGGGTTTTCCCCCTTCGAGCTTCTTTACGGGCGTCATTCCCGCGGGGTCCTCGATGTCCTTAAAGAAACTTGGGAGGACGGACCTTCTAATAGTAAAAATTAAATTCAATACGTCATGTACCTGAGAACAAAACTCCACACGTTGGGGCGGCTGTCAATGGAGAATTTGTTGCAGGCTCAAGACAAACAGAGTCGGTTGTACAACAGGGGAGCTAGACTACGTCAATTTGCACCGGGAGATAAAGTGCTTGTATTACTCCCTACGTCTAGATTAAAGTTACTCGCGAAGTGGCAAGGATTCTTTGAGGTCACACGGCGAGTTGGGGATCTCAACTATGAGGTAGCTCAAACGGATAGGGGCGGGGCACATCAAATATATCACCTCAACCTACTCAAAAAATGGTCTGAGGCTGAATCAGTGATGCTGGCAACGGTAGTGAGTGGGGAGGAGGATCTCGGTCCAGAAGTGAGTTCAAAAACCCAATCTCTCGCTCTGGCCCCTGGAGGAGACCACCTCTCGCCCTCGCAGCTCACTGATATCAAGTCCATTCAAGCAGATTTTGCTGATGTGTTCTGCCTGGTCGAACGGATCTCATTCAGCACCATGTTGAGACTGAGCCGGGCGTGGTAGTTCGCAGCCGGCCATATAGATTACCCAAACATAAAAAAAAGTGGTTCAAAGGGAGTTAGAGGCAATGCTAGAAATGGGAGTAATAGAAGAGTCTAACAGTGACTATCGGCTAGCCCGATAGTGTTAGTTCCTAAAACGGACGGCTCAGTGTGGTTCTGTGTGGATTATAGAAAGGTGAATGCTGTGTCAAAATTCGACACATATCCAATGCCCAGGGTGGACGAATTGCTTGATCGACTAGGCACTGCTCGCTTTTGTTCGACGCTGGACTTAACTAAGGGTTATTGGCAGATCCCTTTGTCTCCCATGACCAAAGAAAAAACAGCTTTCACAACGCCGTTCGGTTTACACCAATTTGTTACTCTTCTGTTCGGTTTATTCGGGGCTCCAGCCACCTTTCAGCGTCTGATGGACAAAATTCTCTGTCCGCATGCTGCATATGCCGCCGCCTACCTGGATGACATCATCATCTACAGTGGTGATTGGCAGCGACATATGCAGCATTTGCGAACGGTCCTGAAGACGCTGAGGAGAGCTGGGCTGACGGCTAATCCGAAGAAGTGTGCAATTGGACGAGTGGAAGATATCTGGGTTTCCACTTGGGTCATGGACAGGTGCGTCCCCAAATTGAAAATACGGCAGCAGTTGCAACTTGTCCAAGGCCCAAGACCAAAAAGGAGGTTAGACAGTTCCTGGGGCTGGCAGGTTATTATAGAAGGTTTGTACCTAATTTTTTGGATACTGCTAGCCCGCTGACTGATTTAACTAAAAAGGAGGCACCAGATAGAGTCCAGTGGACGTAGCAGTGTCAGCAGGCTTTCACCCAGATAAAGGCTGCTCTGTGTGGCGGACCGCTCCTAAATGGCTCCCCGTCCTGAGTCGGGCAGTGGGGGTATGTGGCAAGGGGGGCGTGGTTTGGCGGAATCTGCAACGGGAGAGAGACGAGGGAGCAGAGCGAGGCGTAAGTAGGTCAAGTGCAAATAACGAACACGTGTGTTTGATTGCAGTAATTGGCGTGGAGAGACCGGATATAAGCCGTGACACCGCAGAGAGAGAGGGAGAGAGACACGCTGGGACCTCGTGCACTGCTGGGAAAGCGACAGAAAACGAATTCTGAGTTATTGATTGTGATTATGCAGTAGTACGCTGTTTATGCCAAGAGGGCACCGTTACTTGTTTTATCTTCAAATAAACGAGCGTCCCAGCAACAAGCCGACCCCTGTCTTCTTCCTTTCTACCAAGACTGTGTAGAACCACATCACAAATTCGAATTTAGTTTTTCAGCTATTTTGACAGCCCCAGGTGATTCTAGCCTGAATCTATATCTGTATACATGAGACTGTCTGAATACCGGCAGAATTTACATTTCTGTTGTAAAAAGAGAAACATTGTGCAGAAGTATTATTTGCTGTCATGTGTGTGTGTGTCCGAAGCTGCAGTTGCTGTGTGACGCGTGTTCCAAAAAAAAAAAAAAAACCTGGACGAGCTCCAAAAAAAAAAAAAAAAAAAAAAAAAAACCTGGACGCATTCCGAGAGAAGGTCGTTAAAATCAATTTCCTATTTTCGTTTTCGAAACTTGTGTTGGTTTGTCCAATCAATTCATTCAATAGATTTTCAAACATAAAGTGACAGTCGACACGGTCACGGTTTTAGACGGGAGAAGGGATGGGAAAAGATCTGGGCACAGTTTTTCCAGAACTTCGTGCCAAGTTAAAGCGGTGTCGAGCTGTTTTAATGCATTTTTTAGATGTATTATGGTGCCCGAACCCGTCTGACTTTGAACAGTGACCGCGAACATTTTGTTTACTGCAGCCGCAGCTATCATTACCAAGCGCGAACTGTTGACTCTGACAATGAATGAGAGTCTGAGACGAAGGGAACGCACACGCCATAGTGTGACATCCGTTAACCAATATTGTAAACATAGATGACGTCACAGGGTTTTTTTAAATTAAGGAAGATAGCCTTCGTTTGTATGTAGGCCTAGGAAATTTATATATTTACAATACTTAAATATAATTAATATTTTATTGCTTTTGTATTAGTTGTTTGAAGAGTAAAAAAATTGGTTGGTCTTAAGGCAAATTTACAATTGGCAAGTCAGTCGGGCAAAAAAAATAAAAAATTGAGTCTGTCCTTAATTGACGGGGCGGTCGGGTTACGGCAAACAAGAATATTTTTAAGGATGGCCTGATTTAAAGCTTCTTGGCTGCCTCAAGGCATTTCTTTAGAAAGAATGATAATGCTGCCACTAAAGAAACCATGATAAACATAGCTACTAAAGGAACAATGAATTCTTTAATGTATCAAGAAATTTAACATGGGAATATATCTGCACAGCAATTCATGACTGTTAATGTCTACTCAACTGTTTGTGTGTTACTAGTTTTGTTAGATTGTGTTTGTCTGGAATTTAGTTAAATTAACATCAGACCACATAATGTTATTGTTTTCACACATTAAAATGTAGCATTGTGACAACAGTTTGCAACCAAGCAAAGTCTTCAGCACAAGAATCAGCAGATAAAGGGTTACTGATTACCATATTTATGTACTATATTATAAGGAATAATGGAGTAATAGACAATTTCAACGGCTATTTGTCAGTTTAAAGAAGTGACATCTTTGTTCCTTGGGACATTTTCAGTTAGTGGTCAAGCGCATTCTGAACAATTTTTTATTACTTTTTCATCACTAGGGTTAGTTCACCCAAAAATGAAAATTAGCTAGTTTTACTTACCCTCGAGGCATCGTAGGTGTATATGGCTTTCTTCTTTCAGACAAATCCAGTCAGAGTTATATAAATAATTATCCTGGCTATTCCAAGCTCTATCATTTCAGTCAGTGGGTGTTGCAGCTGAACGGTCCACAAGTTTTCAAATAAAGTGTGCGCATTCATAAACATGTACACCTAGGATGTTATGAGAGTGAGTAAAACAGTGTAATTTTCATTTTTGGGTGAACTAACAATTTAAGCTTGGCAAAAGTTAATTTAAACATACACTGATGTTTTAAACAATAATAATATTATTTTAAAATATTTGCATTGAATTAAATAATTGTTTTTCTACTTTCTTTAGGAAAGCCATCATCTGTAATGCAAGACACCTAAGACAGAGCAGGAAGACAAGAAGGACAGCTGATCATCCTGTGTCAAACCACATGTGACCATATGAACCCCCAGATGTGTTTGAGAACTTGAGGATGAAATGCAATGTAGTACTTAAAGCTGCTGATGGCCAGGCCAGATAGCAACTTCTGCTTTTGATATATCCTCCCTTGTCCAGAGTAGTGTTAATTTCGTCACCTATTTTTAATTTGGTCTTAGTCTTAGTCTTGTGCCAAATGTCCTTGTTAGTTTTAGTCATATTTAGTCATTCACATATCTTTTTTTGTCAGTCAAGTTTTAGTCGACTAAAAGTCTTGTCATTTTAGTCTAGTTTTAGTCAAAAGAAAACTCAAGGTATCTCAGTCGACTAAAAGTCTTTTAATTTTAGTCTAGTTTTAGTCAAAATGTTTTAGTGTTTTTTTTAAAATAACACATTATTACTGATAAACATTTCAGTAATAAAAAATGTCATAATTACCTGACAAAATACACTTGTTGAATGATTTTTGTTGGATGCAAATGTTAAATGTGTCTGGTTTTCAAATTCTGATTTAGGAGACACATTCACAAATGATTAACCTGATCACAATTTTTTACTTTATTGATACTGCTTTTAATCGTAATGCAAAGACCGGTCATCAGGACATAAGCTGTCATATACAATAAAAGAGCCTGTGCAGCAACAGGAAATATAATTTAACACAAAAAGCCTGCCTAGACGGTGGACTTGCGCTCAGGAATTTTTTTTTATTTTGTTTTTTTTGAGCAGCGTGTGGACAAATTCTTTTTACGCACACACTATTTTATTTCTTGATAACGATCCGCTGCTAACTATAACACACAAATATCGAGCCTCTTCCTTCGACATAGCATGTCGTCAGCGCTCGTCACTCTTGTTCGCTTCAGGTGTTGTGTGTTCAGCAGTTTCGTGTTGCAGCCACAGGCTGGCAGCAACAGGAGTATGAGACCTGTAACTTGAGCAACAGCGCGAAGCCGCAAACTCGTTCTGAATTTTTAAAGGCGTAACAGTTGATGAAAAAGCAGAGACGATTGTAGACGAAAATGAAGAGAGATTTTATCTTAGTTTTTATTTTATGCAAAACATTTTCGTCTCGTCTTTTTTCGTCAAGAATAATGCATGTTAATTTAGTCTTAGTCAGCGTTTTTGGACAGTGGTGCAGTCTTGTCATCGTCTCATCTTAGTCATGAAAAAAAAGGTTGTTGACGAACATATTTCGTCTCGTCTCGTCTGACGAAATTAACACTAGTCCAGAGACTTATTACTCCATTTCTGTTTGTCAGATGTCTGTGAAACATGTTTATGTCGATGTCTCAGTTGTTTTTATATTTTTATATAAATTGTTTTTTATCCCATTTTATATTCATGCAAATATTTACACTGTCATAAAAGCAGTTGAAAGTGAGAGGATGTTTTTTTTTTTACATATAGTACAAAACTTTGGATATATTAGTGGTCACAAAGTTTGGACACATTACTCTCTTATGCTCATCAAGCCTGCATTTATCTGATAAAAAAAAATACAGACAAAAACAGTAATATTGTGAAATAGTTACAATTAAAAATAATGGTTTTCTATTTTAATATACTTTATTTGTGATGCAAAGCTGAATTTTCATCAGTCTTTCAGTCTTCAGTATCACATGATCCTTCAGAAATCATTCAAACAGGCTAATTTGATACTCTGTTATCATCAAAGTTGGAAACAATTATGCTGCTTAATATTGTTTTGAAACCTGTGATACTTTTTACAGGATTGATTGATAAATCCTGGCAGATAATTATTCAAAATACATATATTTTCTTACAATACAAGCCTTGAATCACTTTTTAGCATTTTAACATCCTCAATAAAAGCATAAATGTTGTTGCCAAAAATGAAAGAAATTTTTTTTACTAACCCCAAAGATTTGAACGGTTGTGTATTTTGTCACAAAACATTTCTATTTTAAATAAATGCTGTTCTTTTATTCTCCAAAGAATCCTAAAAACTAGTAGATGTTCCGATACCCTTTTTCTCTTCCTGATACCTGGGCTCAGGTTATCGGCCGTTACAGAGTACTGATCCGATACCTGGGTGTGTATCTGTATATACAGCTGTATATACTACTAGCCCTGTGTACATTGCTAGAATTATTTTATGGTGTGCTTCAGACATATCCCTTAATAAAACATGAACAAATACATGGTGAACTACTGTATTTATTACAGTATTTTTATTATATGACATGAATTTGAGAGTAATATTATTTATTTTCTTAAGCGAAAAAGAACTTCAAATGCAGCCAAAAATATAAACCCGCAAACTAAAAAAGGTATTTTAGTTTTACAATATAACTGTATAAAAGACTGCAACAAATAAGTCTAGGAATATTTAAAAAATGATATATTAATCAGATAATCTCTTTACAACAAAACAAGTAAAAAACAAGCAACCGTCTAGGCAAAATATTATTAATAGAGACGTATTATTATTACTACATGGAGACATAGCTAAATCTACTCGAGGCTACAACAGTAGCATTGTCAATTTACCTTTTTACCAATTTTACCTTTTTTGAACATTTATTTTGATGGGTTGCCATGAAGATCTTTGAGTGTCTGTGTTTATGATATGACAGTTTTCTCAAATGAAACGGTAACTTCTCATGAAGTGACGATTTATGCGTTTGTGTCCTCATATATTGATACACGGCAGAGACTACAAAACAGCGAGCTCCTGCGCATCTGCGCCCGTCACCCACAGAGATGTAGAATTTGCAGGAATAATATTTAAATAGTATTTTGCAGTTTAATATCAATGCATGCAAGTGTCATTTGGTCAGTACTTATCTTTTGAATATCTAGGGATTGTGCTGAAAGGTGCCCCACGCATTCTGTTTATTATTATTTACAGGCCTCCAAAATACTCTCCAGCCTTTGTTGAATAGGTCACAGAAATGTTATCAATGATTTCCTCAGAGTTTGACTGTTTTGCTATTGCAGGGGATTTTAAAATTCACATAGACAATGCAGAAAACAAAACTACAAAAGAAATGACTCAGCATGTGCATGGACGCACACACAAAGGTGGACACACTCTAGACTTAATTATCAGTAGGGGTCTAAACATTTCAGCCATTGTTATTAAGGACATAGCACTATCTGATCACTTCTGTATTTTCTTTGATATTTTCATTTCTGCTACCACTGAATCTAGATCGGTCTCTGTCAAAAGGAGATGCATTAACAAGAAAACAAGTGTACTATTTATGGAGGCTATATCTTTAACACCAAGCATTTCTGCAGACTCTATTGATATTCTCCTTGATTCCTTCAACTCAAAAGTTAAGAATGTTATTGATGATATTGCTCCAATAATAGTCAATAAGAAAACAAACAGACAGAAATCAGTTTGGAGAAGATCAACAGCAGTACAGACTTTGAAAAGACAATGCAGAAAAAAAAAAGCTGAGCGAATGTGGCGGAAGACAAAACTTGAAATTCACCATAGCATCTATAAAGACTGCCTTCATGCTTTTAATGCGAAACTAGCCACAGCTAGACAGAATTTCTTCTCAAACCTTATAAACAGTAACTTAAATAACACTCGTGCTCTTTTTGCCACTGTTGAGAGAAATTCAAGTATCATCAATCAGATATTGAGCTTTAAGCCATCTGGAAGACTATTCAAGCAAACCTTTGATGTTCTTTGTAAGTCTGCACCTTCTAGTCAGATTTAAAGGATCAGGTAATTTCAATCACTTTTTTTCTTTAAATACCTCTATTGTGTTTTCGCTAGACTTAAGTATATGCTTGTTTTCACAGATCTGAGATTTAAAAATGGTTACCAGAAATGCTTTAGGTACAGACAAGCACAGTAGCATTCCAATGAGTTTGTTGTTTTCATCCTTGAAATGCTCTATACCATACATAGAACTACAATAGTGTCATGTCCAAAATGGTGCTTTTTTTTTTTTTTTTTACTGCTGTAGGGCAGAATATTTATTCTTGACAAAGAAAAAACAAATCCGTGTACCTGAACATATGCATCATCTTGGTGAGGTCTAACTCCAGAGACTGAAGTGCTAAGTACATCTTTGTCTTTAATTTGCTGTGAAACAAAAAGAGAAAAAAAAGTATATATATTAAAACGCAAATTGTATCAGGAACTGAAAGAATTTGATTAATAAATAAAACAAAAAAGGGGAAACCACACTTGTCTCCAGGAAGCTTGTACAGGTTGACCAAGCCCTTCAGGTGTTTGGAAAACTCATCAAAATGTTTGTCTCTGTAAAGAAAAAAAGAAAAAGAAAAAAAGGTAATGTTAAATACATTTATTACTTTCCCAGTGACAACTTCACAGTTGTTGTTACTAGGGATGTCAATTTTCGATCATTTCCATGATCGACCGTCGTTTAAATTAACCAATTAATCGATTAATCGTAAACCTTAATGCTGCAAAATGCGCTTTTTGAAGCAGCAAAGTATGACAGGATTTGCAAAACCGAATTAAAAAACCATCACCAACAACAAAAAACGCTTTCTCACCCAAATCAAATGGGGTTTAATTTTAATAATGTCAGTAGCAGGATTATAAAATTAATAGATGTGATTATGATCATTTTATAAAATGAAGAGAGCGTGCCATACATTTGAGATCATTTTATTGACCGCTGAACATGCCTCTTTAAATTGTTTCCTGGTGCTCGTTGTTGTATTTTAAAACACAATTGCAATGTTTTCAACTGACATTATGGCATTTAAAATAAAATAATCTCAAACGTAATTGTGGCTTGTGTGGCTGTGCTGTGCAGTCTGAGAACTGCTTCCATCGGTGCTGCTGAAAAACACATTAACCATTTTTATCTGAGTATTATGACCAGTACTTAGTTTGATCCTGCTGGATCCTGTTGCAGAAAATGTCAGATTTTTAATTTTTACCGGTTAGACGATAAATCATGTTAAAATTGACCCAAGGTTACCATTACCGTTTCATCTTTTTATTATCATTAAAACCGTATTAGATTACCGCGATTTGAACAACGGGCGATAAATGAATACTGTCCAGCATAAAGAACAGTTTTCAGTAACAGTCTCAGGTGCGCACAGCAGAGTAGTTTCAATTCGAGTCAAAACAGGGCAGAAAACCTGGGAGGTTGTAAAAGAGTGCTAAGGGAATTATTCAAATGAATATATGAATTAATGAATTATATGAATGTACCTCTGAAGGTTTTGACCAGGTCTTGAAAACTAAAAAATAATTCAATCGGTTCACTCCGAGCAGAATTCTATATGTTAACGTTTCTGTTCTGCGTTCCTCTGATATTATTACCATTCCGAAACCAGTTCGGGTGGAAGAAATACCTGTTAATAACGTTATTTTTTTTTAAAAACAATATTCTTTGCCTATAATTTGACAAATAATAGTAATAATAATAATAATAAAGTATAGCATTTTCTTTACTCAAAAAGAAAAGGAAAAAATAGAGCTCTAACGCTTCATTACAGCCAATACAGCATCATCATCTCTAGATTTTGGCCAAATGTAAGCTACTTATAAATAAATAAATCTATCAACACTCTAAATATATCAAAGTATTTTTAAGATATTTAAAAATGTTTGCTGCATTGTTAAAAAAAAAAAAGCACTTGTATAAGAGATTGCGTTTTGGGAGTAAAAAAAAAAAGCAAAACATTTCCCTTAAGTCGCGGCTCACGTCGCATTTTTTAGCACTATTACTTTCCGAAATAATAAGGCTAAAATGCCCGTAGTCTAAAGTAAAATGTTTACAAACATTATAAAAACAGTTACTAGTTTCTCTCCAAAACAAATCCTCTAAAGTTTAGGCTATGAAAACATCAATCCAAAAACAAATTAATCTAAGGTGAAGCTGATGCCAACCTCTCTCATGAAAGGAAGTCGTGGCCTAATGGTTAGAGAGTCAGACTCCCAATCGAAAGGTTGTGAGTTCGAGTCCCGGGCCGGCAGGAATTGTGGGTGGGGGGAGTGCATGTACAGTTCTCTCTCCACCTTCAATACCACGACTTAGGTGCCCTTGAGCAAGGCATCGAACCCCCAACTGCTCCCCGGGCGCCACACCGTAAATGGCTGCCCACTGCTCCGGGTGTGTGTTCACAGTGTGTGTGTGTTCACTGCTCTGTGTGTGTGCACTTCCGATGGGTTAAATGCAGAGCACAAATTCTGAGTATGGGTCACCATACTTGGCTGAATGTCACTTCACTCACTCACTCACTCACTCACTCACTCAACCTCTCTCATTCAGCACGAATCCAAATGTTTCCATGTTCCTGACGTATCTGGATGCTAAAATGTTATTAATTATATAGTGTTTGTACTTTCAATTATTACTATTTAAAATAATATTGTTGGTAAACGGTTAATAATCGGTTAAGGAGCATCGGTTAGGAAAAATAACCGAAATTAAAGCTGCAAGCAGCGATGAACGCAGCGAGTGGCTTTAGTAAATAGGTGAACGGTGAGAAATATGCATTTAAACTCATAAATATAAGTGGAATATATCAAAGTTTATTCCATATATGTGCCAATCTTTCTGTTGCCAGCAGGTGGCGCTATCATTATAATGGAATATTGGCCTTCAGATGTGTTCAGGGCTGCACTCTTATCGAACATGTGAAGTTTGGGGAAGATCAGACATTTTATGCCTGAGTTACAACAACTTCTTTTCCTGTGGCGAGACATCAAATTTTGTCATGGTGCCATGGACACACCCTTTAACAAAAACTCAAGATCTCCATAATTTAACATTGCACAGGCCTTAAGATTAGACTTACCACAAAAATACATTAATGTCAAAAAATCTCTAGGAGTAGTTTGTCGCAGTGTAAAATATTTCACTTCCTGTTGCCAATAGGTGGCGCTATGACTATAACTGAATATTGGCATGTAGATCTGTTCAGGTCAAGAGTCTTATCCAACATGTGAAGTTTGGGGCAGATTGGACATTGTATGTCTGAGTTACAGCAACTTCCTTTTTCATGGCGAAACATCGAAATTTGTCAGGCCGCCATGGACACGCCCTTTAACGAAACCTCAAGTCCTTCGCAATTTAACATCGCAAATGGCTAAAGATTACACTGACCAAGTTTGGTGTTCATCCGAATAAATCTCTAGGAGGAGTTCGTTAAAGTACAACCCCTGAAAATGGCAAAAACAACGCCAATTTTGCAGGGAAATTTCAAAATAACCGACTTCCTGTTGGGATTAGGATTTTGTACCAAGAGACTTTTTTGTAGTTACTGGTGTGTTACATGTGTGTACCGATTTTTGTACATGTACTTGAAACGGAGCTCGAGGCGCGCTATGTTGAAAGTGTATAGGTGGCGCTATCGAGCCATTTTGCCACAACCGATGGAATATTGGCCTACAGATCTGTTCAGGCCAGGACTTTTATCACACATGTGAAGTTTGGGGAAGATCGGACATTTTATGCCTGAGTTATAACATCTTTTATTCCCATGGCGAGGCGTTGAAATTTGTCATGGCGCCATGGACACGCCCCTTAACGAAAACTCAAGATCTTCACAATTTAACATCGCACAGGCCTTTAGATTAGACTGACCACAAAAAAGACATTGATGTCATAAAATTTCTAGGAGTAGTCTATCGAAGTGTAAAATATGTCACTTCCTGTTGCCTATAGGTGGCGCTATGACTATAACTGAATATGGGCATGTCAATCTGTTCAGGTCAGGAGTCTTATCAAACATGTGAAGTTTTGGACACATTGGACATTGTATGTCTGAGTTATAGCAACTTCATTTTTCATGGCGAATCATCGAAGTTCGCCAGGCCGCCATGGACACGCCCTTTAACGAAATCTCAATCTTCGCAATTTAACATCGCAAAGGCCTTTAGATTAGGCATACCAACTTTGGTGTTGATCTGTATTAATCTCTAGGAGGAGTTCGTTAAAATACAACGCATGGAAATGACAAAAATGACACAAAATTTGCTCATAAAATTAAAAATAACCGACTTCCTGTTGGGTTTCGGATTTTGCTCCAAGAGACTTTTTTGTAGGTATTGGAGAGATACATGTGTATACCAATTTTCATACATGTACGTGAAACGTAGCTCGAGGCGCACACCGTTGAACGTGTATAGGTGGCGCTGTCGAGCCATTTTGCCACACCCACTTCTGAAACCCATATCAGGCGTAAATTTTCGCCAGTTCTGAGGTGTGTGCAAAGTTTCATGACTTTTCGAGCATGTTTAGGCTCTCAAAAATGCAATTCATCTTAGAGAATAATCATAATAATAATAATAATAATAATAATAATAATTAAAGCTGCAAGCAGCGATGAACGGGCCCTCGCAGCCGGGCTCACCGCCAGCGAGTTGATTTAGTAAAAAGATGAACGGTGAGAAATATGCATTTCATGTCATAAACATTATTGCAATATGTCAAAGTCATTAATATGTGCCAATCTTCATGTTGCCAGCAGGTGGGGCTATCATATATATTGGAATATTGGCCTTCAGATGTGTTCAGGCCAGGACTCTTATCACACATGTGAAGTTTGGGGAAGATCAGACATTTTATGCCTGAGTTATAACATCTTTTATTCCCATGGCGAGACATCGAACTTCGTCACGGCGCCATGGACACGCCTTTTAACGAAAACTCAAGATCTTCACAACTTAACATCGCACAGACCTTTAGATTAGACTGACCACAAAAAAGACATTGATGTCATAAAATTTCTAGGAGTAGTCTATCGAAGTGTAAAATATGTCACTTCCTGTTGCCTATAGGTGGCGCTATGACTATAACTGAATATGGGCATGTCAATCTGTTCAGGTCAGGAGTCTTATCAAACATGTGAAGTTTTGGACACATTGGACATTGTATGTCTGAGTTATAGCAACTTCATTTTTCATGGCGAATCATCGAAGTTCGCCAGGCCGCCATGGACACGCCCTTTAACGAAATCTCAATCTTCGCAATTTAACATCGCAAAGGCCTTTAGATTAGGCATACCAACTTTGGTGTTGATCTGTATTAATCTCTAGGAGGAGTTCGTTAAAATACAACGCATGGAAATGACAAAAATGACACAAAATTTGCTCATAAAATTAAAAATAACCGACTTCCTGTTGGGTTTCGGATTTTGCTCCAAGAGACTTTTTTGTAGGTATTGGAGAGATACATGTGTATACCAATTTTCATACATGTACGTGAAACGTAGCTCGAGGCGCACACCGTTGAACGTGTATAGGTGGCGCTGTCGAGCCATTTTGCCACACCCACTTCTGAAACCCATATCAGACGTAAATTTTCGCCAGTTCTGAGGTGTGTGCAAAGTTTCATGACTTTGAGCATGTTTAGGCTCTCAAAAATGCGATTCATCTTAGAGAATAATAATAATAATAATAATAATAATAAACGGAGCAATTCCAAGAGGGTCCTCACACCATCGGTGCTCGGGCCCTAATAAACGGAGCAATTCCAAGAGGGTCCTCACACCATCGGTGCTCGGGCCCTAATAATTAAAGCTGCAAGCAGCGATGAAAGGGCCCTCGCACCCGGGCTCACCGGCAGCGAGTGGCTCTAGTAAATAGGTGAACGGTGAGAAATATGCGTTTAAACTCATAAATATAAGTAGAATATATCAATGTTTATTCCATATATGTGCAAATCTTCTTGTTGCCAGCAGGTGGCGCTATCACTATAATGGAATATTGGCCTTCAGATGTGTTCAGGGCTGCACTCTTATCGAACATGTGAAGTTTGGGGAAGATCAAACATTTTATGCCCGAGTTACAACAACTTCTCTTGCTGTGGCGAGACATCAAATTTGGTCATTTTTGCCATGGAAACGCTCTTTAACAAAAACTCAAGATTGCCACAATTTAACAGTACACAGGCCTTTAGATTAGACTGACCACAAAATTACATTAATGTCAAAAAATCTCTAGGAGTAGTTTGTCTCAGCGTAAAATATGTCACTTCCTGTTGCCAGCAGGTGGCGCTATGACTATAATTGAATATGGGCATGTAAATCTGTTAAGGGCAGAAGTCTTATCTAACATTCAAAGTTTGGGGCAGATTGGACATTGTATGTCTGAGTTACAGCAACTTCCTTTTTCATGGCGAAACATCGAAATTTGTCAGGCCGCCATGGACACTCCATTTAACGAAACCTCAAGATCTTCCCAATTTACCTTCGCAAAGGCCTTTAGATTTAACTGACCAAGTTTGGTGTTGATCTGAATAAATCTCTAGGAGGAGTTCGTTAAAGTACAACCCCTGAAAATGGCAAAAACAACACCAATTTTGCAGGGGAAATTCAAAATAATCGACTTCCTGTTGGGATTAGGATTTCGTACCAAGATACTTTTTTGTAGGTATTGGTGTGTTACATGTGTGTACCAATTTTTGTACATGTACGTGAAACATAGATCGAGGCGCACTCCGTTGAAAGTGTATAGGTGGCGCTATCGAGCCATTTTGCCACACCCGATGGAATATTGGCCTTCAAATGTGTTCAGGTCAGGACTCTTATAAAACATGTGAAGTTTGGGGAGGATCGGACATTTTATGCCTGAGTTATAACATCTTTTATACCCTTGGCGAGACTTTGAACTTTGTAACGGCGCCATGGACACGCCCCTTAACGAAAACTCAAGATCTTCACAACTTGACATCGCACAGGCCTTTAGATTAGACTGACCACAGAAAAGACATTGATGTCATAAAATTTCTAGGAGTAGTTAGTCTCAGTGTAAAATATGTCACTTCCTGTTGCCAATAGGTGGCGCTATGACTATAACTGAATATGGTCATGTCAATCTGTTCAGGTTCGGAGTCTCATCAAACATGTGAAGTTTGGGGCAGATTGGACATTGTATGTCTGAGTTACAGCAACTTCATTTTTCATGGCGAATCATCGAAATTCGCCAGGCCGCCACGGACACGCCCTTTAACGAAAACTCAAAATCTTCGCAATTTAACATCACAAAGGCCTTTAGATTAGGCATACCAACTTTGGTGTTGATCTGAATTAATCTCTAGGAGGAGTTCGTTAAAATACAACGCATGGAAATGACAAAAATGACACAAAATTTGCTCATAAAATTAAAAAAAAACGACTTCCTGTTGGGTTTCGGATTTTGCTCCAAGAGACTTTTTTTATAGGTATTGGAGAGATACATGTGTATACCAATTTTCATACATGTACGTGAAACGTAGCTCGAGGCGCACACCGTTGAACGTGTATAGGTGGCGCTGTCGAGCCATTTTGCCACACCCACTTCTGAAACCCATATCAGACGTAAATTTTCGCCAGTTCTGAGGTGTGTGCAAAGTTTCATGACTTTTCGAGCATGTTTAGGCTCTCAAAAATGCGATTCATCTTAGAGAAGAATAAGAATAAGAATAATAATAATAATAAACGGAGCAATTCCAAGAGGGTCCTCACACCATCGGTGCTCGGGCCCTAATAATAATAATAATAATAATAATAATAAACGGAGCAATTCCAAGAGGGTCCTCACACCATCGGTGCTCGGGCCCTAATAATAATAATAATTAAAGCTGCAAGCAGCGATGAACGGGCCCTCGCACCCGGGCTCACCGGCAGCGAGTGGCTTTAGTAAATAGGTGAACGGTGAGAAATATGCATTTAAACTCATAAATATAAGTGGAATATATCAAAGTTTATTCCATATATGTGCCAATCTTTCTGTTGCCAGCAGGTGGCGCTATCATTATAATGGAATATTGGCCTTCAGATGTGTTCAGGGCTGCACTCTTATCGAACATGTGAAGTTTGGGGAAGATCAAACATTTTATGCCTGAGTTACAACAACTTCTCTTGCTGTGGCGAGACATCAAATTTTGTCATTTTTGCCATGGACACGCTCTTTAACAAAAACTCAAGATTGCCACAATTTAACAGTACACAGGCCTTTAGATTAGACTGACCACAAAAATACATTAATGTCCAAAAATCTCTAGGAGTATTTTGTCTCAGCGTAAAATATGTCCCTTCCTGTTGCCAGCAGGTGGCGCTATGACTATAATTGAATATGGGCATGTAGATCTGTTAAGGGCAGAAGTCTTATCTAACATTCAAAGTTTGGGGCAGATTGGACATTGTATGTCTGAGTTACAGCAAATTCCTTTTTCATGGCGAAACATCGAAATTTGTCAGGCCGCCATGGACACTCCCTTTAACGAAACCTCAAGATCTTCCCAATTTAACTTCGCAAAGGCCTTTAGATTTAACGGACCAAGTTTGATGTTGATCTGAATAAATCTCTAGGAGGAGTTCGTTAAAGTACAACCCCTGAAAATGCCAAAAACAACACCAATTTTGCAGAGAAAATTCTAAATAACTGACTTCCTGTTGGGATTCGGATTTTGTACCAAGAGACTTTTTCGTAGATATTGGTGTGTTACATGTGTGTACCGATTTTTGTACATGTACGTGAAACATAGCTTGAGGCGCACTCCGTTAAAAGTGTATATGCACTCTGTTGAAAATGTATAGGTGGCGCTATCGAGCCATTTTGCCACACCCAATGGAATATTGGCCGTCAGATCTGTTCAGGCCAGGACCCTTATCACACATGTGAAGTTTGGGCAAGATCGGACATTTTATGCCTGAGTTATAACATCTTTTATTCCCATGGCGACACATCAAACTTCGTCACGGCGCCATGGACACGCCTTTTAACGAAAACTCAAGATCTTCACAACTAAACATCACACAGGTCTTTAGATTAGACTGACCACAAAAATAACATTGATGTCATAAAATTTCTAGGAGTAGTTTGTCGCAGTGTAAAATATTTCACTTCCTGTTGCCAATAGGTGGCGCTATGACTATAACTGAATATTGGCACGTAGATCTGTTTAGGTCAAGAGTCTTATCCAACATGTGAAGTTTGGGGCAGATTGGACATTGTATGTCTGAGTTACAGCAACTTCCTTTTTCATGGCGAAACATCGAAATTTGTCAGGCCGCCATGGACACGCCCTTTAACGAAACCTCAAGTCCGTCGCAATTTAACATCGCAAATGGCTTTAGATTACACTGACCAAGTTTGGTGTTCATCCGAATAAATCTCTAGGAGGAGTTCGTTAAAGTACAACCCCTGAAAATGGCAAAAACAACGCCAATTTTGCAGGGAAATTTCAAAATAACCGACTTCCTGTTGGGATTAGGATTTCGTACCAAGAGACTTTTTGTAGGTACTGGTGTGTTACATGTGTGTACCGATTTTTGTACATGTACTTGAAACGGAGCTCGAGGCGCGCTATGTTGAAAGTGTATAGGTGGCGCTATCGAGCCATTTTGCCACACCCGCTGGAATATTGGCCTACAGATGTGTTCAGGCCAGGACTCTTATCACAAATGTGAAGTTTGGGGAAGATCAGACATTTTATGCCTGAGTTATAACATATTTTATTCCCTTGGCGAGACATCGAACTTCGTCATGGCGCCATGGACACGCCTTTTAACGAAAACTCAAGATCTTCACAATTTAACATCGCACAGGCCTTTAGATTAGACTGACCACAAAAAAGACATTGATGTCATAAAATTTCTAGGAGTAGTTAGTCGCAGTGTAAAATATGTCACTTCCTGTTGCCTATAGGTGGCGCTATGACTATAACTGAATATGGGCATGTCAATCTGTTCTGGTCAGGAGTCTTATTAAACATGTGAAGTTTTGGACACATTGGACATTGTATGTCTGAGTTATAGCAACTTCATTTTTCATGGCGAATCATCGAAATTCGCCAGGCCGCCACGGACACGCCCTTTAACGAAAACTCAAAATCTTCGCAATTTAACATCGCAAAGGCCTTTAGATTAGGCATACCAAATTTGGTGTTGATCTGAATTAATCTCTAGGAGGAGTTCGTTAAAATACAACGCATGGAAATGGCAAAAATGACACAAAATTCGCTCATAATATTAAAAATAACCGACTTCCTGTTGGGTTTAGAATTTTGCTCTAAGAGACTTTTTTGTAGGTATTGGAGAGTTACATGTGTGTACCGATTTTCATACATGTACGTGAAACATAGCTCGAGGCGCACACCGTTGAACATGTATAGGTGGCGCTGTCGAGCCATTTTGCCACACCCACTTCTGAAACCCATATCAGATGTACATTTTCTCCGGTTCTGAGGTGTGTGCAAAGTTTCATGACTTTTTGAGTATGTTTAGGCCCTCAAAAATGCGATTCATTCTGGAGAAGAAGAATAATAATAATAATAATAATAATAATAATAATAAACGGAGCAATTCCAAGAGGGTCCTCACACCATCGGTGCTCGGGCCCTAATTAAAGCTGCAAGCAGCGATGAACGGGCCCTCGCACCCGGGCTCAGCGGCAGCGAGTGGCTTTAGCAAATAGGTGAACGGTGAGAAATATGCATTTAAACTCATAAATATAAGTGGAATATATCAATGTTTATTCCATATATGTGCAAATCTTTCTGTTGCCAACAGGTGGTGCTATCATTATAATGGAATATTGGCCTTCAGATGTGTTCAGGCCAGGACTCTTATCGAACATGCAGAGTCTGGGGAAGATTGAACATTTTATGCCTGAGTTACAACAACTTCTCTTGCTGTGGCGAGACATCAAATTTTGTCATGGCGCCATGGACACGTCCTTTAACAAAAACTGAAGATCTCCACAATTTAACTTTGCACAGGCCTTTAGATTAGACTGACCACAAAAAATACATTAATGTCAAAAGATTTCTAGGAGTAGTTTGTCGCAGCGTAAAACATGTCACTTCCTGTTGCCAGCAGGTGGCGCTATGACTATAATTGAATATGGGCATGTAGATCTGTTAAGGGCAGAAGTCTTATCTAACATGCAAAGTTTGGGGCAGATTAGACATTGTATGTCTGAGTTACAGCAACTTCCTTTTTCATGGCGAAACATCGAAATTTGTCAGGCCACCACGGACACGCCCTTTAACGAAACCTCAAGTCCTTCGCAATTTAACATCGCAAATGGCTTTAGATTACACTGACCAAGTTTGGTGTTCATCTGAATAAATCTCTAGGAGTAGTTCGTTAAAGTACAACCCCTGAAAATGGCAAAAACGACACCAATTTTGCAGGGAAAATTCAAAATAACCGACTTCCTGTTGGGATTAGAATTTCGTACCAAGAGACTTTTTTGTAGGTATTGGTGTGTTACATGTGTGTACCAATTTTTGTACATGTACGTGAAACATAGCTCGAGGTGCACTCCGTTGAAAGTGTATAGGTGGCGCTATCGAGCCATTTTGCCACACCCGATGGAATAATGGCCTTCAGATCTGTTCAGGCGAGGACTTTTATCACACATGTGACGTTTGGGGAAGATCGGACATTTTATGCCTGAGTTATAACATCTTTTATTCCCATGGCGAGACTTTGAATTTTGTCACGGCGCCATGGACACGCCCCTTAACGAAAACTCAAGATCTTCACAATTTAACATTGCACAGGCCTTTAGATTAGACTGACCATAAAAAAGACATTGATGTCAAAAAATTTCAAGGAGTAGTCTGTCGAAGGGTAAAATATGTCACTTCCTGTTGCCTATAGGTGGCGCTATGACTATAACTGAATATGGGCATGTAAATATGTTCAGGTCAGGAGTCTTATTAAACATGTGAAGTTTTGGGCACATTGGACATTGTATGTCTGAGTTATAGCAACTTCATTTTTCATGGCGAATCATCGACATTCGCCAGGCCGCCACGGACACGCCCTTTAACGAAAACTCAAAATCTTCGCAAATTTAACATCGCAAAGGCCTTTAGATTAAGCATACCAAATTTGGTTTTGATCTGAATAAGTTTCTAGGAGGAGTTCGTTTTTTGTAGGTATTGGAGAGTTACATGTGTGTACCGATTTTCATACATGTACGTGAAACATAGCTTGAGGCGCACACCGTTGAACATGTATAGGTGGCGCTGTCGAGCCATTTTGCCACACCCACTTCTGAAACCCATATCAGATGTACATTTTCGCCGGTTCTGAGGTGTGTGCAAAGTTTCATGACTTTTTGAGTATGTTTAGGCCCTCAAAAATGCGATTCATCCTGGAGAAGAATAATAATAATAATAATAATAATAAACGGAGCAATTCCAAGAGGGTCCTCACACCATCGGTGCTCGGGCCCTAATAATAATAATAATAATAATAATAAAAATAAACGGAGCAATTCCAAGAGGGTCCACACATCATCGGTGCTCGGGCCCTAAATATAAGAAGCAATAGCAATATTAACTACAAACCAATTAATTACACAAACTAATTAATTTAGGCTAAAACTAAACTAACCAACGTTGGGTCTCATTCGACACAAAAAATTTTCCATATTCGCGATGTATTTGAATGCCAAATGATTACACTGATTATTATAGCCTAATAGTTTTAAACATTTTGTGTCTACATTGTCTATTTCTGAATAAAATAATTTTATTTCTCTTAAAAAACTTATGTTTTATACATATATATATATATATATATATATATTAGGGGTGTAACGGTATGTGTATTCATACCGGACCGTTTCGGTACAGGGCTTTCGGTATGGTGCACGTGTGTACAGAGTGAACGAATGCAATATTTTGTGCGCGCAACATAAGTACATTTTCGTGTTTCCAAACGAACATATTAAGTGTCGGAAGTCTCCGCGTTCAGCGCAAATCCCGCCCTGCAGCTGATTCTAAGGCCGGTAACACACTGGCTGCGTGGCGTGAGCGTGGCGTTTCTGCTGATTCGCGTTTTCTGTGTCTTTACACACCAGAATCGTGCTTGACGCGGCGCTGGCGCGCTGCTGCTACTGTAGGTGACATAGAGGGAGGCCGCCGACAGACCAGGATCTTGTCTTCATGACAACAATATCTATACTTCATGTTGAGCATAAATATAAAGCCTACTGATAAAGGACACCATCAACAGTATTGACGGCAAAATAGACTATGTTTGACAGGTGCAATATGCCAGGGTGTCACCGGCCTAAGGTTTTCAAAAGGCATCACGAGAGTGTGAATATCACTACAACTAGGAAAAAAGCGATTGTAATTCAAACGCAGCTCCCGTTGGCATTTAAACAGACCTTTGCTCTTAATTCCGATCGGTCCAACGCAATAACGAAATCTGAGCAGGTCTAAAAACTTAAACGGTTGATGCTGCACTTTACAGTTTGGAAAAGTTATATATATTTTTTTTTTTTAAAATATGAGCAGGCCTACAAGCTGGGATTGGTAATGCTGCACTGTAATAGTTATTTATTTATATTTTTCATTATATTTTATTATATAATATTGGTTTGAGACCGAGTATTTTATTTAGTGGAGAACTTTGCAGCAGTATTTTATTTCTTATTCTTTTTTTATTTTATATATATTTTATTAAAAAGTATTTAAAAAAACTAATTGTTAAAAAAAGTTTATAGTAATAAACAACCTGCAGTTTAATGTTTGCATTTCTTTCCCTTACTGTACCGAAAATGAACCGTACCGTGACTTTAAAACCGAGGTACGTACAGAACCGTGATTTTTGCATACCTTTACACCCCTAATATATATATATATATATATATATATATATATATATATATATATATATATATATATATATATATATGCGTAGCATATTTTAACCTTGCATCCAACCTTTTTGAATACTTTGATAATTTACTGAAAATAAATAAATGTCTTTTTAAACCGTTTAACTGATTATTAATGGGTCAAAATTAGCGGATACAGTTTGCTGCATTCATGCGCACTCAGAAACCGGTGACTGTGTATGAATCAGCAGAGCTTGTACAAGCTTTTGTCATCGTTGAATCTTTCTCAGATGTTTCCAAATGTCGAAATTGGGTTGCGCATCTATCTGTGCATGATGGTGTCCAATGTCTCTGGTGAGAGGAGCTTCTCAAATTTGGGAATAATCAAAGGAGAGCTGCAGTCCTCAGTTGGACAGGAAAGGCTAAGCATGCTTGCACTTGAGTGTCGAATGCACATGCACCAACGGCGAGAAAAAATAGGCCCTTTTTGCGCTGCAGCATCAGGCCCAATTTGGTCTTAACCCGGCCTTGAAGGCGGTGCATTGCCATTGAGACTTGCCTTTGATGACTTTACAGCTGAGCGGACATTTCCCTCGTTGGCTTCAGTGTCACATTTGCATATGCCGTACTGTTGGAATTCGTGATTGGTTGACAGCAAATTTGAAATATTAAATTGAACGATAAAATAACGTTATTAACCGGTTAATGGCCATTTAAAATTTTCGATTCTGTTCGGTACTATAAAATGTGATTTCGTTTCTGTCAAAATTTCATTCGTTTCCGATTTTCGTTCCTTGAACGGGTTCAGAGACCTGGTTTTGACTATCTTCAGAAACTATATGATGGCATTTTGTTTTCATCTTTGCTCAATGTAATAACTTACCTAAAGCAGCGGTTCTCAATTCTAGTCCCCGCACACCCCTGCTCTGCACATTTAGTATGTTTCTCTAATGGCTTCAGACATTTGTTCTATTCAAACGTAAGTGCCCTGTGAAGTGGATATTCTGCCATGATTCCATTTCAAAGTGAACGTACTATAGGCTATATGTTCGATTCAAAGTGCATTGAAGTGTGCGAGACAGATTATGGGAGTGGATTTTGTCTGGAGCCATGAGCGGATTTTTTGAAAGCCGGAGCGTTGAGGTTTTCACTCGCTCCGAGAACGCTCCACTACCACTCCGTCATGAGCACAAATTATGCCAGCTCACACATTAAACATATTTAGGGACGAATGCGTGAGGTTAAAGCATATTGTAAAATGTACAGTTTGTTAATCTCAGCTCGAAACTAATTTGCTGCTGCATTGCTGCACATGGACGGAGCACACAAGCTTGCACATAATGTAGCTTACAGAGCGCGCATACATTCAGGAATGAAAAAAAACTGAAAAGTTACAGCATATTCTCTGTTTTTGAAGTGACTACCCTCTATTCTGCCATAGTAGAGAGAGACGTTTTGGAGAGCAGTCAATTAATCATTTAATATGGACTTGGGCTAATTGTAGTGTTCCAATAAACCATGTTATAAAACGACTCTTCTAGTATTATGCAAGTATATTTCTTTTAATATAATTTCTGAACAAAATAGATTTTTCAAGCATAGTGAAATAATTTGGTTGCGGAGCAGTGTTGCTGATCAGTGGAGTGAGGAGTGCCGTGGGGAGTGGGAAAAAGTGAACCAGGAGTAATTTTTGAATGCGTGGAGCGCTGAGGGGAATGTGTTGTCGCTCCACTCCGCTCACATACTCTGGTGCGAGATGTGAATTTAAATGTCTGTGTGTGAAGACGTTGCACAGCGCAAATCCGTTAATGAATGTTCAGAGTAGGGAGCAAGGAACACTGTATAGGGATCATGTCAATGCGAAATGTTCATGTACAGAGCTCACTTCTAATGAGCTGATTATCTGAATCAGGTGTGTTAACAAAGATAGGCATGTGAAATATGCAGAGATGGGGGCGCGAGAACTTGAATTTAGAACTGTTGACCCAAAGGAAGTGTTCTTCTTAATAGCAATGCTGTTTTGATCACGGAGATTTATTAAGCAATTATAATTTTGACATATCTTTACTTAAAGGCTGAAATGTGAGGTTTACTTTAAACTTTTTCAAAGCTTTATTTGAACATTTAGCCTACATTAGATATCTCAGTCTTGAAATCTTGAAAGCCAAAAAACTGTTGTCAGTCAAGTTGTCATTTAAAATCTGGACATCATTGGTAATGTTATTGTTTTAGTGATTATGCAAAGAAAGTCATTTTATTTGTTGTTTGTTGATTTTTAAATATAAAACTTGGTTAAGTGATTTACGTATGTGCTTTTTTAACATTTCCAGCATATTATAACAATACCGTGATCATACTGATAACCTTGATAATTTTGGTCACTATAATCGTGAAATTTTCATACCATTACATCCCTACATCCCGGTAGGCCTTGTTTCCATATTCACACTAAATGTTAAACTATTATTTATAATATAAACTACTAGGCTTGTACTTTACACGCATTCACATATAGACAAAAAAGATCCTCTTTACATGAGCAAAAACGTCCTTGGAATAACAGAAGATTGGATCGGTATACTAAGGTCTATTTAAATTGACCAGTGCAAACTTTTATAAGTTTGGTTGACTATTTTATTCTGATAATAAACAGACTGTGATGTAAGTTTGAATTGCTAGTATATGTGGGGGTGTGCGTGTGAGGCGCCAGCGCTATCGAACAGCTGAAAATAAAGCAAACAAACAGTGCCGCAACACTTTTTTTTTTAAATACCGTATTTTCTGGACTATAAGACACATTTTTTTCATAGTTTGGCTGGTCCTGCGACTTATAGTCAGGTGCGACTTATCAAAATTATTTGGACATGAACCAAGAGAAATGAACTAAGAGACATGAACCAAGAGAAAACATTACCGTCTACAGCCGCGAGAGGACACTCTACATTTACATTACATTTACATTTAATCATTAAGCAGACGCTTTTATCAAAAGCGACTTACAAATGAGAACAATAGAAGCAGTCAGGTCAACAAGAGAACAACAACAGTATACAAGTGCCATGACAAGTCTCAGTTAGTCTAATATAGAACGCATAGCCAGGTTTTTTTTTTTTTTTTTTATATAAATGAAAAGACAAGAAAAGGAAAAGTGCTAGTATTAGTTGGTTAAGTGCTGTCAAAAAAGATGAGTCTTTAGATGTTTCTTGAAAATGAGTAAAGATTCAGCTGTACGAATTGAGATTGGGAGGTCATTTCACCAGCTCGGCACAGTCCAGGAAAAGGTCCGTGAGAGTGATTTTGAACTTCTTTGGGATGGCACCACAAGGCGTCGTTCACTTGCAGAGCGCAAACTTCTGGAGGGCACATAAGATTTAACCAGTGATTTTAGGTATGTTGGTGCCATGTAGGTGGTCGTCTTGTAGGCTAGCATCAGTACCTTGAATTTGATGCGAGCGGCTACTGGTAGCCAGTGTAACCTGATGAGGAGAGGAGTAACGTGAGCTTTTTTGGCTCATTGAAAACAACCCTCGCTGCTGCATTCTGGATCAACTTCAGAGGCTTGACAGTACATGCAGGAAGGCCAGCCAGGAGAGCATTACAATAGTCCAGTCTGGAGAGAACAAGAGCTTGGACAAGAAGTTGGGTGGCTTGCTCTGACAGGAAGGGTCTAATCTTCCTAATGTTGTATAAGGCAAACCTGCAGGACCGGGTCGTTGTGGCAATGTGGTCTGTGAAGCTTAACTGATGATCCATCACAACTCCTTGGTTTCTGGCTGTCCTCGAAGGAGTAATGGTTGATGAACCCAGCTGTATAGAGAAGTTGTGATGAAGCAATGGGTTAGCTGGAATCACCAGGAGTTCTGTCTTCGTAAGGTTAAGCTGAAGGTGATGGTCATTCATCCAGCTAGAAATGTCACTCAGACAGGCTGAAATGCGAGCAGCTTCCATCGGGTCATCTGGTTGGAATGAGAAGTAGAGTTGGGTGTCATCAGCGTAGCAGTGGTAAGAAAAGCCATGCTTCTGAATGACAGATCCTAATGACGTCATGTAGATGGAGAAGAGAAGGGGTCCAAGTACTGAGCCTTGAGGAACCCTAGTGGCAAGGTGGTGTGACTTTGAAACATCACCCCTCCAAGACACACTGAAGGATCTGTCAGAGAGGTAGGACTTAACCCACAGTAGTGCGGTTCCAGAGATGCCCATCTTTCTGAGAGTGGACAGGAGAATCTGGTGATTAACAGTGTCAAAAGCAGCAGACAGGTCCAGAAATATGAGTACTGAGGATTTTGAAGCTGCTCTTGCTAGTCACAGGGTTTCAGTAACCGAGAGCAGAGCAGTCTCAGTTGAGTGGCCACTTTTGAAGCCAGATTGGTTGCTGTCCAGGAGGTTGTTCTGTACAAGGAACATAGAAAGCTGGTTGAACACAACTTGCTCAAGTGTCTTTGCAATGAATGGAAGAAGAGATACTGGTCTGTAGTTTTCAAGAAGTGCTGGATTTAGAGATGGTTTCTTGAGCAGTGGGCTTACCCAATCCTTCTTGAATGCTGAGGGAAATGTTCCAGAGTGAAGAGAGGAGTTGATAATGTGAGTAAGCGAAGGTATGACTGAAGAAAAGATCGCTTGAAGGAGGTGAGTGGGGATCGGATCAAGTGGACAAGTAGTAGGATGATTGGACAGGAGAAGTTTGGAAACGTCCATCTCTGAGAGTGGGGAGAAGGAGGAGAAAGAGTGTGCGTCGGTCATTGTGAAGTTGTCCTCAGTCTGCGTTGTGGAGAATTGGTCACTGATGGTTCTTGTCTTATTTGTGAAGAAAACTGCAAAGTCGTCCGCTGTAAGAGTCGATGGAGGAGGTGGTGGCGGCGGCGGCAGATTAAGAAGAGAAGAGAAAGTCTTGAAGAGTGTCCGAGCATCACAACATAGAGTTTAGAGCGATGTTCACGGAGAACCTCGGACAGCCAGGGGGCAGATGGGGCGGTGTGTGCTGGTTTAGACAACAGTTGGCAAAAGTTGTCCAAGCAAGATGTTAAAGTGGAGCAAAGAGTGTCCGTAGCGCTGTTCGTGTCCAGAGCTGAAAACTGAGAGAGTGCAGGAAGCGAGGATGAAACCACAGAAGATAGGCGCGATGGAGAGTGAGCGTAGGTTCCGTCGAAAGGTGACCTGCGTTGGAGTGTGAGCCGCTTCAGGAGTAAGTGCTAGGTTAGCAGTAATGAGGAAGTGGTCTGAGGTGTGCAGTGGAGCAACTGAAGGGTACAACATAGTACAACTGAAGAGCAACAGCGCGTGTAGAGGAGGTCCAGTTGGTTGCCTGATTTGGGAGTAGCTGTAGTAGACACTTGCTTGAGATCAAATGAGGCGAGCAGAGTTTTGAAGTCAGCAGCCTGGGGTTTATCTAGGTGGATGTTGAAATCAAATGAGGCGAGCAGAGTTTTGAAGTCAGCAGCCTGGGGTTTATCTAGGTGGATGTTGAAGTCACCAAGCAGTACCATCTTCAGGAAAGTTTGATAGCAGCACATCCAACTCCTCCAAGAAGTTTCCCAATTGACCTGGGGGACCATAAATGACCACAAAGTGGATTTTAACAGGGTGGGTTACAGTAATAGCAAATGATTCAAATGAACCGTTACCTGGAGGTGATGGCTGAAGATCAAATTTCCATTATTTTGATATAAGGAGACTAGTACCTCCACCCCTCCCAGTGGTACGAGGAGTGTGGGAACAAGTGAAATTAGTGGAGAGGGCTGCAGGGGTGGCAGTGTCTTCAGGTTTGATCCAAGTCTCAGTCAGTGCCATGAGGTTGAGACCGGAATGAGTAGCAATAGATGAAATGAAGTCTGCTTTGTTAACTGCAGACTGGCAGTTCCAGAGACCAACTGGAATAGAGAGCGTAGTAGTAGTAGAGGTCAGAGGGACAGGCCGTAGGTTTGTCAGACAGGCCTTCCTGCGATGTACGTAGCGTGCTCTTCGAGTGTTAGTAGTGATAGTAGAGATCTGAAAGCACATAGTGACTATAAGTGTAAGAAATATTTGAGGAAAAGCTATACAAAAAGTAAAGAAAGGGGCAAAAAGCAATACTCAAGTGCCCTGTCGGTGTCCTTGCTCGGTGGAGTCGCGCATGTAGAGTCGATGGTCTTTACCCTCGTTGGTCTTCACACAAGGAGGGATCACACGAGGAGGATTCACACGAGGGCTGCTGCGACCGCTGCCGCGAAACCTACCACTTTTGTATTTGCCTGATTACCTGTGATTGAAGTCAGCTGGCCACGCCTCACTATTTAGCAGATCGAAACTGGGCAGTCCCGCGATAGGCAAACGCAAAACCAAGCACCACTCTCAGCACGTATTACCAGGGTAAGACACACACAATTTAAACCAAAAACTTTCCTAGCAATGAAGATAACACAGAAGTCTAATGAGAAACCAAGACAAAACACTCACAAGCTGCTGTCCTTCTCTGTTGCTGGCTGTTTCTTCTGACAAGTGTTTTCAAAACAGCTAATTAAGTACTTCCAGTGGCTTTGGCCACGCCTCACTATTTAGCAGATCGAAACTGGGCAGTCCCGCGATAGGCAAACGCCAAACCAAGCACCACTTTCAGCACGTATTTTATGCTGCTCAGTGCTCCTGTAGCCTACACTGAAGACATAGAGCGCCCTCTCACGGCTGTAGACGGTAATGTTTTCTCTTGGTTCTTGGTTCTAAATAAATGCGACTTATAGTCCAGTGCGACTTATATATGTTTTTTTCCTCATGACATATTTTTGGACTGATGCGACTTATACTCAGGTGCGACTTATAGTCCGAAAAATACGGTACGTTATCTTAAGTCAGGTATATTTAACTTTTTTCTTATGAAAACAAACTGTTATTTTTATTTTAAGCCTATTATTTACGTAGGCTATACATTTTCTTTAAAGCATCCCGTTTTTCATCAGTTCCTTAAAGCGTCCAATTTTTTCATAAATTAAGAATTCGTACAATTAATTTGTTCCCTGAATTCAGTTAAATCATGGGTTATTTAAAGGTCCCCTTCTTCGTGATCCCATGTTTTAAACTTTAGTTAGTGTGTAATGTTGTTAGAGTATAAATAATATCTGTAAAATTCTAAAGCTCAAAGTTCAATGCCAAGCAAGATATTTTATTTAACAGAATTCGCCTACAAAAAACGACCCGTTTGGACTACATCCCTCTAGTTCCTGCAGTAATGACGTCACTAAAACAGTTTTTTGACTAACCTCCGCCCACATGAATTCACAAAAAGGGGGCGTGGTCTTGTTGCGCTCCGACGGAGAGGAGGAAGAGTTGCGTTTGTGTTTGTCTTCATGTCGTCGAAACGCTGTTATTTTCATCTCGAGTACCAATCATCTTTGTTTGGCCTTCCCAGGGACGCTGTACTTGGAGATTAATGGTTACAATTTATGTTTAACTCGGTTCCTGAAAATTATAATCCACATGTAAAACTAATCGCAGCACATTTTGCTTAGGACAGCTTGCTGAGGACAACTTCCTCAATCTCAATCAGTTTAATGCCGGATTCGCACAAAGATTATTCTTGAAAGATGGAGCAGTTCCCTCTTTGTCTGGAGAAGGCGTTGTTTATGGACCACAACCGGTAAGTGTATTTTATTAAGTTGGTGCAATTAACAGTTTCTGTAACTTATTACACAAAGGGCAACGCTGTTTAGCTTTGTTAACTAGATGTTAGAGCTGTGCAAAAAAAATCGAATGCGATTTTCATGCGCATCTCGTCAGTAAAAACGCTCCTGTGATTATAAGTACATCTCCAGCACATGCTCCTGCCCACTTGCTTCTCAAAACTAAACTTAAGCCCAATCGCATTTCCAGGAGGGCAGCCTGCGCTCAGCTGGTGTCGAATCACAACACAGGAACCACTGGCACAATCAGAACTCGTTACGTATTTCTGAAGGAGGGACTTTATAGAACAAGGAAGTCATCAGCCCGTTTTTATAACAGTGAAAACAGCGGTATACAGATAGGCGAATTGTGTGAAAAATACTGTTTTTTTACACATGAAACATGAACACGTTATATTGCACACTGTAAACACAATCAAAGCTTCAAAAAAGCATTAAAAAACGGGACCTTTCAAGAACAAAATTAGTGAAACATGAACAGTTGCCACAAATTAATAAGTCGTAGGAACGGTTTAACAAGTTGTAGGAATGAATAGCCTATCTGTCCCGCAGCCCTGCAAAGCGCACGTAATGAAACAATTATCTGGTGAAATGACTTAGTTACTACATTTCTATTGCTTTCCATGTTGAAGAACATTGTGTTGTTTCTATTTTAATGTACTTTTAAAGTTTAAATCACATTAAAAGCTTAATTTTTACATTATGAGTGAATGAATGATGATGATGCATTTATATAACGTCACCGTCACTCACAGCTGCTCGCAAGTGTTTTGCGCATGAGCTGCACGCAGTCCAACATTTAATCGGTTAACCGACCATCGATAGCGTTAATCGATTGCATCTCCTATCGACAATTATTCCATCATCGATTAATCGTTGACATCCCTAGTTGTTACCATAAAACACAAAACTGAATTCTTGAATCTGACAGCCTCAAGTAGTATAAACTAGGAAGTTATGGTGATTTTACAACATCCATAATCAGTAAGTGGTTTTAATTGGCTATTATATCAGTACTTATCACAGTGTTAAGGCTGGTGTGTGTCTAAGCATAAGTGTTTTTATGTGCAGTGTATTTGACTGGGTGACAAACTACCTTGGTTCCCTGAGATAAGGGAAGGAGTGTTGGGTATAGATGCATGGGGAAACTTCTGTTTACTCTGATACTGAAGCCTGATTTGTTAACGTTTGTGTACCTGACAGAAAGAAATTGGCAATATTGATTTTTAGCCCAAAACACTCCAGATGATTGATTAGCAGCGACCTGTGGGAGATAAGTTCCTGTTCTGACCTGGCTAGCAAAAGCCAATGGCCGAAGTAATTAATGTGACTGATTCCCATCTGCCTCAGAGGGGAAAGAGCACCGTCCATGCACTTCTAAAAGTGTGTGGGGCCAGAACCAGAACAAATGGAAGAACTGTATATTGATAAGCCCTGTCTCACTGTTCGCAGGAAGAACCGTCTCTATGGCTCCTTTTGCAAGCAAAGTTTCCATTTCGGCCTGAAGAACATGAGCACTGTAGTCCTGTATCAAATTTTGAATAATACCTCTGCAGCGAGGTGGCCTGCAAGCAAACTGGAGCAAGAAACCTTCTACGGTTTTTACAACCTGGCTTGACACATCTGGGATGGATTTCCAAGTCTGAAGCCGGATGGCCAGTGGTTTTAGTTTTCTGACTGGTATGTCACCGCATGAGGGAGGGAAACTTACTGACATAGTAGTGAGAAGAGTAAAAACGCTCTTTTGAGCATGTGGGGCCGCTATCACAGTGGTAATTTTGATGGGCGTGCACTGTAGGGAAGGTCCAGTTTGAACAGAGCTTTCATTGCCAACAAGGCAGGGGAATGGAAAGCAGATGCAAGCTTTGGGTGAAGTCTGGCCTCAGCTAGATTTAACCCTCTCCTCTCCGCATACTGATCAGAATGGCTTCTGAAGCTTAGGACCCAGGGTCACATGTGGGTGTGGTCCTTGGCACTTGGGAAATGGGTTCAGTTCTGCTGCCTGAAAGCCCAGTCTCAGATCTAGGAGGAGGCTTAATCTTTGAGGGATCGACCTTCTGGAGACTTGAAGCAGCCACCAACCTGAAATGTTTCAGCAGGAAGTGTCAAATTGACTGCAAAGACTTCTGAGCTGCCATAAACGGTTCAGCGAATCCATCCACAGCTAGGGCAAAAAGTCCCTTTGGAGAGACTGGGGAGTCGAGGAAAGTGAAGTCGAAGTTGGCCATGGCCTTGCCAATCGCCTGCACACTGGCCTTTGTAGCATGCACAGCCAGTCTCTGTGCACAGCTCTTTAAAGCCTCAGGATTCAGTCCAGATTCATCCATGCCACAAAGGAGTATGGAGGAGCATTGATGCTGTCCTTTCAGGATCCACTCGTATAAAAAGGCCCGGGGACGGGCTCTTCTGGAGCCAACCAAGTGAGGTCGAGATCCTCTACAGCCTTGGTGAGAATGCGGAACAGCTCAATGTTGACGCTGGGGTGTATTCATTCGATTCACATGACGTCACTGTAGCTTTGCGCCGCCATCTTTGCGACCGACGGTCTGAATATGCCTGCAATATGTTGTGCGGTTGGCTGCAACAACAGCCGAAAGAGGAACCCCGAATTGTTATTCTATTATATACCTAAAGAAAAGGATAGAAGGAAGAAGTGGTTAGCTGCCATTCGAAGAGATCACTGGACACCCACATCTCACTCCTTACTATGCAATGAACACTTCGTGTCAGGTAAATTAAGCCTTCAGCCCATGTGATGCGTTTGTGTTGTATTATTTGCTATTTGTATTTAGGTGATTATAAGCCGAAGCCGGTTTCATATGTTTTGTGTGCAAAGGCAAGCGTGAATTTAAAATAATGAAAACCAGGACATTTTCATCACTTTTTTAAAAACCAGCCAGGACGGGACGTTTGGTCACCCTAGATTAATGACAGCTAGCCATGTGCCGGCCCGTGGCTACCAGCTGTTAGCCACTTAGCTAGCTAACAACTCGCTTCCTAGTCAGAGCAAACTACCACCAAAATCATACATTTGAATTTTTTTTTATAATACCTACATTTCCCATGATTAAATATAAATCCTTGGTGGCCAGGTGCCGCACTTTCACGTTTTTTACCCATCCAGCCACAGCATATTGATACGCATCTGTACTCTTCAAAGCCTTCAAGCGATCCCCACTGTATGGGGAGGGGTTATGTACAAGATATATATATATCATGGAAGGCCAATTTGGGCAGTCTGGGGCAGATAATAATGGACAAAAGAAAACTGGGGGTAACAAATAAGGATCGGAGCCTAAAATAGAAATTTTCTCCAGGTATCTCTGTTTCTCTCTCTCATTCAAATGGGCAGTTTGGGCGGCCATACCGGGCGAGTCGGTTGCAAATATGGCGGCGTTCTATTTGTAGTGACGTAGGTGGCATCTTTGAATAGGTTGAGATAAGGGAAGCCATTAAAGACATGGAGTTGTCAGCGGCAACATCCTCCTCAGATCCACCAAAGGAAACCAAGCCGCTTGCATCCAACAAAAGGGCACTGATACTCATGTGCGAAGTAGGCTGGGGAGGACTGCTTCTGTGGAAGAAGGCGATACACGAGCGAAGCAGGGTGAGACTCATGCTCTCGCAATGAGGGCATTCAGTCCCAGTGACCGCAGCCTCAGCGTAGGCACTGCCCAGACAAGCAATGCCCTCACTGTGCCTGTCTGCTTCATGCAGGGGCTCCCTACACTCGTGATGTGACATTTGCAACAACATTGCAGAAATTTGCTCAGAAAATGTCCTCTTTTAATCCACCCGATGGTGCAGGAGAAGGCACTCTGCGATCTTCCGCTGCCAGGGCCTCTTCTACAGCGAGCAGAAAGCTTCTTTGCTTCGACTTCTTGCTTCAGAGTCCAGCGAGGAGATATATTTGTCACTGAAGGATACTCTGACCCAACATATACAGTAGTTGGTGTGGAAGATTTTTATTGGTCAATATGTAAACTAATCAGGCATAATCAATGTGACTCTAGCCATTTATGTATGAAGTTATTCTACTGTTAAAATCATGCTTTTGACTGAATGTAGAGGCCTGCCTGAGAATGGAATGTGCAGAGAGTGCAGGGGTATAGTATATGGTGCATCTGCACACTCTATTTGGACATTAGACAAAATATATGATCAGACCTCCTTGGTGCAGACATAACCAAAATACAGCATATAGTAAAGTTGGACACCCTATTTTGACATAAGACAAAATATATGATTAGGCCTCCTCGTTTCACTTAAAATAAATTCTACATCCTAAAAGCAAGCTGGAGAGACCGCCATAAAAGGTAAAAGAGTTGATAAACAGAACCATATGCATGAAATGTATTGAACAGGGGCACGGCTTCAGAAGCACTGTATAAAATAGAGAACCGACAAAGACTCGACAGACTGTTCTGCAGAGCTTTCTCGGTTTTATTTTCTCTTGAGAATAAAATCTTTCTTATGGAAACAAAGCCCCGAGACACACACACACACACACAGTGGTGGCCACCATAGAATAAGGTAAACATTTTTGCTTATATAATTAGTGTGTGTTGTTGACCGGTCAGTTCTGAGCGGTAAGGTCACTTAAAATCCGCTCTTCCAAATTTAGAACTAATTAAATAAAAATGGAGGGTTTTGTTTCCAGAAGAAAAACTGCATATACATATTTGGTTTACTGAAAGGTCTTTTGGAAAAGGCCTGATTTTAATCTGGATAGTGTAGGCAGAACTACATTGCATGCAATGGTCTGTGTTCATTGTGGGCTGGGCCTATAAGGGACAGCAATACACGTGAGCCAGATGTATTATAGAGGAAAAGTCCTTTGGATACCGCTCTGTATATGTAAGATATGGAGGTCTGAAACGGAAAGGCGGAAAAAGTCCTTAGGGAAGGCAGAAAATCCTGTATAGTACTGATTTTTACTTTGTTGAGGAAGTGTATCAGTGAAAGAGCGAGTAGAGCTGACAGGTCACTCAGGAGAGTGTAGAGTACTCTGTATTTATGTACGTTTTAATGTAAGTGTCTGTGTGACTGGCTGTGTTGGTGTGAGAAAATAGATCCTATATCTGGTGGAGCAAGAGGTGCTCTTCCCTCCTGGACCATCACTTGAGAGTGATAGGTTACAGCGACGGGTGTGGCTGGTGTTAAGAAAGGATAAGTGCAGGAGCCCTAAAACAATAAAGTTAACTGTATGAAGGTTGTTTTAGAGAAAAAATAAATAAAAATGTTCCAAGAACGGGACTGTGCAGAATATAAAAATAATAATAAATTAATTAAAATAAGATATGCATTTATTATTTAATAACTTGTCTTAATAGATGAATTTAAAAGATGCATGTGCTTAAAACTTTATATCTAATATGTGAAGACATCTAAAATTTGTATCTTGTTATCCTGGGACACAGTATGAAAGTTAATCCATTACAGAGTTTCAGAGATTGGTCTTGAGTTATAAAAAATAAAAAAGAATTACCTGTGTAGTGCAATGCGGAATGAGAGCAAGATTGGGTGACCAAGTTAATAGACATTTTGATTCAAAAGCCATAGGCATTTTACAATAGGAAGGGAACTAGTTGCTTAAATATTTAAATTAAATTATTTTATTTACAATAATAGGAATTATTTTATGTTGGTTAGGAAACATTAATTCAACAATATCAGTCTTTATTTTACCATATGCATGTCATGCTGTTATAAAAGGGTTTATTTTGTTTTATTGCAGTATACTTAGATAATAAAGGTAGCTGATTTCTGCATTTTGCAAAGAAGAAAAAAATGCTTGCTATTTTTCTGCAATGAAGAACTTGCTTTACTAACATAGAATAAGAGAACTGCTGTTTTCAACCAGATGATTTTGTTTTTACTAAGGAAGCACTGAAAGAAGAGGTTGTAAAGTGAAAATTAGAAAAAGAGCTGACTGCTCAGACAAAATTTGGTCAGAAGTTACATAGCTACATTTGATTAATGCAGTCTCTGAGTGTTAAAATTTCAGATGTCTTCTGGAACAGCGCCTTGACAAAAAGACGCAATGAACTGGAATCTGTCGAGAAATGGCAAAGCAGCAAACACAGCTGCAGAGAGAAGAGGAGGGAGGGGCTGATGGACACTATACCCTCCTGAAAGAGGAGAGCCATCTTCAGCATGGAGAAAGACTGAAGCAAAGCAGGAAAAGGTGAATCTTTCACTTGAGACTTTTCCTGAGGGTGAAAAGAACATTATGAAATGCAAAACTCTGTCAGAAAGCAACCAGAAGCCAGACTGAGAAGAAGCAGAGAAACAACGGAGACCGTACACCACAACATCAGGTATTTGAGTGCCATCACAGACTGACAACCCAGTACAACAACCCAGACTGACAATCTAACCAGAAGGACTTCAATCCCTTCAGTGCACAGGTGCTGCATATTCAATCAACACTATAGAGACTGCTTCAAATGTTAATTATTTTATTTCATTATTTTATTAACTATATTATTCTTGATTAGTCATTGGTCTCACAGCACTTCTGTACATTCTGTGTTTTAACTAACATTTTCAATCTGCTTTTCAATAGGTACCAGTCCAGCATTAAGTCTAAAAGAAAACATAATTTTGACAAACAGAAGTGAGTACTTGACTCACCAATCAGATAAACATGGAGCTGGATTTGGCATAGTAAGGCTGTTTCATTAACCAACTGGGGAAAAAGCACAACTGGATACTTGAAAACAATGCTGAATCTTTTTTGGGAAAAAATAAAATAAAATAAAAAAGGGCATCTTGATGAACAATAGAAAAAATATATATGGTTGAGAAAATAGAAATATTGGTCACTCCATTTTGTTTAAAGGTAACTTTCTAGGGTTAGATTTAATAAAATAATAAAAATTATTCCAAAGATCCAAAATCATGAAATCACATATGCTGTAATCACTGGGAATAACAAGATGGAAATGTTGATGGTCATGGATCCTAGATTATGCAGAGATCTCCAATCCTCTTCTCAGAGTTGCTCATGAGCAATAACAAAAAAGTATTTGAATAAACTTTAAATTAGACAAACACATGATATTTGAGAAATTATAATTGGCTCTCTCAAATGCCCAATGCCTAGGCCTAATATTCTAAACAAATCAATCTATTAGATTTTGAAGAAAGAAGGAAAGAAAGAAAAAAAGGGGTTTATACAGCGGTGTTAAACTAAACTTTATGGTGACTGATGTTGCTCAGTTGCGTGACATCTAGAAACTATGTGGAAGGATACCAGGTCTACGCTAAGTAGAGTCTAACATAAAAGGTTCATGTTATCCTACACAAAATGTGCCGTTCCACAGCTAAAATAATTAATTTCACAATCAGATGACATTTTGAGAAAAAATATGTTTTTGGCCAAAAAGGGGTGTGAAAGTGTGTGAAAAAGTATGAATGATGGTGTTGTATGGCATGAAAGAGAGTGTCTGACGAGACACTGAGGCAATTCAATCAATTTGCCAAAACAGCTGTATACAAATATGAATGTGGGCCCACAGGGCAAATTTATGCCCAGTAAAATAATGACCATGGATGAATTTGGTTAAATTTCCTGGTCAGTACCTAGGTCTTTGTTGTGGCAGAAAGAAAAAGCAAGCTTGCTCTGTCCACCCCACATCTAACTTTCTTTTCAGCATATCATGATGGAGATGATTGTGTCAAAAGGATGAAATATTATCTTTCTGACTGTTAAAATAAATAAAGTGGGTTGAGTGTTTTCCAGGTCAAAAGGCCTATGCTACTGAGAAAGATAGACCTAGGAAATTATCCAGTAATATAATTGAACTCAGTTTATAAAACAAAAAGAGACAACTGAATAAGCAAATTGTTGAGAATAAAATGTAAATGAATTTAAAAATAAGGATGCCGATAATGGAGTAAAACCAAATTCTTTGTTATATTATAAAAAATGAGTATTCACCCTTTTCTCATTGTAAGGACAGCACTGGAATTGGGAAAGCTCAAAAAGGGGCCAAGACAGCCCTCAACCCACATTATATTTCCACAGGTCACACCAAGAAGGACGACAAGCAAGATGAACAAATAAGGATGCTTTATATCACTAACAAAAAACTCTGAAGTTTTCCATTTACAGTTGACAGCAGTTCTAGTAAGGCCAAGGAATGCTTCGCTCCATCAAAGAGAACCAGTGAGGGTGCAGTTATGATGTCAAGAGAGAGCCTTGCATTAATCAGCAAAATGGTTACAGAGTGACACTTGAGTTCACATCTCTAACTTTAAAATACACCAACCAGCTTCAACAACTCCACACAGCATGAAGTGAGGGATGAAGGGCGTGCTAGTAACGACCCACCCTTGCCAACGAGGGAAAGACCATTGCAACGACTCGCAAAGTGTCTCCCCGGTGAAGATGGAATGAGAGAGTGATGGGACTGCTACTGAGATCAAAATATTGGGAGCAGATGTGAGCCAACAAATGGAAAAGAAAAAGTAGAAAGATAATGTCAAGTAATGGCAGATGAAGAATTTGAAGGTTATGAGAAGAAGGAAATGTGGATGTAGGAAGATTTGAAGGGAAAATATACAGCAATTGGATGCAACAAATATAATGAAAAGAGCAAAATGGAAAAGCTCTAGATTGTTTGGAAACTGAAGAAGAAGGAAAAGTATGTGTTATGTTTAGGGGGACAATGATGTATTTATATACCAAATAATACTGCTCCAGAAGGAGCATTTAATGAAGTAATGAACAAATTGAAAAGGCTAAGAATGGTAGATAAAGAAAATGGTGGAAAAGATCCAAAGTTAGGAGCATGGGGAGCATAATTAATAATTAAATTGGGAATGTTTTTAGGAATTGCATTATTGACAGGAGATATACTATTTTAGTGTGTACTTCCTATATTGAGGTCACTAGTCAAAGCCACAGCTGAGCAAATTAAATTCAAAGATGTCAAGATGATGGGAAACTGATTTTTGAGAGTAAGCAAAATGGCCTCTACAGTGCACAAAACATATGGACTGAAGATCAACTATGCTATTTTTGTGATGTTACATTTTTTTATGTTTATTACTCTTGGATTTTACATAACTGTAACAACCACAGGCAAGTGCTGAAGTGCTGAACATTGTTTTATCTTTAATGAGGGGTTAGGGAGACTGGATCTTTTACTCCCTCCTTGTCAAATTAGGAGAGAGATGTTTTGTCCAGTAATCCCTCAGAGTGGAATTTCATAATCTAGTCACTGGTGATAATACAATGTGACTTATTTAGTCACTAGGTAGTGTAACTAATATGACTGGATTATGGAGTAGCACTCTGGATAAAAATAATCAAATGTGAGACTTAAGTCTCAAAGGGGAGAATGTGGAAGATTTTTATTGGTCAATATGTAAACTAATCAGGCATAATCAATGTGACTCTAGCCATTTATGTATGAAGTTATTCTACTGTTAAAATCATGCTTTTGACTGTATGTAGAGGCCTGCCTGAGAATGGAATGTGCAGAGAGTGCAGGGGTATAGTATATGGTGCATCTGCACACTCTATTTGGACATTAGACAAAATATATGATCAGACCTCCTTGGTGCAGACATTACCAAAATACAGCATATAGTAAAGTTGGACACCCTATTTTGACATAAGACAAAATATATGATTAGGCCTCCTCGTTTCACTTAAAATAAATTCTACATCCTAAAAGCAGGCTGGAGAGACCGCCATAAAAGGTAAAAGAGTTGACAAACAGAACCATATACATGAAATGTATTGAACAGGGGCACGCCTTCAGAAGAACTGTATAAAATAGAGAACCGACACAGACTCGACAGACTGTTCTGCAGAGCTTTCTCGGTTTTATTTTCTCTTGAGAATAAAATCTTTATGGAAACAAAGCCCCGAGACAGTGTGATTCCTCAGATCCATGGCAGACGAAAATACACTACATTGGCTTCTCCCCTTTTGGTGAATTGAAGTGCCACATGTTTGTGTAGGTACATGGACATGAACAAAACAGGCTTCAGTATCAGAGTAAAACAAAGTTTCCCCACAAGCGTGTATATGCAATGGGAGAGACTGTTTGAAAGGGAACTAAATATCGTTAAGCATATTCCAGTTTGCAGATTTACTTTCCCTCAACTTACCTTAAATGTTGTATCAGCTCAGGACAACTCTACATGACAATGAGACAAAAATCACAAAAAGTAAGATCACAGAGCAAAGACATACCACTTTATTATGCTATCCACAATAACCACATAAGTCTTCCTCTCACCATAGGGTTTTCACCATGGTGGGCTACTTTGACATCCACAAGCTTTCCTGCTTTATCCAAATGCACCTCAACGTAGAACATATCTGAGGTGATATAGCACTCAGTACGTGAGGGGCTAAGGTGAGATCCCAACCTGCAGGCAAATTGCACCACAAGAGAAAGACCAAACCTACCATTTAGCTTATTAAATAATTAGTATGTCTTAAAGTGAAGTTAGATAAAATAAAACAGAAATAAAAAAGGCTAGTTATGTTATACATATAACACCAATTAATTATTATTTTTAATCGTGACTAATAACATTATTGTCTGTGATTAATCGCAATTAACGGCATTGTTACACACAAAACTAATAATGTATTCAAAAGTAGTGTGGTGTGCCTTTTTTCCATTTAAAAGTAGGCCTACTGCTATATAAACAAAAGTGTAATAACGTTTGGTTTGCAAACATTTTATACAAATAAGGTGCTATTTACAGCAGTGTTCCTTTCACATAGTAGCAGTTAAAATATTTATTGTTGCCTAAATATCAACATAACATTAATGTAATTAATTTAAATATAAAACAAGCTATTTATCACTGCCAGGACATTAACATTTTTATAGAAAATATTTTAAAGTTTATTATAGAAAAAAAAGTTATGCTTAGAGTCCAGAGCCTTGATCATAACATTATAACTGACCAAAATGTAGTTTCTGCCACCACATGTACCGCCGCAGCGTATGCAAACTGCATTTGCAGCTTTTGACCGCTGAGTGGCGCTTTAACCTTAAGTTATCAAAAAAGCGCAAAGCACATTTTCGCAAATAGCCATCAGCTTTGCCTCACTGATGTGTCACATTTGACAGCTGCAGTCAGGGAAAAAGAAAGAGAAACACTGTAGCCTAGTTCAAATATTTAATATTTACAGATGAAAGTTTAGTTCTTATGAAGTTATTTGTGTTTCTTAGAACGAATTCAAGCAGGATACATGTCAAGCCTATGAGCCTGTGCTTATATTTTCTCTACACCATATTTTAGATTTGACATTTATTAGGTGTGCATTGTTATTTATATGAGTTATGTGTTATTATTCAAAAGAAACCGTGGTTTACTTTGTATCGGAGCATTAAATGTGGTAGCCTATTTTAGTGCGCTAGGCTTGCGTGTTTTATAAATGATTTTCTTTATTTTAGTAAAACATGAGTGTGACGAGTGGGGCGGGGCCGAGGGACATGGGAGCGAGGCCGGTGGAGTGATTGGAGATGAACTACACCTGTTCGACCCACCGGTCTCGAGGCCCATGGAGGAGATGGAAGGATATAAAACTGGAGCAACGACAGTGAAGGACGAGAGAGGACCAGGCCTGGGCTTTTAGTTGTGTTTTGGGTTTTATTTTGCGCGCATCAGTCGTCCGTGAGGGGCTGATGCGCTGCTTTGTGTTTATTTTGATCATTAAAGTTTTCTGTTGATTGTGCGCCGGTTCCCGCCTCCTTCTTCCGGATGAATACAAAGGTTAATTCATTACAGTGGTGCCGAAGCCCGGGAGAAGGAGGGACGCGCTGCTGAAGATCCCTCGCCACTGTGGTGAATCCGCGGTGCCATCGAGCTGGCGAGGAGTGTGCCGCCATGGACGCTCGAGGCGGTGGGCTGGAGCGAGTTGCCGGGGACGGGCGAGCTCGCTACCGGCCGCCCACAATGTGGAGAGACGGCTGCCGTCCGTGAGGGAGCGGAGGAGTCGGCGCCGTTCGCCAGGTGGCCGGAGCCTGCTGCCTCCGCCGGAACGGGGAGGAGCAGGGAACGGGGGACTCCTGCCGGCTGCCCAAAACCGGAGGAGCCGTCGCCGTCCACCGGGCGGCGGAGGAGTGTCGTGCCGTCCGCCGAGGGCCGTCCAGTGCCACCGCCAGGCACCGCGGAGGAGATCGCCCAGCTGGTGGAGGGCCGAGCAGCGGTGCGTCTGGGAACCGGAATTTTTTTTTTTTTTCCTCTCTCCCCTCTCTCGTCTCTGTCGCTCCTCCTTCCATCTCCTTTTCTCTCGCCTCGTCTGTCCTACCCCCAGGTTCCCGCAGGTCCCCGTGAGCGGCCCCCCCGGAGGGAGGGGGGGGGGGGGGGAGTAGAGCGCAGTCTCGGGAGTACCCCCCCGCCTGCGAGGGGCGATGGGGGTATGTGACGAGTGGGGCGGGGCCGAGGGACATGGGAGCGAGGCCGGTGGAGTGATTGGAGATGAACTACACCTGTTCGACCCACCGGTCTCGAGGCCCATGGAGGAGATGGAAGGATATAAAACTGGAGCGACGACAGTGAAGGACGAGAGAGGACCAGGCCTGGGCTTTTAGTTGTGTTTTGGGTTTTATTTGCGCGCACCAGTCGTCCGTGAGGGGCTGGTGCGCTGTTTTTGTGTTTATTTTGTTATTAAAATGTTTTTGATTGTCCGCCGGTTCCCGCCTCCTTCTTCCGGATGAATATGAAAGGTTATATCATTACAATGAGGCACTATATAATTTCGCTCCCATTATTTAGGCCTAATTAAAACAAGAAACGAATAAATTAAACCTGCACGATTTAGCTAAATCATTGAAATCTAAAGAATATGGATTAATAAAACTTCCTCATGTTTAAAGAAGTTCTCTCATTATAATCAACAAAATGCACACAATGTAAAAAAAGAGCTTCATTAATTGACAACTCAAAGGGAGCCTTCTTTACTTGCTTTCATATAATTTAAGTAAAATAAATAGATTGCAGCCACATTTAAATGCAAGTGTGTAAGCGTTTATTCTTATTTGTCTACATATTTTATCTTCATTACAAATCTTGTGTGGTTTTATTTTGGATAATTGCATGTGCATATCCAAAATGTGAAATATTATTAATATTCAAGTGTTTGTGCAAAAATTATTAATGCACATGCAGGACCTTGATCATTTGAATTTTTTTGCTGATAATGAAATATCTTAAAATACATTGTAAAGGCATAATTAAAAAATGCAGAGTGTTAGCAGTTCAAGAATCAAGAATAATAACAGAGTTAATAAGAATTACTAACTCTATATTATGTCTTATTCCTCTTATTGCGAAGCAAACAGTAAAACAAAAAAACTTGAACAGTCTTGCAGCACGGGGCGTGGTCGCATTTGATATAATGACGGGAGACGTGAAAAACGGACATTGCGTTGTTTTCAAATGGATTACTTTATCACAGAATATTTGTTTTCGGTAGCACATATTTAGTTTAAAAGTAGACATGTCAAGCTTTCTATAGATATATTTCTCATGTCTCATCGTTGAGTATTCACTGAGTTACAGTTCATTTTAATGACACATTTCTAAATGAAGATCACCGAGGACCAAGGCTGCAGACAGCACACCTTGTTTATTTTAGAAATTCACAAAGTTTTGTTGTTATTATATCTGTATATAAATAAAATCAGACCCTTTACAGATTCGATTGATGTACTGCTCTTATCTGTACGATCAAAACTGAAAGTGTAATTTAAGTTCCTTTCGGGGCTATCAGGAGAATAAGCCTCATCACGCGTATATGCGGGGATCGACTCCAGAGGGTTAAATTGTATGAAAGCATTAAATAAGGCTCCCTTTAACCCTCTGGAGTCGATTAACGCATATACGCGTTTATGAGTCATTTTCTACTGATAACCCCGAAAAGAACTTAAATTACACTTTCAGTTTTAATCATACAGATAAGAGCAATACATCAATCGAATCTGTAAAAGGTCTACTTTTTTTGGATACAGACAATAACAACAAAACTTTGTGCACTTATAAAATAAAGACAACAAACAAGGTGTGCTGTCTGCAGCCTTTGTCTGCGCTTATCTTCATTTACAAACACGTCATTAAAATGAACTGTAACTCCGTGAATACTCAACGAAGAGACATGAGAGAGACATCTATAGAAAGCTTGACATGTCTACTTTTAAACTAAACTGCCGAAAACAAATATTCTGTGATAAAGTAATCCATATGAAAACAATGCGATGTCCATTTTTCACGTCTTCCTTCATTATATCTAGTGTGACCACGCCCCCGCGCTGAACGCGCTATTCAGATTCAAACTGAAGCGCGCGGCTTGAATAAGCCCACACAGAGGAAAAAGTAGCAGCGAGACTGTTCTTCAAGTTCTTTTATTTTATTGTTTGCTTCGCAATGAGAGGAATAAGACATAATTCACCCCAAAAAGATGCAATGTGGTTGAGGATTTGAGAAATGGATTTCCTCAGAAAAAAAAGAATGAAGTACTTTATTCAGCAGAGATCATAAACATGGGTAAGTCTCTTTTTATTTATTTATATACTTGTACTAGTTTTCACATAACGTGTAAACATTTTACTTGTTAGACTTTTCAAAGACTTTTTCCAAACTATAGTTCCTGACTAAATGTATAATCAAGTGAAATATTATGAAGTATCAATAACAATATACAATACTATACCATTCAAAAGCTTGATGTAAATAATATAAATGTAACAAATAAATGTAACTGTAACAAATGTAACAAAAAATGGTGTTCTTTTAATTCATCCCCCCTAAAAAAACCTGAAAAATATTCTCAGCTCTTTTCGACATTAATAATAATAATACTGATAATAATAATAACAATAAATTGTTTTTTTTTTTTTTTGCTTTTTTTTGTAGAAAATAAGATTGTTAAAAGGATTTCTGAAGGATTGTGTGACTGGAGTAATGATGCAAAACATTTTTTTTTTGAAAGTCAGCTTTGATTGTTCCTAATAAACTGTTTAGCTGCTCCCCCAAGTGGATAATAAATTATGTTTTGGGATAATTAAATATATTCTAAAACTACAAACATAAAATTATATACATTTATTTTGTCTTCACATTGTTTCTTGTAACTCCTCCCTCACAGTGACACACAGCTGACTGAAAGGTTATACCTCATTATGCAGCTCATTATGCGGGCCTTTGTCTTCTCAGGTGTAAATCACAATGATATTCATGATAGCTGACACCTACTCGCATATGACTTTTACCAACAAAAAGTGTCTTAGAAAATTTAAATCAATATATTGTTTTCTGTAAGTGAGTAAACAAGATGATTTTCACATAATTTAGAAAGAAAAATTCTAGGCTACAAGCTCCAGTTCTCAAAAGTCCCGGGAACCATTGTTCTTTATGTGTTTTTTTTGCCTTATTCAAGTGTTTTAACATTTTTAGTTTTTCACTAACCACGCATAACATTTTTTTTCTCAAAACACAATCATGTACATACATGCATTTGACATATTATTATAGCCCAGTTTGTGCTGATTACAGTGAGATTAGACTTTAGCCATTAATATGTTTATAAGCAACTGAAAAAAGTACAAATGTCAGGGCATGACAAAACTTATCCAGGCCCCAAAAATACCCTTAGACTCCAGAGGGTTAAAATCACTGAAGTTGTCAATAAGTTAAGCTCTTTTTTACATTGTGCACGATTAGTTGATTATAATGGGAGAACTTGAGTTTAAAAGTGAGGACATTTTATTAATCTGTCCATTCTTTTCAGTTTCAATGATTTAGCTAAATTGTGGTCAGGCTTAATTTATTTGTTTCTTGTTTGGCCTAAATAATGGGAGCGAAATGATTCTGTGCTTCATGTTTGATTAAAATAAAGGAAATTATTAAAGTGTTTTTCTTTGATTTCCCTCCAACTGCAGCAGTCAGATGTAATACACCAGTGAGGAAAAGCTGAAGTTTTTTTTCACGAAAATGTGCATTGATGTGTTTGTTTGATAACTTGGTTAAAGGGCCACTCAGTGGTCAAAAGCTGCAAATATACTTTGCAGACATGGCAGCTGTAGAAAGCACACTCTGGTTGGCCACCTACTGTAATTAGGGTGTGCTTACACTAGGCAATCTTAACCGTGCCGGAGCGCGTTTGACCCCCAAAGCCTGGTTCGTTTGACTAGTGTGATCATTTAGCAGTCCCTGGCTGGGTTGAAAGAGGTGCGCAAGAGCGCGGTTCAGTTATATATAGTTCAGTGAGTGTGAACGCCAACCGTGCCGAAGTGCAGATCTTCTGATACGTGCTGCATGATTGCGTAAATATTTCTGAGCGGCAAAAGCAATAGATCTGTAAAGCAATATATTGCGAGAGGGACGTGTGTTACCGCGTCCCATACGATATAAAATAAACCACATAGTTAACAAAATGATTCACTCCACGGTGTTGAGAGAGAGCACTTCTCTGCTGTCTTCACATGCTATTTGAAATTTCCTATTTCCAACTTATAAAGTCATGATAAGTTCATTGCATTCTTTTCTGTTGAAAATAACAGTGGACAGTAGTTTGCGAATGTTGATTCTTAGCCTCAATAATTTGATCAGGAGCATCCCCTCCTGTGACCCATGATTTGTCTGCATGTGTATTCAGAGACAGTGAGCAACGGACTTTCATAATAATAAAAAAAAACTACATTAACGTGATAAAATAATTGTTGGCGTTAATCAATTAATGTGTTAACGTGATAACGCATTATCTTGCCCAGCCCTAATTTAATTATTATTATTAGGTGGCCTATTATAATTTGGCTATTATTGTCAAATTGCACCGCTATTTCACTTCAGCACCGTACTTCACAAACACGGACAAATGAGGATTAGAGCCTGTACCTGGTGAAGGAGTATCCAACCACAAACACAGACGTACATTGTCTGCTGATATAAGGTATTTCTTTGCACCTTAATGAGTTGTCTGAATGGCTTATGTTGAAAATTTTCACTGAGCCCTCAATAACTGAATTTAACGCCACAGTTATGTTAGAACACATTTTGTTCTTGTTTCTGTGGAGGTTTCTCTTCTGTGCACCGATGCTGCAAACTTGTCATGGGACACACGGCCCTAATAGCGATGTATGTTGTATCTGAATATATACGAAATACCGGTTTAAATTTTTTTTATATTTAACATCTTAGTTTATCAGTATGTTTGAAAGAATATTATTTAGACTAGTGGTGCTTCTATAGGCTCTCTCTCATTCAGACCATTTTAAACACCAAATAGTTATGAAATAGCCTATGACAAGTACAGAGACTCTCTCTTGCCACCCACTCATGGACGATAATATTGTGTATTGAATGACCATATCGCCCAACACTATACTGCAGTAAGAATTTCATTTGTATTTTATATTGCATTTGTCTTATTATTTGTAATTAGCATATTCACTCATTTTTAATGAAGACAAAATAATGAAATAAAGGAAGTGAGTTCTATGTTAATTCTTTTCAACATGTTAAACGGCAAAAAAAAAAAAACTACCTTTATGTAATTTTACAATTAGAATAATTTTGGCACAGCAAATGTGCACATATAAAAAGTGGGCAAAAAAAAAGGAAACTCACATGTTTTGCCGAGCAATTGACTCCAGGCGATCCGTCATTGATGGCAGTGAAGATACTAATGATGTGGAATGCAATGTAAAAGAAACAGGAAAAACAAGAAATTCTGACATTCAAGTTATATTCAAATTATATCAAATATCCACAATACATTTAAGGTATAATTTATATTACCATAAATAAATAAATACATTTTTCAAAGCATCACAATGTTCATTAAAGTAATTTCTGACTCATCAATCTGAAGATCGCCAAATCATTTGTTGTCAATGCTCTATTTTAGTTTATGCATAAAAAACTAAAAGGTAATATCTCCAAAAGTTAATTATCAAATTATCCATTTACCAAAACTATTAAGCCTATTAAAATGTATAATCACTGTAAATCCTTCAGTTCAAAAGCATAAATGTTAACACAAACATCATAAGGTATGTTGAAAGATACAAACTGAAATGTATCTTCTTTCAAATAATTAGGCCATTTTGTTATGTACAAGGTCCTCCCTTTCCAGATGTCCAAAAAAGTCATGAAAGTCATGAGGGTTTCCCTTGCACTGCTAAGTGGGTATTTACATACTACTTTAATATGTATTATACAGAGGCAAGATAAAAAATTTAAATACCATCTAAACTTTTCTGAAGACAGTCAGATCCCCTCAGAGATACATTCATATAAACCCTCCACACCACCGCGATTCATTTATCATGTCAACCGACTTGAGTTAAATCATATTTGTAGCGATCTTTCTTCCGCAGAAGCATAGCACAGCACACGACCTGATCATCAGATTCTTTTAAAATGCCAGGAGGTTAAAACCTCTCAGGCCACACCTTATTGCCTCCTAATACCTCCTTGTGGTCTTGATGGGCCTATAGAGATTTGCGGTTGAGGCCCTGTAGTCAGTCGAGCTTACTGGCCTTTCACTAAAGACGGGCCTCCTGACTGCGCTCACTTCCATCAAGAGGTTTTAGGACCTGCAAGAATTCTCTTTTAACTTCGCTCCATGCAGGATATATAGGGAAAACAATATTTCCTCAGACAAACTGCAGGGGTCCAATCTTCAAACCTCACTTAATAGATCTGAGATGATTTGACAGTTGCCAGATTTTCTAATCGTGATAACTGATCTCTGCCAGTTTTCATATTATTAATTAGTACCGTGCACAGCAAAACTGAATAAATTCATCCATTATTCTTTACTTAGAAGATATGTTAGAGTTCTTTGGAGATGCAATGTTCCAACAAGTCTCCTTGATCAGTTACCAAAGAAGAATGTCCAAATTATTCAGGAAAATAAGATTTTCTTAAAAGTCAAGTCACCTTTATCTACAGGTGCTGGTCATATAATTAAAATATCATCAAAAAGTTGAATAAACTCAAAAAGTGAAACTTGTATATTATATTCGTTCATTACACAGACTGATATATTTCAAATGTTTATTTTGATGATTATAACTGACAACTAAGTAAAATCCCAAAGTCAGTTTCCCAGAAAATTAGAATAATACTTAAAGGTGCTCTAAGTGATGTCAGACATTTTTTAGGCCAAAATATTTTTTGTCACATCCAGCAAACATCTCCTCACTATCCGCTAGCTGCTTGTCCCCTGAACACACTATAAAAAAACGGGGTCTCTCTAGCCACCACAGGCTCCAAAAACAAAAACAAAAACAAACTGGGCTCACCCGCACCACAAAACATAAACTGTTCCAGCCAATAACCGACAAGAAAGATTTGGGGTGGGGGTTTGGGGGGTTAGTGCACGGATGAGGAGGAGGGAGGGTCTAGCTAGCCTCAGTTTTGTTTGACAATAATTTGAACGTCAACAAGAAGTTACGACTCCCGGCATCGCTTAGAGCACCTTTAAGACCAATAAAAAAAGGATTTTTAGACATCTTGGCCAACTGAAAAGTATGAACATCAAAAGTATGAGGATGTACAGCACTCAATACTTGCAATGCAGCGTGGCATGGAGTCGATCAGTCTGTGGCACTGCTCAGGTGTTATGAGAGACTAGGTTGCTCTGATAGTGGCCTTCAGCTCTTCTGCATTCTTGGGTCTGGCATATCGCATCTTCCTCTTCACAATACCCCATACATCAGAATCAGAAAGAGCTTTATTGCCAAGTATGCTTGCGCATACAAGGAATTTTTTTTAGTGACATAAGCTTCCAGTACACAGAGACAACAACACACAGACCAAAAAAAAAAAAAAAAAAACATTACAAAAAAGGAGAATTACAAATTGGCAAATAAATAAGTGTATAAACAATTGTGCTATAAATGATAATGGAATAGGATTGAGTGAGATGCAGGAATGTTCTAGGATGGAGGGTTAACAAATAAATATAGGGATATTGCACATTTATAAGCATAATTGGGGAGCATTTAACTGTTCATGAGGTAGATTGCCTGGGGGAAGAAACTACTCTTGTGCCTTGCTGTTCTGGTATTTGCAGCTCTGAGGCGCCGGCCAGATGGCAAAAGTTCAAAGATGGGGTGACTTGGATGTGAGGGATCCAGAGTGATTTTCTGAGCCCTTTTCCTCACTCTGGATGTATACAGTTCTTGAAGGGTGGGCAGAGGAGCACCAATAATCCTTTCGGCAGTCCGAACAGTTCTCTGTAGTCTTCTGATGTCTGATTTTGTAGCTGAACCAAACCAGACAGTAATTGAAGTACACAGGACTGACTCAATGACGGCTGAGAAGAACTGTTTCAGCAGCTCCTGTGGCAGGTTAAACTTCCTCAGCTGGCGAAGGAAGTACAACCATTGTTGGGCTTTTTTCACAATGGAGTCAATGTGATTGTCCCACTTCAGGTCCTGAGAGATGGTGGTTCCCAGGAATCTGAATGACTCCACTGCAGCCACAGTGCTATTCATGATGGTGAGTGGGGAAAGTGCAGGGGGGTTTCTCCTAAAGTCCACAATCATCTCCACTGTTTTGAGCGTGTTCAGCTCCAGGTTGTTAAGACTGCACCAGACAGCCAGCTGCTCAACCTCCTGTCTGTAAGCAGACTTGTCACCGTCCTGGATGAGGCCGATGACTGTAGTGTCGTCTGCAAACTTCAGGAGCTTGACAGAGGGGTCTTTAGAGGTGCAGTCGTTGGTGTACAGGGAGAAAAGCAGAGGGGAGAGAACACATCCCTGAGGGGCACCAGTGTTGGTGGAGCAGCTGTTTGACATGAATTTCCCCAGTCTCACTAACTGTTGCCTATCTGTCAGAAAGCTGGTGATCCACTGACAGATAGAGCTAGGAACAGAGAGCTGGGTCAGTTTGGTCTGGAGGGTTGTTGGGATGATGGTGTTGAAAGCCGAACTAAAGTCCACAAACAGGATCCTCATATAAGTCCCTGTTTTGTCCAGATGTTGCAGGATGAAGTGCAACCCCATGTTGATTGCATCATCCACTGACCTGTTTGCTCGGTAAGCAAACTGCAGGGGGTCCAGTAAGGGTCCAGTGATGTCCTTCAGATAAGCCAGAACCAGTTTTTCAAACGACTTCATGACGACAGACGTTAGAGCCACAGGTCTGTAGTCGTTAAGTTCTGTTATCTTGGGTTTCTTTGGAATGGGGATTATGGTGGAGTGTTTGAAGCAGGAAGGCACTTCACACAACTCCAGGGATCTGTTGAAGATCTGTGAAAAGATGGGGGCCAGCTGGTCAGCACAGATTTTCAGACAGGCTGGTGTAACGCCATCTGGGCCTGGTGCTTTTCTTCTTTTGTTTTTCTTGAAGACCTGGCGCACATCATCTTCACAGATTTGAAGAGCAGGAGGTATGGTGAGGGGGATTGCAGGAGGTGTTACTGGCTGTGTAGGGAGATGGTCAGAGTGGGTGTTGGGGGTTTCAAATCTACAATAAAACTCATTCAGGTCGTTAGCAAGTCGTTGATTAGCCTCAGTGCAAGGGGATGGTGTCTTGTAGTTTGTTATGGCTCTCAGTCCTCTCCACACTGAAGTTGAGTCATTGGAAGTAAACTGGTCTTCCAACTTTTTAGCGTAGGTCTTTTTAGCTGCTCTAATCTCTTTGTTCAGTGTGTTCCTGGCCTGATTGTACAAGACCCTATCCCCATTTCTGTAGGCATCCTCTTTGGCCTGACGAAAGTATCTGAGTTTTACTGTAAACCATGGCTTATCATTGTTGAATGTTAAATAAGTGCTGGTAGGAATGCATATATCCTCACAGAAACTAATATAGGATATTACAGTCTCTGTGAGTTCGTCCAGATCGGTGGTAGCAGCTTCAAAAACACTCCAATCAGTGAGGTCAAAACAAGATTGTAAATCCTGCTCTGTTTCGCTGGTCCATCTCTTCACAGTCTTTACTACGGGTTTAGCAGATTTAAGTTTCTGCTTGTAGGTCGGTATAAGATGAACCAGACAGTGATCAGAACGTCCCAAAGCTGCTCGTGGAACAGAGTGATATGCATCCTTTATTGTGGTGTAACAGTGATCCAATATATTACTGTCTCTGGTGGGACATGTAACATGCTGTCTGTATTTTGGCAGTTCACGGGAGAGATTGGCTTTATTAAAGTCCCCAAGAATGATTAAAACAGAGTCCGGGTGTTGTTGTTCTGTGATCTGATCAGCGAGTTTCTGTAAAGCTGAGCTCACATGCGCTTGTGGAGGAATGTAAACACTAACCAGAATGAACGAGTGAAACTCCCACGGCGAATAGAACGGCTTGCAGTTGACTAGGGCTGTCAACGAATATTCTAAATTCGAATATGTATTCGAATAGTTTTTAAAAAATGAATTTAGAATGTGAAAATTAATATTCGAATAAAAAAAAAAAGTGGAAAAAAAGCCCCGCGGTAGTAGAGGCGTGGTTGTCTGCTTTGCGAGTGGGCGCGCTAGCGCGCCTGAGGGTTCAGGGACAGGTCACAGCCTCACAGGAGTCTCACTGTCTGGCACAGCATCACTGCTGAAAGTTGACGCGTCTTCATGGAAGATGCCAGCAAGTGCAGAGCCCAACTCGACCGCAGCAGAGAAAATGAGGTAAAATTGTTGACCCGCGAGATTTCTGTATGCAAGCTATTTAAGATACAGTTAGCATACCATTCGACAACTAGCAACATGAGGTCACATCTCAAAAATGTGCACCCAAATGAGCATGGCATAATGTGTGGAACTCCAGCTAAACAGTCACGTCTTGACACTTAACGTTACTTTGCATCGCCCGCCGCAAGCTCTTTATCTGCAACACGACAAGAGGCCATAACGGATAAAATAATTTCGTTCATTTTTAAGGACATGAGACCGATCAGTATCGCGGATGGGGCACGCCTCGGGGAGTTCTGTCAAGCAATGGATCCGAGGTTTGATTATTTATCGTTTCATGTCAAGGAAAAGTTCCATGTTTACCACAGCACAGCTCGCTCGGAGCATTCAATGCCAGTTCTATATGCTGTAAAACTTCAATTAATATTAATAATATTTGTTTCAATCACGGAATGAAGCCTGCTATATTTGGCACAACAGTCGCGACCTTAAATTGCAGTTTGTAAAAATTTGTTTGTTCATTTAAACCATTATGCGCAGAGAATGTGAGGGTGAGAGAGCGTGAGGTCTGCAGTCTTGGCCATTAGTTGATTTCCTTGTTTTTGTGTAGGTAATACGTTGTCATATATGTTTAAACTTAAATAGACTATCTATACAAGTAGTTATGTCTCTTTGTATTATTTTTGCCTGTTATTGACGTAATGTGCGTCATTGACAACATGCGGAACCAGATGTTCGAATAGTTCGAATATTCGTGTATTTTTTAGAGGGAATATTCGAACGTCATTTTTGAGCAATTTTGACAGCCCTACAGTTGACAAACTGCATTTCTAGATCAGGACAGCACATCTTCTTTAACACAGTTACATCTGTACACCACCGTTCATTGATGTAAAAGCATGTCCCGCCGCCGCGCGATTTCCCCGTTGATTCTGCTTCGCGGTCCGCTCTGAACAGCTGAAAGCCCGGCAGATGGAGCGCGCTGTCCGGTATGGCGTCATTCAGCCAGGTTTCCGTGAAACGCAGAGCAGCAGAGTGAGAGAAATCCTTAATTGTCCGAGAGAGCAGAAGGAGTTCGTCCGTTTTGTTGGGTAGAGAGCGGAGATTTGCGAGATGGATGCTAGACAACGGCGTTCGAAATCCGAACTTCCTGAGTCTGACGAGCGCTCCCGCTCGCCTTCCCCGTCTGGGCGTCCTGAAGCGCTTGATCAGCGCCGCTGCTCCTCCGATAACAATGTTCAGTAAAACGTCTGTATAATAGAAATCCGGAAAAATATCATGTGGTGTGTTCTGCCGAATGTTCAGCAGTTCATCCCTGGTGAAACTGATCGTGTTTGTTAAACAAAATACAGGAAAAACGAACAAAAACAGTACAAACACTGGAGAGCCAAGCACTGAAGCAGCCATGTGCGGCGCCATCTTGGATTAAAGCATTTTCTTGGAGCATCTTGGAGCATTTTCTATGGAGTTAAGGTCAGGCGAGTTTGCTGGCCAATTAAGAACAGGGATACCATGGTCCTTAAAGGCCGTGTTGCAAGGTTAATTTTTTAACAAATTTGTGCAATTTGCTTGTTGGTAATAAACATTTAAACTGTTATCCATTGTATTTTATGTTGTTGGGTATCACAAAACGGAATATAATACGAAAAAGTAGGTACTATCTTACAGCGGTCTCCTTTCCCCCATAATAGCAGCAGAGTGAGAGAAATCCTTAATTGTCCGAGAGAGCAGAAGGAGTTCGTCCGTTTTGTTGGGTAGAGAGCGGAGATTTGCGAGATGGACGCTAGGCAACGGCGTTCGAAATCCGAGCTTCCTGAGTCTGACGAGCGCTCCCGCTCGCCTTCCCCGTCTGGGCGTCCTGAAGCGCTTGATCAGCGCCACTGCTCCTCCGATAACAATGTTCAGTAAAACGTCTGTATAATAGAAATCCGGAAAAATATCATGTGGTGTGTTCTGCCGAATGTTCAGCAGTTCATCCCTGGTGAAACTGATCGTGTTTGTTAAACAAAATACAGGAAAAACGAACAAAAACAGTACAAACACTGGAGAGCCAAGCACTGAAGCAGCCATGTGCGGCGCCATCTTGGATTAAAGCATTTTCTTGGAGCATCTTGGAGCATTTTCTATGGAGTTAAGGTCAGGCGAGTTTGCTGGCCAATTAAGAACAGGGATACCATGGTCCTTAAAGGCCGTGTTGCAAGGTTAATTTTTTAACAAATTTGTGCAATTTGCTTGTTGGTAATAAACATTTAAACTTATCCATTGTATTTTATGTTGTTGGGTATCACAAAACGGAATATAATACGAAAAAGTAGGTACTATCTTACAGCGGTCTCCTTTCCCCCATAATGCATTGCATCACGTCACGTTGGGGAGAGAATTTACCAAAGCCCGCCTTGAGAGCATTGAGAGCGACTAGAGAGAGACGAGTAGTAGACGTGAGTATTCAGATAGCGCAGATTATAGATAAATACATAGATATATATAGATAGATAGACTACATATATAGATAGATAAACAGACAGATAGATAGAGAGATATCGACCAACAGCGACCAAAACACACTCACTTCCCTACAGCACAAGCTTTTCAGCGCAGTTTGCATGAGACAGCACCCACACAAGCACCTGCCAAACACAGCGACACACACACGGCTACGTTTGCAACAACATTTTCACCGGAGGAAGAGATAAACGCTTAGAAACATCCATATAGCTAGCATGATGCCTTCTATTTCTAGATGACAAAGACAACGTTTACCAGTTCTACGACACTATGACAAACCGGTACTTATCTGAACTAACGTCATGATCACTGCCAATAGATATAAAGAAAACGTTGATTTTCTTTTTACTCGGTGCTACTCAATGACAGTAAAAAATAAATAATTTTATATATATATATATATATATATATATATATATATATATATATATATATATATGTATATATATATATGTGTGTGTGTGTACATATATATGTGTGTGTGTGTCGTTATTGTGCACTGCTGCTCGTAGACTAGCTCCAGTGCTCATTGCTGCGATGCTAAATGATAGCAACTCACCAGGACACTTCACCAACTCTCCACTAATTCTCCTCGGACCATGCATAGGCTTTGACGGACATCAGTTCTTGGCAATTCCTCATTTGCCCTCTCACGACTGGCTCGATCGGAATTACATGGCTGCGGGCCATCATACATGTTGGTTCTTGCCACCTCTTCCTCATCCCAGTCAGTTGCTATAGTTCTGATGCTGCGTTCCAGGCAGGTTTTTGAGCTCATAATCACTAACTACTAACGAATTTGTACCGTTCCAGGCAAGTTACGCCAAACTTTCTGAGCGCAAGGAATTGTAACTAGATTATTTATTTTATTGCAACGTTACATTGACCTAAAATCGTTTTTTCAACGTGTACCACTTGCATAAACACTGCATCTGTAGGCAGTATTATTCGTAGGGGCTGTCATCATTGTTTCGCGTGCTGTGTGACCTCGGAACTCGGAGTACATCGATCTAGTACGAAACACGAGTTCATGGGTGGGAAGTCACGGGTTTGATTGCCGTTCCAGTGCACTTTCACGGGTTTAAGGTTGGAAAAACATGGGTTACGGGTTGCCTGGAACGCGGCATCATACTAGACTGAGGCTACCTTTCCTCGACTTCTCCCCAACGTGACGTCATCACCGTGTTGGGTAAAAAAAAACGTTAATACCAAAAACTTAAAAAATAGGTCTTTAAGACCATTTTTGAGACATTTTAAAAATGATATACATATATTGAGTGATTTATGTACCCATTAATCGAAAGTGGTGGTTAACCTGCAACATGGCCTTTAAACCATGTACTGGTAGCTTTGACACTGTGTGCAGGTGCAAAGTCCTGTTGGAAAATGAAATCTGCATCTCCATAAAGTTGGTCAACAGCAGGAAGCATGAAGTGCTCCAAAAACTTCCTGGTATATAGTATATATTTTCCTTAGTTTTCAGTTATAATCATCAAAATCAAAAGAAATAAACATTTGAAATATATTAGTCTGTATGTAATGAATGAATATAATATACAAGTTTCACTTTTTGAATGGAATTAATCAACTTTTTGATGATATTCTAATTATATGACCAGCAACTGTATATTGCCTTTTAAACAAAACAGATTGTGTCAAAGCAACTGAACATTAGGAAAACAGTGTGTCAATAATGCAAACGCAGTTGACTTTGATATTCTAGGTATTATCACGTTGCTAGAGTTTAGAGAGCACAGCGGACATGGAGTATAATGTAGAGAGATTTTTTGTTCAAATACTGAGGTGCTAAACCATTCAGGGCTTTATAAGTAGGAAGCAAGATTTTGAAATCTATATAATGTTTAATAGGGAGTCAGTGCAGTGTTGACAGAACTGGGCTAATATGGTCATACTTCCTGGTTCTAGTAAGAACTGTAGGTGCTGCATTTTGGACTAGCTGGAGTTTGTTTATTAGGCATGCAGAACAACCACCCAATACATCATTACAATAATCTAACCTTGAGTTCATAAACGCATGTATTAACATTTTTGCATTTGACATTGAGAGAATAGGTCTTAATTTAGATATATATTTGAGATGGAAAAATGCAGTTTTACAAATGGTAGAAATGTGGCTTTTTAAAGAAATACTGCTATCAAATAGTATACCTGGGTTTCTAACTAGGGCTGTGACGGTGGCTGATTTTTACCACCGCGGTAGTCATGGACCAACAACCGCCGGTGGCGCGTGTTTGAAAAAATAAATGAATAAATAAATAAATAAATAAAATAATAATAAATAAATAAATAAATAAATATATATATATAAAAATTTATAAATATATTAGTGTCAAAATTTGCTCGTTAACGAAGGCAATAATTATTTTCCAGTTTAACGTATTCAAATTATTTTACGTAGGGGCGGGGATGGCCACCCACTCACAACTGCTGCTTCTGTCACTTTTTCTCAAGACAAGAAGTGAATTTATTCAGTCGCAGAATGACTGAACAGGAGACATTTCAGACACCCGCTCCACCTCGCTTTATTATCAGGTGCAAGTTAAGCGAGCGCGGACGGTCCTGTGCTCAAAGGCGGCGCGCGCGCGCTTTGTGCGTATCCTTTCATATCAAACTGCGAAATAAACTATGTGCAAGCAGTGTCGTGGTCAGTTAATTCATGGAATTACCAAAAAAGGTGATTAAAGCTGACTTAAACTGTGCATGCATGTAATATATTTTATATATATTATATACAGGATAAATTTATATGTATGCACGTCTAGACATCAGCCCAGCACTGTCTCACTCATCTAACACATCCTATTTAACTCGTGAGTTAGTGTTTATTTGAGCACTTGTCAGTGAACGCCGCCTGCAAAACACTAAAATAAATATCAAAGAAATAATTCAGTTAAACAAGAAAGTAGCCTAAATAAGAAAGTTAAATACACCCTATCTAACGGACACGAGCGACGCAGCGCGACAAAATACTGATTATAATCAGTGATGCTACACGGATGCAGCACAACACGACATGATAAATCCCCATCCGGTCTGTGATGTAGGCTACTGACACGGAGTTCAAATGTCCTGTATAGACACTAGACAGACTAAACCTGCCGCAACGCGGTTGTGTTGCGTCCGTTTACTTTTCCGCCACCAAGCAAGCTCAATAACTAACTCTTCATCTGAACGCGCTCTCTTTGAAATAGGAATCGTTGCCATATTTCTTGTTACCATCGTTTATTCATCGCTGTCTCGTTTGTATTTGGCCAGTTTGGAGAAAGCCTCACCAAACCTGACCAGCCAGCGTTTGCGATCACGAGAACTTGTGCAAACGCCGATGGGTGACATGAATGCAGATGACTCCAGATCGGTGAGGTGGTATTTGCTTTCCCAACAAGATCCATCGCCCAACACTAAATTAATTTGCTGAATGCATAAACTGTATTTTCCTGCGCTCAAATCTGCATATCTAAAGGAAACGCTGTGTTTGAGGTAATTTTTAATTACCATAGACTTAGAATTTGCAACTATTACAGTTATTACACTTATATACAAAACTTTTTATTATGCTTGCTATAGAGTTTGTGACGTCACGTGCACTACCGCCGGTGGCAGTAGACAACCGCGGTAGCAACCGACCACCGCGGTGACGCAGTTGTCACGGCAACCGTCACAGCCCTATTTCTAACTGATGATGAAGAATTGACAGAGCAGCCATCAAGTCTTAGACAGGGTTCTAGGTTATTGCATGCAGAGTTTTTAGGTCCTATAATTAACACCACTGTTCTTTTCAGAATTTAGCAGTAAATTCGACTGCATTCTGTTAGTTTTTTTTAAATTGGTATGTTTCGCCGGGCCACAAAATAAATGTAGAGCTGAGTATCATCAGCATAACAGTGAAAGCTAACACTGTGTTTCCTGATCCCAAGGGTAATATGTAAAGTGTGAAGAGTAACGGCCCTAGTACTGAGCCTTGAGGTACTCCATACTGAAATTGTGATTGATATGATACTTCTTCATTCACTGCTATGAGTTGATGGTGGTCATTTAAGTATGATTTAAACCATGCTAATGGACTTCCATTAACCCTCTGAGGTCTAAGGGTATTTTTGGGGCCTGGAGAAATGTTGTCATGCCATTTGTGCTTTTTTCAGTTGCTTATAAATATCTAAATGGCTAAAGTTATAATATCACTGTAATCAGGACAAACTAGGCTATAATATGTAAGCAGCATGTATATGCATGATTGTGTTTTTGAAAATGTTTATGCATGGTTAGTGAAAAATGAAAAATGTAAAATCACTTGAATAAGAACAGAACATTGGTTCATGGAACTTTTGAGAACTGGATCTTGTAGCCTAGAATTTTTATTTCTAAATTATGTGAAAATCATCTTGTTTACTTACAGAAAACAATATATTTACATTTTCTAAGACACTTTTTGTGTAGAAAGGGTCTATGCAAGAGGACGTGAACTATCATGCATTATGTTGTGATTTACACCTGAGAAGACAAAGGGCTGCATAATGAGCCTTTCAGTCAGGTGTGTGACAGAGGGAAGAGTTACAAGAAGGAATGTGAGGACAAAATAAATGTATATATTTTTATGTTTGTAGTTTATTTAGAATATATTTAATTGTCCCACAAAATAATTTAATATTCACTTGCAAGTGCAGTTAAACAGTTTATTAGGAACAATCAAAGCTGACTTTCAAAGCTGATTTTCTTTTGCATCATTGCTCCAGTCACACAATCCTTCAGAAATCCTTTTAACAATCAGATTTTCTACACACAAAAAAGTATAATCATTATTATTATTAATATTCAAAAGAGCTGAGAATATTTTTTTCAGTTTTTTTTGGGAGGGATAAATTGAAAGAACAGCTTGTTGTTACATTTGTTGCATTTACATTTATTTGTTACATTTATATTATTTACATCAAGCTTTTGAATGGTATAGTAGTGTATATTGTTACTGAAACTTCATAATTTTTCACCTGATTATACATTTAGTCAGTAATTATAGTTCGGAAAAAGTCTAACAAGTAAAATGTTTACACGTTATGTGAAAACTAGTACATTCACCTAAAGGATTATTAGGAAACCATACTAATACTGTGTTTGACCCCCTTTCGCCTTCAGAACTGCCTTAATTCTATGTGGCATTGATTCAACAAGATGCTGAAAGCATTCTTAGAAATGTTGGCCCATATTGATAGGATAGCATCTTGCAGTTGATGGAGATTTGTGAGATACACGACCAGGGCACGAAGCTCCTGTTCCACCACATCCCAAAGATGCTCTATTGGGTTGAGATCTGGCCATTATAGTACAGTGAACTCATTGTCATGTTCAAGAAACCAATTTGAAATGATTCGAGCTTTGTGACATGGTGCATTATCCTGCTGGAAGTAGCCATCAGAGGATGGGTACATGGTGGTCATAAAAGGATGGACATGGTCAGAAACAATGCTCAGGTAGGCCGTGGCATTTAAACGATGCCCAACTGGCACTAAGGGGCCTCAAGAGTGCCAAGAAAACATCCCCCACGCCATTAAACCACCACCACCAGCCTGCACAGTGGTAACAAGGCATGATGGATCCATATTCTCATTCTGTTTACGCCAAATTCTGACTATCATCTGAATGTCTCAACAGAAATCGAGACTCATCAGACAGGCAACATTTTTCCAGTCTTCAACTATCCAATTTTGGTGAGCTTGTGCAAATTGTAGCCTCTTTTGCCTATTTGTAGTGGAGATGAGTGGTACTCTGTGGGGTCTTCAGCTGTTGTAGCCCATCCGCCTCAAGGTTGTGCGTGTTGTGGCTTCACAAATGCTTTGATGCATACCTCGATTGTAACGAGTGTTTATTTCAGTCAAAGTTGCTCTTCTATCAGCTTGAATCAGTCGGCCCATTTTCCTCTGACCTCTAGCATCAACAAAGCATTTTCTCCCACAGGACTTCCGCATACTGGATGTTTTTCCCTTTTCACACCATTCTTTGTAAACCCTAGAAATGGTTGTGCGTGAAAATGCCAGTAACTGAGCAGATTGTGAAATACTCAGACCGGCCCATCTGGCACCAACAACCATGCCACGCTCAAAATTGCTTAAATCACCTTTCTTTCCCATTCTGACATTCAGTTTGGAGTTCAGGAGATTGTCTTCTTCTTCTTCTTCTGTATTTTTTTATTGGCAGTTTGCAATCAATGTGCATTACCGCCATCTACAGGGCTGAGGTGTGATCGCATAGGGATGTCAAAAAAAAAAAAAAAAAAAAAGGAAAGCTTCAGCTGGCGCTGCGTGTTCAGCTCCTCCAGCTTCCACTCTTATATCTCCTCAACCTTGAAATAATAATATAAATTAAATAGATAAATAACTAAATTCTTCTTGCTAGTTGGCTTTCTTTAAGATAATTAATAACCGCCCTAACTGTGGACTGTGTGCTGTTTACACTCAATAAATTTCCCATGGTTAACTCTCTGTCTAGTGCTCTCTTCATATTCTCCCTTTCTCTGGTGTATTGTGTACAATCTATAAGTATATGTTTTACATTTTCTACTACTCCACAATTTATGCATAGTCCAGTCTGATGTTTCCCTATTATGTGCAATCCACTATTTAAACTTGTATGTCCCATCCTCATTCTGGAAAACCATGTTGCCTCCTGTCTTTCCAATCCACTGATTTTCCTAGCTGTAACCTCTTTGTGTATATTATACAAATGTCTGCCTTTTCCCTCCTTATCCCATCTCTCCTGCCACTTTCTGTTAATTTTATTCTTAATAATACTTTTAATTTCTGACCTACTTAATTTAATATCGAGTTCAACCAGTTCTGATGTAACTGCTTCCTTTGCCAGCATGTCTGCCTTCTCGTTACCCTTCACTCCCCTGTGTGCAGGAACCCATATAAATCCTACGCTTATGCTTTGTTGACTTATTATAAAATTTATTTGATTAATTTCATCTAGTAAATCCTGTCTACATATAGATTTTCCACTCTGAATGCATTCTAGTGAGGACATTGAGTCTGAACATATAATCACCTTATTTGGTTTTACTTCTTCCACCCATTGTAAAGCCAGAATTATTGCTACCATTTCTGCTGTAAAAATGGCCAGATGATCTGTTGTCCTTTTTTTAATATTTACATTATACTTTAAAATGTGTACTGCTACCCCTGTTTTCCCAGTCTGATCTTTTGATGCGTCTGTAAAAATCTGAACTGTGTCTTCATAATTTATGTCAATATATTGCTGAACATTTTGATATATCCCTGATTTAATTATATTCTTAGCTTCCAAATCTACCCTGGGATAACAAAACATCCATGGTGGGATTGTTGGTGTGCTAACAGTTTTGCAACAAGCAATGTTGTCAATTTCCATATCTTTGGCCTGCCTATTCCCATGCCACCCAAAACTGCATAGTGGACGCCCATACTCCCAGCATTCTAATAACACCTTCTTTGTAGGGTGTGTTTCTTCATGGCCTTGCAGATTTATCCAATAAGACATGGATAGTTGTAATCGCCTTAGATCTAACTATCATATTCGAAGTGCCTTGGCCTGTACTCTGTCTAGTTCTTGCATTAAGGTTTTATTTGTTGAGCTATAAACTATGCTTCCATAATCAAATACAGAACGAATCAATGCAGTATAAATCCTTTTAAGGGATATGCCTGATGCTCCCCACCTAAACCCTGCTAAACACTTCAGTATATTTATGCCTTTTTTGCACTCATCTATCATTTTCTGAATGTGCGTTTTAAAATTTAGCTTAACATCAAACCATACCCCCAAATATCTTATACTATCAACTTGTTTAAGATGTTGCCCATACAGTTTAAGTTCTATAGTAGGATTTGTTCTTTTTTTGGAAAAACATATAAATTGTGTCTTTTCTACAGACAGATGAAAACCCCACTCACATGACCACTTTTCAACCTTAACAATTGCTGACTGCATCTTAACCTTCAGGTTATCAATATTCCTTCCTCTCACCCATAATGCCCCATCATCAGCATATAGTGCTCTACCCATTCTCTGATCTATTCCGTTAAAAATGTCATTAATCATTATATTAAAAAGCATTGGGCTACATACGCTTCCTTGTGGAGTACCGTTCTCTATTGGATATATATTTGAAAATTCCATCCCTACTCTCACCTCTATGGTTCTGTTATTTAAAAAATCTTGAATCCAGTTAAACATCCTGCCACCTATGCCCATCTTATTTAACTTAATTAAAAGCCCCTCCTTCCACAACATGTCATATGCTTTTTCAATGTCAAATAAAATAACTAAAACAGCTTCTTTACTTACTTGTGCTTTCCTAATTTCATTTTCTAGACAAATAATTGGGTCCATTGTTGTACGCCCACTACGAAAACCACTTTGGTGAGGGGAGAGCATTCCTCTTTTTTCAATTACATATCCTAGTCTTATAGTAATCATTTTTTCCATAATTTTGCATAAGTTGGATGTAAGAGCTATTGGTCTATAGCTTTTAACCTCTGTTTTATCCTTGCCAGGCTTTCCTATAGGGACTACCACAGAGTGTTTCCACATTCCAGGCAACTTCCCTTGCTCCCATATCTTGTTATACAATGTTAAAACAACACTCTTAGCCACATCTGATAGCTGCTCTATCATTTTGTAACACACCTCATCTTTCCCTGGTGAAGTACTCTTAACTCCTATTAAAGCTCTTTTCAACTCAAATAATGAGAAATTTGTGTCAATTGCACATTCATTTGTAACTTTCCTCCCCAATATGCCTTTATTTTCCTCAATCACCTTTGCTCTCCACTCTAATTCTTCACTGGATAAGTTTTTTGTGCTATGTACCTTAACAAATGCCCTAGCCAGTACCTCTGCCTTTTCTGCATTAGTTACTGCTTCAATGTCATTTTCTCTTATTACTGGTAATGCTAAATCCCTTCTAATGCCTCCCATTTTCCTTATTCCCCAAACCTCACTAACCTTGATTTCAGACCCAATGTTGCTACATAAAATCTCTCCAGTATATTCTTTTTGCCTCACGAATGACCCTTTTAGCATTGGCCTGTGCTTTTTTATATTCAATTAATTTATTGAATGTGTGATTTGATTTAATTACCTTAAAAGCCTTATTCCTTGCCTTAACTGCTTCTTTACACTTTTCCGACCACCATGGAACCATTTTCTTTTTCCTCTTTCCAATAGATTTGCCTATAGTCTCCTCTGCTGATTCATACATTATGCCAGTAATCATTGAGTTTAATTCTTCAACATCATTTCCTGAATATGACATAATCTCCAACTTTCCACTTGCTACCTTACTATAATGTTCCCAGTTGACCTCTTTCATTTTCCATCTTGGGAACCAGTTATCTTCTAAATATACACTTTGGTCAACCATCTTTGTCAAAATAGGGTAATGATCACTTCCCAAACTATTCTCGTTAAAAACCTCCCATTGACTTCTCCCTGCTATATGTTCTGACACTATAGTCAGATCTATAGCTGACTCTGTTCCTCTGCCTACATCAAATCTTGTTCCTCTTCCATCATTCAAACATACTAGATTGTGCTCATCCATATATTCCTCAATAATCCTCCCATTTTCATCTGTTCTTATACTGCCCCAGAGTGAGCTGTGTGCATTAAAATCTCCACATATTATTACTTTACCACTTCCCCTTTCCCATATACCTTCTAGCATGTCTTTTGTTAACTTTTGACAGGGGTTATAAAAATTAGCTATTTTAATTTTAGTTCTATTAACCCATATTTCAACAATAACCACTTCAATCTGTACATCATTGTTTATAGCCCTAAAATTAATACCTTGTTGGATGAATGTAGCCACTCCACCCCCTGTAACAGTACTTCTATCCTTACGTACAGCCGAGTACCCATAAATTATAAAATCAAGAGAGGGTTTTAGCCAAGTTTCCTGAACACAAATGACGTTAGGTTTAACACTTAGCTCTTCAATAAAAGACTTTAATTCTTGTCCATTAGAGATTAAACTCCTGGCGTTCCATTGCAAAATGGATCCACCCATCAGGATCCACCACCACTTGATGACTGACTCTCTAATACCTCTGTTCTAAGCATTTCATTAATTGACTCAGTTGTTAGTCCCTCTTCACCTAGATACTTCTCTGCTGCTTTTAAGATGATCTTAATTCTCGCTGTTCTACTGTCTGTTTGTGCTGTGCAGTTAATGACTTCCACCATAAATGCAATAAATGTCTTCTTTTCTACAATCAGAGTATTTTCATTTACTTTACAACATTTATGAACAATGTTTTGGGCTGGATTTTGGATCACAGGTACTAGACCTTCCCTTGTGCCTAAATTATTCCTTGTTTTACCGTCAACTTTTTTGATGGCTTCAGCATATGTAATTTTTTCTTTCACTCTCACATTTTGGACTTGAACTGCTCTTTTGTGTGCTTCACACCCCTTATACGCAGCACTATGTTCTCCCCCACAATTACAGCATTTAATTTTGATCCCTTCAGCACATTTACCATATTCATGATCCCCCCCACACTTAGCACAACAGGCCTTAGCCCTACACGCTACAGCAATATTACCAAAACGTTGGCATTTAAAACATCTTGTCAGTGGGGGGATGTATGGTCTCACTACATAACTAACACACCCAATTCTAATCCGTTAAGGTAGTTTATCCTCATCTAAGGCCAACATAACTTACTTAACATAACTTGGTCTTTTAACACCATCTTTAGTGTATGGCAGCCGTTTGACGTTGTTTACACGAACTCCTCTTATATTTACCTTAATCTCCTCTTCAGTCACATCAGTTGGTATTCCAGATATAACACCCATAGCTCTCCCTCTTTCTTCCCATATTTGCGGCTTCACAGCCTTCCCCAGCAGTGTATTACACTTCATTAAAGATTGTTGTTGATCTCTGTTTTTGCAAACAATTAACAAATTTCCATCTCTTAGAGTTTTGACTGTATATACCTCTCCTACTATCTTGTATACAGCTTCACTGATCTTTAAAGGATTCAACGTACACAATATTTGAAATCGAATTATCACTTTTATTTCACTTTCATTACCCTCATCTCCTTTGTTTCCATTGGCTCTCCTTTTTTTTTTTGTCTCACCTCCTGCCAACCTCCATCATTTGAATTCGTTCCATTAGAAATAATTGCAGCTTCATCACCTTCCATTTCATCTACATCGTTCTCGTATTCTCTTCCTGCATTCACCTCCCTACCTATCCATCCCGGATCACTCCTCAGCCCTCCTGGCTCTCTCGACGGATCTGGGGCATGCTTCTCCATTCCCCCCACTCCCTCCGGGAAACCAGCTGTTACCCGGATGTCAGGAGATTGTCTTGACCAGGACCACACCCCTAAATGCATTGAAGCCACTGCCATGTGATTGGTTGATTAGATAATTGCATTAATGAGAAATTGAACAGGTGTTCCTGATAATCCTTTAAGTGAGCGTATAAATAAATAAAAAGAGACTTACTCAATGTTTATGATCTCTGCTGAATAAAACGCTTCATTCTTTTCTGAGGAAATCCAAATCTCAAATTCTGAGGTAATCCACATCACATCTTTTTGGGGTGAATTATGTCTTATTCCTCTCATTGTGGAGCAAATAGTAAAAAAAAAAAAAAAAAAAAAAAATGTAAACAGTCTCGCTGCATTGTTTTCTGTTGTATGGGCGTATTGAAGCCACGCGCTTCAGTGAAACATTATAATCTGAATAGGGTCACATTAGAAGATAATGAAGGGAGACGTGAAAAACCAACATCGTTTTGTTTTCATAAGGATTATCACAAAATAATTGTTTTCGGCAACCCTTATTTAGTTTAAAAGTAGACATGTCAAGCTTTCTATAGATATCACTCATGTCTCTTCGTTGAGTATTCAGAGTTACAGTTCATTTTAATGAAACGTTTCTAAATGAAGACAACCGCAGACAACACAGCAGACAGCACAACTTGTTTGTTATCTTTATTTTATAAATGCACAACAAGTTTTGTTGTTATGTCTGTATACAAAAAAAGTAGACCCTTTACAGATTCAACTGATGTATTGCTCTTATCTGTACGATCAAAACTGAAAGTGTAATTTAAGTTCTTTTCAGGTTTATCAGGAGAAAATGACTCATAACGCGTATACGTGTTAATCGACTTCAGAGGGTTAATAAAAGCCAATTTGAAGGTTCTGTGGACATATCCTAATGACAATGACGAATTAAATTATAGTCAGAAGAGGATCTATGACTTCTGGAAGCACCTCTTTTAGGAGCTTAGATGGAATACAGTCTAACATACATATTGTTGGTTTAGATGATTTAACAAGTTTATACAATTCTTCCTCTCCTATATTAGAGAATGAGTGGAACTGTTCCTCAGGGGATCTATAGTGAACTGTCTGATGCAATACTGTATCTGACGGCTGCATGGTTACAATTTTATCTCTAATAGCATCGATCTTAGAAGTAAAGTGGTGCATGAAGTCATTACTGTTGTGCTGTTGGGAAATATCAACACTTGTTGATGCTTTATTTTTCATTAATTTAGCCACTGTACAGTCGTGGCCAAAAGTTTTGAGAATTACATAAATATTGGAAATTGGAAAAGTTGCTGCTTAATTTTTTATAATAGCAATATACTCTGCATATACTCCAGAATGTTATGAAGAGTGATCAGATGTAGGGCTGCAACTAACGATTATTTTGATAATCGATTAATCTGTCGATTATTTTTACGATTAATCGGTTTATGTACTTATATTTTAGTTTTTTCCATTTTTTCCCCAGGTAAATTATTAATAAATGGTCTTTATCATTCAGCATAGATTTAAGAGATTTTAACCATTTTGCACTGTCATATCCTCATCAAAAATATACCTGGAGTTGTTTTATTGTGTTAGTAATCCTTTGTCGAACTCTTCTGCAATCAGAACACTGACCCATACTCTAGCAAATTTCACAAGGAGATTTAAAATAATGTTTTCACCATGGCAGTCCTTAGAGCTCCTAAAGTAGTTTAACATCCTGAACAAAGCTTATTAAGGAATCTTTCAGAACATATTTTCACGAAGAATAAGGATAAAACAGAATAAAATTGCAGTGCATTGTATTTTATTATTTACTGGGAAACAGCTTTATAGCTTTTGCTGTGAAATTGTAAACAATCCTTCAAAAAAAGTGCCAATGGCATGAAACCTGAATGGAACTCACAATTTAAAGTAAAATCCATCAGAAGGTTGTCCAGAAAAAAAATAGGACACACACAAAAAACCTGCTGTGTGAAAAAGAGCAGTGAATACTTAGAAAAAAAAAGTGCATTTCAAATATCTACATTTACCTCTCTCATTCAGTCATATTTAGGCTGCACGACTGAATTTTGAACTGGTAAACGACAAACTGATCACAGAACATGTTTGTAAAGCTTTAAATGTTAACAGTTAAAAAGCAATGTTATCAGCTTTTACGACTAAACATTTGCAAACAATATTGTACTGGAGAATCTGCACAAATGAAAGTCTTAGGGGCCGTTCACAAATCGCGCCTAAAAACGCGTGGAAAACGCTAGGCGCACCGCTTTCTCCTTCTTTCCAAAGCGCTCGCACAGAAGTGCCCCTGAGGCGTCTGCCTTTGATAAGCAACCATGACGTGCTCTCTCCTTGAAGACGCGGAAATTTCAGCAAAGGATAAATGGATTTGCAGCTCAAATAAATCGCTTGCAGTAGCTCTGCTACTAAGTTTATTTCAAAATGGAAATCCATATACAACTATGATCAGCTGTTCCTTTCATCTTGACTGAGCTTTTAACGTTGTTACGGGAAAGGATGAAGCTAATTGGTTAGTTCTTGTCACATGACCCGCGGTGCGGTTGCGGCATTCTGAAAAGTTTAAATGTTTTTAACTCGATGCGGTGCGGTGTTGGAAATAACGAACTTGAGCGCGCAAAAGACGCGATATGTGAACGTCCCCTTAAACAGTGCAGTAGAGCAGAGTTTACAGGTTACTCTTCTTTTTTAAAGGCTCAATGTAAAGTACTCCCACATCACGCTGAATGCTGCAGACATAGACATCATATGATTTCTATGGCTGCAGAGAGGCTGTTCGGGAAGCACGTGACATAAAACAAGGCCAGCTATTGGCTATTCGCTACTTCTCCTGTTGTACTGGCTGAGTAAAACCTCCGGTGGCTCATTACTGCCACACTTTGGTCACCGCAGATTTGAAATATGCACGAAATGAGCCGCTTACGGCAAATAAAAGTTATTTAGCAACGAATCGATGACTAAATTAGTTGACAACTATTTTAATAATCGATTTTAATCGATTAAATCGATTCGTTGTTTCAGCTCTAATCAGATGAATTGCATAGTCCTTCTTTGCCATGAAAATTAACTTAATCCCAAAAAAACCTTTCCACTGCATTTCATTGCTGTCATTTAATGACCTGCTGAGATTATTTCAGTAATCGTTTTGTTAACTCAGGTGAGAATGTTGACGAGCACAAGGCTGGAGATTATTATGTCAGGCTGATTGGGTTAGAATGGCAGACTTGACATGTTAAAAGGAGGGTGATGCTTGAAATCATTGTTTACATTTACATTTAATCATTTAGCAGACGCTTTTATCCAAAGCGACTTACAAATGAGAACAATAGAAGCAGTCAGGTCAACAAGAGAACAACTACAGTATACAAGTGCCATGACATGTCTCAATTAGTCTAGTATAGAACACATAGCCAGGTTTTTTTATATATATATAAATGAAAAGACAAGAAAAGGAAAAGTGCTAGTGTTAGTTGGTTAAGTGCAGGCGAAAAAGATGAGTCTTTAGATGTTTCTTGAAAATGAGTAAAGACTCAGCTGTACGAATTGAGATTTGGAGGTCATTCCACCAGCTGGGCACAGTCCAGGAAAAGGTCCGTGAGAGTGATTTTGGACTTCTTTGGGATGGCACCACAAGGCGTCGTTCACTTGCAGAGCGCAAACTTCTGGAGGGCACATAAGATTTAACCAGTGAGTTTAGGTAAGTTGGTGCCGTGCCAGTGGTCGTCTTGTAGGCAAGCATCAGTACCTTGAATTTGATGCGAGCGGCTACTGTTAGCCAGTGTAACCTGATGAGGAGAGGAGTAACGTGAGCTTTTTTCGGCTCATTGAAAACAACCCTCGCTGCTGCATTCTGGATCAACTTCAGAGGCTTGACAGTACATGCAGGAAGGCCCTCCAGGAGAGCATTACAATAGTCCAGTCTGGAGAAAACAAGAGCTTGAACAAGAAGTTGGGTTGCTTGATCTGACAGGAAGGGTCTAATCTTCCTAATGTTGTATAAGGCAAACCTGCAGGACAGGGTCGTTGTAGCAATGTGGTCTGTGAAGCTTAACTGATGATCCATGACAACTCCTAGGTTTCTGGCTGTCCTAGAAGGAGTAATGGTTGATGAGCCCAGCTGTATAGAGAAGTTGTGATGAAGCAATTGGTTAGCTGGAATCACCAGGAGTTCTGTCTTCGTAAGGTTAAGCTGAAGGTGATGGTCATTCATCCTGCTAGAAATGTCACTCAGACAGGCTGAAATGCGAGCAGCTACCGTCGGGTCATCTGGCTGGAATGAGAAGTAGAGTTGGGTGTCATCAGCGTAGCAGTGATAAGAAAAGCCATGCTTCTGAATGACAGATCCTAATGATGTCATGTAGATGGAGAAGAGAAGTGGTCCAAGTACTGAGCCTTGAGGAACCCTAGTGGCAAGGTGGTGTGACTTTGAAACATCACCCCTCCAAGACACACTGAAGGATCTGTCAGAGAGGTAGGACTTAACCCACAGGAGTGCAGTTCCAGAGATGCCCATCTTTCTGAGGGTGGACAGGAGAATCTGGTGATTAACAGTGTCAAAAGCAGCAGACAGGTCCAGTAAGATGAGTACCGAGGATTTTGAAGCTGCTCTTGCTAGTCGCAGGGCTTCAGTAACCGAGAGCAGAGCAGTCTCAGTTGAGTGGCCACTTTTGAAGCCAGATTGGTTGCTGTCCAGGAGGTTGTTCTGTACAAGGAACATTGAAAGCTGGTTGAACACAGCTCGCTCAAGTGTCTTTGCAATGAATGGAAGAAGGGATACCGGTCTGTAGTTTTCAAGAAGCGCTGGATTTAGAGATGGTTTCTTGAGCAGTGGGCTTACCCGAGCCTGCTTGAATGCTGAGAGAAATGTTCCAGAGTGAAGAGAGGAGTTGATAATGTGAGTAAGCGAAGGTATGACTGAAGAAGAGATTGTTTGAAGGAGGTGAGTGGGGATTGGATCAAGTGGACAAGTAGTAGGATGATTGGACAGGAGAAGTTTGGAGACGTCCATCTCTGAGAGTGGGGAAAAGGAGGAGAAAGAGTGTGCGTCGGTCATTGTGAAGTTGTCCTCAGTCTGCGGTGTGGAGAATTGGTCACTGATGGATCTTGTCTTATTTGTGAAGAAAGCTGCAAAGTCGTCCACTGTAAGAGTCGATGGAGGAGGTGATGGCAGCGGATTAAGAAGAGAAGAGAAAGTCTTGAAGAGTGTCCGAGCGTCACAACAGTTGTTAATTTTGTTGTGGTAGTAGGATATTTTAGCCATGAAGACATTTGCAGAGAAGGAAGACAGGAGAGACTGATACACACTGAGGTCGGTAGAGTTTCTTGATTTCTGCCATTTCCTCTCTGCAGCCCTGAGTTTAGAGCAATGTTCACGGAGAACCTCGGACAGCCAGGGTTAAACAATTCTTCCATTGTTAACCATGGTGACCTGCAAAGAAACGCGTGCAGCCATCATTGCGTTGCATAAAAATGGCTTCACAGGCAAGGATATTGTGGCTACTAAGATTGCACCTAAATCAACAATTTATAGGATCATCAAGAACTTCAAGGAAAGAGGTTCAATTCTTGTAAAGAAGGCTTCAGGGCGTCCAAGAAAGTCCAGCAAGCGCCAGGATCGTCTCCTAAAGAGGATTCAGCTGCGGGATCGGAGTGGCACCAGTGCAGAGCTTGCTCAGGAATGGCAGCAGGCAGGTGTGAGCGCATCTGCACGCACAATGAGGCGAAGGCTTTTGGAAGATGGCCTGGTGTCAAGAAGGGCAGCAAAGAAGCCACTTCTCTCCAAAAAAAACATCAGGGACAGATTGATCTTCTGCAGAAAGTATAGTGAATGGACTTCTGAGGACTGGTGCAAAGTCATATTCTCCGATGAAGCCCCTTTCCATTGTTTGGGGCATCTGAAAAAAGGCTTGTCCAGAGAAGAAAAGGTGAGCGCTACCATCAGTTCTGTGTCATGCCAACAGTAAAGCATCCTGACACCATTCATGTGTAGGGTTGCTTCTCATCCAAGGGAGTGGGCTCACTCACAATTCTGCCCAAAAACACAGCCATGAATAAAGAATGGTACCAAAACACCCTCCAACAGCAACTTCTTCCAACAATAGTTTGGTGAAGAACAATGCATTTACCAGCACGATGGAGCACCGTGCCATGAGGCAAAAGTGATAACTAAGTGGCTCGGGACCAGAATGTTGAAATTTGGGTCCATGGCCTGGAAACTCCCCAGATCTTAATCCCATTGAGAACTTGTGGTCAATCCTCAAGAGGCGGGTGGACAAACAAAAACCCACTAATTCTGACAATCTCCAAGAAGTGATTATGAAAGAATGGGTTGCTATCAGTCAGGATTTGGCCCAGAAGTTGATTGAGAGCATGCCCAGTCGAATTGCAGAGGTCCTGAAAAAGAAGGGCCAACACTGCAAATACTGACTCTTTGCATAAATGTCATGTAATTGTTGATAAAAGCCTTTGAAACGTATGAAGTGCTTGTAATTATATTTCAGTACATCACAGAAACAACTGAAACAAAGATCTAAAAGCAGTTTAGCAGCAAACTTTATGAAAACTAATATTTATGTAATTCTCAAAACTTTTGGCCACGACTGTATTGAATAAATACCTGGGGTTGTTTGTTTTCCTCTAAAAGAGAAGTAATCAGATCTAGCAGTCTTTAAAGTTTTTCTGTAGGATAAGTTACTTTCCCGCCAAGCAATACGTAATACCTCTAGTTTTGTTTTCATCCAGCTGCACTCCATTTTACAGGCTGCTCTCTATAGGGTCCAAATGTGCTCATTATACCATGGTGTCAGGCTATTTTCCTTAATCTTCCTTAGGCGTAAAGGAGCAACTGTATTTAAAAAGCTAGAAAAGAGAAAGTCCATAGTTTCTGTTACATCAAGTTTTTGGATATGCTAAGGAATTGGGATACATCAGGAATATTACTTAAAAAGCAGTCTTTTGTGGTAGAAGTGATGGTTCTTCCATACTTGTAACAAGAAGTAGAATTTACAGTACTAGCTATATGAAGTTTGCACATAAATAAATAATGATCTGAGATATCATCGCTTGGCTGCATAATTTTAACACCATCAACATCAATTCCAAGTGACAGTATTAGTTTGTGACAGTAGGGGTGGGCGATTTTTTTTAAACACGATATGGATTTTGACATATCGTATATATCGATATATTGTTTATATTTAATTCGGATTCCGCCACTTTGTTTGTCTTCTCTGTGCTGTGCTTGCCCTCGCCTCCTTGAGTTTGTTCCCCCTCCCCTCGCGTGTTGTCTCAGTGAACATGGCGTCGTCCTCCACCAGCCCAGAGACTACAGAACTAGTATATAAAAAAAGGACAACAGGCTCCATTATATGGAGATACTTCGGTTTTAAGGCATCGGACGAACAGCAGGCAGATGTCTACTGTAGGGCCCTATGATTTCCGCGATGCAGAAAACGTGAACGGAATCGCGAAATTCAGTCATAAAAATGTAATTTATAGTTTAATGTGCAATGTCATGGAATTTGTCAAATTTTGAATGAATTAATCAAAAGTAGTTCACATCAAATCGCATACACAACTGTAAAGATAAACCGTCAAAATAAAAGTATTTGCCAGAAATCTACATAGCCTACTACCACTACTACTACTACTACTATTAAAATGAAACGAACATAATTTAAGGAATAATCACACAGCATTACTTCCATGTTTTATTTTTAATAGTAAATCCTTTAATAGTAAAAATCCCCTTTGTTTACCAAAAAATAAAGTTTGCTTAATTTTCAATAATTAAAATATAAATTAAATGAATGTTTTATGCCTTCATTTGATAACCAGAAAAATGTAAATACACAGAATTTCAGAGGGAAAAAAAACATTTCACACAAGACTATTTCAAGAAAATATGTTTTATGCATTTAAATAATTACACATGCTAAAACACACAATATGGTAACAATAAAACATATGGTGAAGAAAAAAAATAAAACATTTCATAGGGCCCTAAACGTAATATTTGGCATATTTGTTTTTGCAGTAGTTTTGGGGGGTTATTTTTCCTGTAAAGATAGAGATGTATATCGTATATCGAGATATAGCAAAATATATCGAGATATATTTTTTGCTCCATATCGCCCAGCCCTATGTGACAGTATGAGTAGGTCCTGAGACGTGTTTTCTAACCCCAATATAGTACAGAATGTCTAAAAATACTTACCCCAAAGCATCTTTTTCATTATCAAGATGGATATTAAAATCACCAACAATTAAAACTTTTATCTACAGCCAGCACTAACTCGTATATAAAATAAGCAAATTCTTTATTAATTAAATAATTTATTTTAATTAAATTACATTTTTTACATCTTTTTTAATTATTATAATTTAAAATAATTTATTAATTAAATAAGTAAATTCTTTAGTCTGTATGGTGCTCTGGTGGCCAGTATACAGTAGCCAGTACAAACATCACAGGGCATTTATCATTAACACTTGTTTCTCTGGATAATGTTATATGATGCACCATTACTTCAAACAAGTTATACTTAAAGCCTGCCCTCTGAGAAATACTGAAAACATTGTAAGAAATGGAAGCAACAGCTCCCACTTTACTTTTTGGACATGGCTCATGTTTGTAACAGTAATCTTGTGGGGTAGACTAAAATAATCATCAGGTTTTAGCCAGGTTTCTGTCAAACAGAGCACATCTAGGTTATGATCAGTGATCATATCATTTACAAAAAGTGCTTTTGTAGAAAGGGACCTGATATTCAATATGCCAAGCTTTATCATTTGTTTTTCCGTATTGCATCTGTTTTTTATTTGTTGAACCAATTAAATTGTTACTCAAATTGGTTTGGACGTTTTTTTTTTACACAGTCCCTATAGTGTGATATCTAGATGAAAGAGTCTCTATGTACTGAGAATTAACTGAATTCTGTGATGTGAGGCGGCTAGCAGATGGTCGGTTTAGCCAGTCTCAGAGTCAGTCGTTAAGTGTCAATCTTTCGTTCATTATCTGGCTCTGCTCGGTGTTCATCTTCAGTTCTCTCTTCACAGCAGTTCAGTCAGTGTACTGTTTGAGTAAATGAATTACTCCGGGATATTGGTTTGTTTGAACTCAGAGGGAGTGTCAGCCACATTAAAAAAAGTCAACAGCATAAGTCATTTGTGGATGATTGCGTATTGGAGACGCGAACAGTTTAAATGATTCAGTTTGATTTGGTGAACTGGTTCAAAAAGACCCTGTTACATCGAATGATTCGCTTGCGAACCGGATATCACAAACTGCTTTGTTTTGAACTCTCTCACAACAGACACGGAAGAGAAGACAATGCTGAACAAAGTCGTAGTTTTTGCTATTTTTGGACCAAAATGTATTTTTGATGCTTCAAAAAAATTCTAACTGACCTTCTGATGTCACATAAACTACTTTGATGATGTTTATCTTACCTTTCTGGACATGGACAGTATACCATGCACACTGTTTCAATGGAGGGACTGAGAGCTCTCAGACTAAATCTAAAATATCTTAAACTGTGCTCTGAAGATAAACTGAGGTCCCACGGGCAAAGGGGTAGAACTGGGATTTGTGCCTTAGTGGTGTGTTTTTGTTTTTGTTTTTTTTTTGCTATAAAGAGAGCAGGAGAAATACCCTGCAAGTGTTTCAGAGCC